>NC_067411.1:68835502-69171514 GCF_009764475.1 Pristis pectinata
TTGTAAACTGCTGCACTGTTTTCAGGCTTAAGTACTGTGAGTAGTCTCCCCTAGGGAGTGGGTTCTCTTGTGGTGAAGCTGGTGATGTCGCCCAGTGGGGGGTGGGGGAGGGGTGATCAGTCTGTATTCCTGTTATTTTGGTCTCTTTCTGTCTGTGATCTGGATTTCTACCCTCCCTCTCCAAGTACTGCAGTGTGTCGAGCGTTGCACTGCTCCCTCCCTCCTGGAGCTGAGGGCTGACGGGCGCTGCACTGCTCCTGACCTCCCCAACCTGGGGGATGCTTCCCTCGCGTGTACCTGGCTGTGGGCTCTCGTCCTCCTTTGTGTCCCTTCCATGGTTCCTTGAACAGACTGTCAACATCACTTAGCAAATTTTCAGTCAAGCCCCAAGGTCTTGCTTGGCTGGTGGTGAGTAGTGCTTTCACCATCTGAGCCTTCGTGCACAGCCAAAGTCTCAACACCATTGCACACTGCTCTCTAGATGGCTTGGTGGTGAAATGAAATGTTGTCTATCTTCTTCTGGAATGTGCGTTTGCTAAGAAGGTCTGAAAGGGGAGATGAAAGGAAGGAGGATCTTTGTTGAGGTTCATCCTGTAAAGCTGAGTAACTCATGGAAATTTAAATGGACCGCTGGATCCATTTCCTCCAGGTGCCCTGGTTTCCTCGCAGATTGCAAAGACATGTTGGTTGGTATGTTAATTGGCCACTGTAAATTGACCCTGGTATGTAAATGAGTGGTGAAATCTGGTGGGAATTGATGGGAATGTGGGGAAAATAAAGTGGATTAGGGTAGGATTCGTGTAAAAATGGGTGCTTAATGGACTCAGTGGGCCAAAGGGCCTGTTTCCATGCTGTATGTCTCTCTATGGACTGCAGATGTGAAGTGATAATGGGCAACCCAAAAAATTCATGAGTTGTGTTTAAGGGCAGGAAATGAGCAGCTAGTCCATGCAGCCTGCCCCACAACATAGTGACGAGGGTCAACTAAAGCAGCAAAATGAAATTGAGAAATTTAGGCCTGTTAGTAGACTGTTAATATTGCAAATTAACGCAGGGCAATAATAACTTGGGCCAAAGCAATAGAATGTAAGTTGAGGGGTGTTGTGGTCAAACTGATCATGCTGTTATCAGGCACGGCCTGAATGCTGTATACACATCTGGTTGCTAAGGTACAAGCTACATGCTCAAATTTAGGAGGTGGCAATGATTTCCACACGTTACAGTCTAATGTGGAATAGAGTATTTATTATTGACAGATACTTTTCCCTCTCCATTCACTTCTTTGTTTATTTTGTTGCCTCCTGAATGTATCTCACTCTTCTCAGCAACTCCAAATTTGAATTTGCCAATCATATTTCTGATTATGCCATAATCGTTTAATCAAAGTAACAATGGTATTCTCACTTTGTAACTACTGTTTTTTTTTACCTTCTTTCAACCTCTCGGCTGTTTGTGACATGGCTTGCTGCACAAGGCTGCTTGATTGTCTGGTTTCATGTGATCAACCTCACTTAGTTCCACTCTTGCATTACTGGGGGTATATCCAACCTTTTGTTTTTCTGGCTAGTCCTGCATTGTCAGCCAGTCTTCTGTGGATTTATCCCTACCATCCCTATGCTCATCATGAGTTGCCCCATGGTGGCAGCATCTGAAACTATGTGATCAATTTACATGTGCTAAAACCAGCTCCATGTCTCCATTACCTCTTGACTCCATCCACTGGCTCCATGCTTGTCAACTTCAGTCCTTGATATGAGAAAATTTACTCTTTGGCCATTATAAGGCCTCCATTGCAAACTGTATCCTTGCTCAACCAGGTGGATCCTATTTCTGTAGTGAAACAGGTTATTCTCAAATGTCACCCTTTTAGACCCCCCAAGATATGATTCAAACCCACATCTTCTCCGTTACAAAATCTGCCAACTTTCACGGATGTCATCTTGCCCATCTCTACACCTGCTTTCACCTCCATTGAAATTTGCAATGGTGATGCGTTTGAATTCGCAATATCTTGCACTGTGACGTGACGAAAGTGTTTGTAATGCAATCATTAATCTCAGAAATGAATTCAGTTAGATTATTTTTGTAAATTGGAGCAATGTATCTTTCCAAATACATTGTTTCCCTTGGTTTGTCTCTCTGCTTTTCCTTTTCTACTTTTTGTTTGTTCTATACTCCACTGTTAGTATGTTCATAAACAGAGTCAAAAAGAACAAGTATTGTCAGAAGGCAAATTAAATAAATTCACATATATCTGCTGTTAAAAAAAAATCTGCCCACAGGATCAAGTAGCAATGCCAATACAAGGAGGAAAACTGATCGAAAACATTACCAGATAAATGTAAATGAGGTAATTTGAATGGGATGGGGAACGATAAGTTATTAGGGAACATGGGAGATCAGAGAATGAAGAGTACATATTTCTGGAGATGACTTAGCTTCAGCAAAAGTGAGGAAAAAGCTTGTGAAGGAAATTTAAGGTATGGGGCAAGGTAGAAATTAGAATTGGGTGCTGTGTAATGAACCGGAGGTGATTAGGGAACTAAAGGTAAAGGAACCACTGGGAACCAGTGATCACAATATGATTGAGTTCAGTTTCAAGTTTGAGAGGGAGAAGCTGATAACTGGTGTATCGATATTTCAGTGGAACAAAGGAAATTACAATGGTATGAGAGAAGAGTTGGCCCAAATTGATTGGAAGAGTAAGCTAGCTGGAGGGACGGCGGAGGAGAAATGGAAGGAATTTCTACAGGAAATAAGGAAAATGCAGGACAGATATATTCCAAGAAAAAAGGTTTTGAATGGGGAAAAAGGGCACAAATGTGGATAACGAGAGAGGTGAAGGCTAAAATAAAAGCAAAAGGGGCGGCGTACAAAGAAGCAAAAATTAGTGGGAAAACAGAAGACTGGGAAGCTTTTAAAAACCTGCACAGAGAAACTAAGAAGGCCATTAGGAAAGAAAAGATGAATTATGAAAGGAAGTTGGCGGATAACATTCAAAAGGATACTACGAGTTTTTTTAAATACGTAAGGAGTAAAAGAGAGACACAGGTTGATATAGGACCAATTGATAACGGTGCAGGAGATATTATAATGGACGATAGAGAGATGACAGAGGAATTGAATGAATATTTTGCATCGGTCTTCACCGTGGAGGACATCAGCAATGTGCCGGTTAGTCAGGAGTCTCACGAAATGGAACTGAGTTCAGTTAAGATTACTGGGGAGAAGGTGCTAGGAAAACTAAATGGGCTAAAGACTGATAAGTCTCCCGGACCGGATGAGGTGCATCCCCGGGTTCTGAAGGAGGTGGCTTTAGAGATAGCAGAGGCATTGGTGATAATTTTCCAGGAATCAATAGATTCCGGCACGGTTCCGGAGGACGGGAGGGTCGCAAGTGTAGTTCCGTTGTATAAGAGAGGTGGGAGGCAGCATAAAGGAAATTACAGACCTATTAGTCTGACGTCAGTGGTGGGAAAATTATTGGAATCTATCCTCAAGGATGGGGTTACGGAATACCTAGAGGCGCAAGGCAAGATAGGTCCTAGTCAACATGGTTTTGTGAAGGGAAGATCCTGCCTGACCAACCTATTGGAGTTTTTTGAAGAAATTACAGGTAGGGTGGATAAGGGAGAGGCAGTAGATGTTGTGTATTTGGACTTTCAAAAGGCCTTCGATGAGGTGCCTCACAAGAGACTGATTAATAAGATGAGAGGTCATGGAATTACGGGTAGGAAAACAGAATGGGTGGACCATTGGCTGGTTGGCAGGAAGCAAAGAGTGGAAATAAAAGGATCTCGTTCTGGTTGGCTACCGGTTACTAGTGCTGTGCTGCAGGGGTCGGTGTTGGGGCCGCTCCTTTTTACCTTGTACATTAACGATTTGGATGATGGAATAAATGGTTTCGTGGCTAAGTTTGCGGATGACACCGAGATAGGTGGAGGAGTAGGGAGTATTGAGGAGATAGGAAGGTTGCAGAGAGACCTAGACAGTTTAGGAGAATGGGCAAGGAAATGGCAGATCAGATTCAATGTTGAGAAATGTGCAGTTGTACACTTTGGAAGCAGAAATAAGCGGGCAGATTATTATCTAGAAGGAGAGAAAATTCAAAGTACGGAAGTACAAAGGGACTTGGGGGTACACGTGCAGGATACCTTAAAGGTTAACCACCAGGTCGGATCGGTGGTAAAGAAAGCAAATGCTATGTTGGCATTCATTTCGAGAGGTATAGCGTATAAAAGTAAGGAAGTGTTGATGAGGCTCTACGGGGCACTAGTGAGGCCTCATTTGGAATATTGTGCGCGGTTTTGGGCCCCACATCTTAGGAAGGATGTGCTGACGTTGGAGAGGGTTCAGAGGAGATTTACGAGGATGATTCCAGGAATGAAAGGGCTTACATATGAGGAGCGTTTGTTGGCTCTTGGACTGTACTCACTGGAGTACAGAAGGATGAGAGGGGACCTCATAGCGACATTTAAAATGTTGATAGGAAAGGACAGAGTAGATGTGGCTAGGCTGTTTCCCTTGGTGGGTGAGTCCAGGACCAGAGGGCACAATCTTAGAATTAGAGGGTACAGTTTCAAAACAGATGAGGAGAAATTTCTTTAGCCAGAGGGTGGTGAATTTGTGGAACTCCTTGCCACGTACAGCAGTGGAGGCCAGATCAGTGGGGGCGTTCAAGGAGGAGATAGATAGATATCTAAATAGTCAGGGTATCAAGGGATATGGGGATAAGGCCGAAAATTGGGATTAGAATAGGTTTTCTTTGTTTCCCCCCTCCATTCCCCATTTCTCATTTCTTTTTTCCCTTTTCCTTGGAGCAGACTTGATGGGCCGATTGGCCTGCTTCTGCTCCCTTGTCTTGTGATCTTGTAATTGGTTAAATAACAAAAGACATGATGGCGAAAGGCAAACAGAAAGGGAAATTAAGACAGTCTGGAATAAAAATGGTGACAACAGGCTGATTTTTGTCAGAAGAGTAATGTTCAGAAATGACAGCTGCATTTTCAAGAAGAATTTGAGTCATGTGTCCTGATTCAAAGAAGTACACTAGTGTGCTGAGCATTTGGGCTTTGGGACTTGTGTATGAGTTGTGCAGCAAGTTGTACTCTTTAAGGCCAGGATTCATGCAAGCTGGAGTGAGTAAGCATCATCTGACGAAGAGGCTTTTGCTGCATAGGTGACAAGCGTGGAGTCCTTTCCAGACTGGTATTAAAAAAAGGTTACACATAATTCATATTTCTGAATGAAGTGTTGAATTCCACAGCAATTTACCTGTGTTTATTTTAACTCATGATTAAGCACCTGTTTAAATAAAAGAAACATTTTTAAAAACCTCCAAGGTTGTAAATTGATGCTTTGGATATTTTGTGTGGATTACAATGATGACACAAGATACTGCTGCTTTTGTGATTATAGAGCATTGAATATATATTGAACAGTATAAGATTATTGTATAACCTTTATTTTGTCACAACAGGAGGGTTTTTTTTGCCCTAACAATGAGTAACAACACATTCAATTAACACATGATTATTTTTGTGCTTAGGCTCCAGCATACCATCTGATTCTGGAAGGAATTCTTATTTTGTGGATAGTGAGACTTCTTTTCTCCAAAACCTACAAACTTCAGGAACGTTCTGACCTTACAGAAAAGGTAATCAAGCAGAATTTTAAAAATATAATACATTTTCTGGGTAATGCATTGTCTTACAATTGTTCCACATTGCTTTTTCCCTAACAGGAAAAAGAAGAGCTTATTGAGGAATGGCAGCCAGAACCACTTGTCCCGCCGGTGTCAAAAGACCACCCTGCCCTTAACAATAATATTGTCTCAGGGTATGTAAAATTTTACCCTTTGTTCCCTTAATTATTTTGTTTCTAACTCCTAATTGACATTAATCAATGGAAACTACATTTTTCTAAATATGTATTTAAATATTTTATATTTTAAAACAACTATTCTTAACAGTTTACTTCCTAAAAGGTGTTAGCGTGGTGTTCTGCTGAGCCAAAGGAACTGGGAAATTCCCAAGAATAAATCTTGTCTATACTATGCTCACTGATCCATGTCAGACTCATTAAAACCAGCTTCAGCCTCCTGGGCTCTGGAGTCCTCAAAGGCTCAATTAACATACTTACTTAGTGACCTAGAATGACCTCTGACTTTTTGTCGCATTTGCAGCAAAGAATGAGGCAGAGGACAATTTCTTGTGCTTACAGAGTAGGGCCAAGGCTTAAATTATTGCCTTCGGGAAATGGGAAAGGAAGAATATTGCAACAATAAACAAGAAATCCATCATCAGTATGTCCTTTTCTTGGTTAATAAGTTGATGGAATCAGTACATTTGAATGTAACGCAAGGGTTTTGCTCTGTTTTCCACTCTCTTGATTGTCTACAATGCTGATCATGAATTGCTTTCTCCTTAGATTAAAATTTTATTTCAAACAAACCTAAACTTCTCTTTATAACCATACATGGCATTGAAGGGTTATACTTTTTTTGTCTGGGTTTTTGTACAATTTCAGTGACATTTGCTAATTTTATCTTTTATTACTTTCAGCCCTCCAACTCACAACATAGTGGTTAATGGTAAAAAATGTATAAACTTTGCATCCTTTAATTTTCTTGGATTGCTAGACAATGAAAAAGTCAAGGTGAGTTTGCTTGCCACGTTGGTCTAAGCAAAAAATATGCTTCTGTATTATGCATGGGTCTTAAAAAGATTGGAAGTGGTAATTAACAAATAACTGTTAAATGGACTTCATTGTAGTGGAATTGGTGAATGGGACATTTCTTTTTCGGGGTCATGTAATTTTTAGAACAAACGAAGACTCAAAAATGGTGGGTATAGTGTGTATATTTCTAATTAGAGTTTCCTGGTAATACTGTGCTTTAGCTTATAAATTGAATCATAGAATTTACTTCTAAGTTCAAATTATAATTTGATTCAATGTTTTTAAAAATATGTCTTTGTTCATGCATAGAATGCAGCTTTAGCTTCATTGAAAAAATATGGTGTTGGTACATGTGGACCTCGAGGATTTTATGGAACATTTGGTAAGTTAAAACTTTTTCAAGCTAAACAAGTTGCCATTTTGAATGTATTTATCTTGTTCTATCTCCTGGCAAATCTGTTTTGTGAATAAAGTATTTTAGAATCGGTCATTATATGATAAGCCTTTTTCCAAAATCATTTCGTAATCAGAAACTATTTTAAATAATTTGGTAATGCCAGTGCCAGCAGAAACCTGTTTTCCTTAATATCAGTCTGAGTATGGTATAGAATCAACCATCATTGAGAATGTGGCAAAAGATTAGGCTAGCTCCCATCCGCTGTTGACCTTTATTTTTCAGGTCCAATTAACTACCTTTACTTTATTTTAGTTTAATATCCTTTCCCCAAATCCTTGCATGACTTCAAATCAAATTATTTCATTATGGGACCACGTAAGTTGTTTATCACAAATATTCATTTCCTGTGACTTTATCCAGCACTAGTTTTAGACTCTTTAATTGCCAAACAAGAAGTCTGTGTTGCCTCATAAGACCATCATGAGATATGGTGATAGGCCTGTAACAACCAGTGCACTATTAATCCAGAGACCTGAGTGTAATTCCCACCATGTTAGTTGTGAAATTTAAATTCAGTTAATAAGCTGCAATTTAAAAAAACCTAGTCTTTAGTAATGATAACAACAAAGCTACCAGATTATTCTAAAAACCTATAGTTTACTAATTTCCTTTAGGGAAGGAAATCTTTTGTTTTTGCCCAGACTGGCCTGGCTGGGACTCCAGGCTCACCCATGTAATAATTGACACTGAAATGGACAAGCTAGCCACTCGAACAAAGGCAGTTGCTCCCCCAGATACCGAAAAATGCATTAATAAAAACTATAGTTCAAGCACTGCTGATTTTATTTTTTGGCAGCTGCCAAGAAAAAGATATTTTATTTGTGCAGGCCTCTTTCGTCTTCAAAGCAATTCCTGACTTTCTTTCCCCTGTTCAGAAGATGAACATCCAAAGATCTTATTTTGTTTTTAAATATTGGACGTATAACTCATCTGTACAGAATATATTATCAGCAGTAATTTGTATAGTACAACATCCTATGGCGCTTCATGTGAGTGCTATCAAATAACTTTTTAATAGCAAGTTTTATGAGGAAGCAACAGAACAAGTGATCAAAAATCTGATCAAAGAGGTTGTTTTAAAAGAGAATCATAAGGGAAAAGAGGAAAGTGGAGAAATTTAGGGAGGGGAATTCTGAGTTAAGGACCTAGACAGTTGAAGCATTGCCACTAATGATGCATGCAACAGTTTAAAAATCATGAGTTTTTTTTTTGATTTTCACATTTTAAAGGTCATGGATGTTTAGGTTGCCAAAATCAGAGTACGGAAATCACCTCGAGCTGGAGGCAGTTTTGTGAGTAGAGAATGAGTGTAAATAATGAAGGCAGCATTAAAGACCCCTAAATGCAGGCATCATGATTTCTAAATATTTAGTTTTTATTCACAGTTTTAACACTATGTTAGTTGACAAGGACAGTGGTGGTGGTGACATAACTCTGGTAAAACAATTACAAAACATGATGTGCAGTTGTATATAAAGTATATATATTTTGTTAAAAAGCTCAAGGTAACCCATACTGTTGTGCTCAACATATTTTATTTTTCCCTGACAACTACTAGCCTTTGGCCCTCTCATGATTTATGTCCCTCTTTCTCCTTGAATTGACAACTTATGATCTCATGGGATAAATTTTGCATTCTGTTTCTATTGTCTGCGTTGACTGTCATCATTCAGGAATGTTTATGCAAGATTTAAGTTGTCAATTACTATTCTAAGGATAAGGAAAACTGATTTTTAAGATTGTACACCTTAGTCTACCTGCTCCAAGCCCAGTTCCAGTGACTTGCTATCAAATATGGTTTACCCCTGAATTTGGAACATCTTCAAATCGTTTCAATGTGTTGTAAATGGGTCATAATTTCACATTTAAGTATATGCTTACCAGTATTTTATTCTTACTCTCTTCCTTTTCATTAGATGTTCATTTAGAATTGGAAGACAGAATTGCCAAGTTTATGAGAACAGAAGAGGCTATTATTTATTCATATGGATTTGCCACAATAGCCAGTGCCATTCCAGCATACTCAAAGAGAGGAGATCTTGTATTTGTGTAAGTCTTTTTCTATTTAATTCAAAGCTAGTGATTGCTTGTAAGTAAATGACCTTCTTCCCCCAACAGACCGAGATGAGAGAAACAAAGCAATTGTTGATGCACCTTAAAACAACAATTTTGTTTAGACCTTTGGCTGTGAGATTTGAGGGAAATGTAATTTGATATCCTGACATCTCATAACTCAACAGTGATGTACTCTGAAGTTCTGGCAAATTTCTATACAGCCCTTCAGGTAATTGTGCAGAATTTTATGATGGAAATAAATGAGATGATCAGCACACTTCATTTAATAACATGTAAACTGGACAGCAGTTAAACTTGTTTCGGTTATTAGCAGAGACTAAAGAGGTTAGGTCTGTTTTCCCTGAAGTGAAGGAGGCTAAGGGGGGTGGGGGGGGGCGTGATTGATGTATCTAAAATCATGAGTGGTATAGATGCGGTAGACTGCAGGAAACACTTCCTCATATCAAAGGTACATAAAGCTAGAGGACATAGATTCGGAGTAAGGGGTAAAAGATTAGAAGGGATCTGAGGGGGACCTTTTTCTTACCAGGACAGTGGTGAGTACTTGGAATACAGGGCCTGAGAGGGTGGTGGAAGCAGAGTCGCTGACAGCATTTAGGAAGTATCTAGATGAGCAGGTGAATCGCCTTGGCATGGAAGGCTATGGGCCAATTGCTGAAAGTTGGACAATTTGGGTGGGTCCCCACTGGTCAGTGTAGACATGGTTTCCTTGCTGTATGACTCTATAGCTCTATTAGTCTATTAAATAGTTCAAAAGTTGCTTGCCCTGTGGAAGGTACAGAGGAAATTCACCAAGATGTTGCCAGGGATGGAGTCTTTCAACTATGAGGGACATTGAGAGGGTAAATAATGAGATTTTTTTTCCACTGGGAGAGGTGCCTATAACCAAAGGGCTTAGGTTCAAGGTAAGGAGGAGGAAACTTGTGGAAGAATTTTTTCAGCCAGGGAGTGGTTGAAATCTGGAATGCACTGCCTGAAGGGGTGGTTGAGGTAGCTACCCACAACATTTAAGGGGTATTTAGATGACCATTGAAACTTCATAGTAAGTTACGGGATGAGTGCTGAAGAATGAAATTAGTGCAGATGGGTAATTGATGGCCAGCACAGACATGGTAGGCTGAATGGCCTCCTTCTGTACTGTATGATCCCAAATGCTCTGTCATGGACAAAAGCTGGAAAAATATCAGTTTGACAAATGGCAGCACTGACATAAGATGGGGCAAATTCAATTCGTAGAGAGAGAAAGACTCCATCTTAAAGGAAAAAAGAATTATCCTTGTTTAACACATGCTTGAGTGAAACTGATTTGCATCTCCTTTGAGGTGCCACCAGAATATATTTGAAAAGTATTGTGAGAACAGAATTGTTTTATTTGTTTAATGCTTTTTTTCTGTGATGTGTTCATTGCAAAGATGAAATTTATATACTAGAATGGCTTGGTAAACCAGCTTTTAATTAGCAGAAAAATACTGCAGATGCTAGAAATCTGAAATGTATAAAAGAACAAAATACTGGAAGTATAGGTTAGGTAGCCTGAGTTAAAGTTTTGCTTTCACCTGCTGACTGTGATTTTCTACAGATTCTGCTGCTTGTTATTTCCAGCATTTATTATTTTTATTTGCTCCTAATTAATTGTCCTACCTAATCTCAGATATTGCACACGAACAGGTAGTAACGTGATAGTGTACTTGGAAGTGACAATACATAGATTTTTTTTTCAGGAAGGGGGATTTCCTTTTAGATTCACTGCAGATTTTTGTAATTTTTCTTTGTGATAAGAAATAGCACATTCAAGTCCTCAAGAGAAACTAGCCTGAACTTTGAGCCAGAATAATAAGAGGAATATGAATCAAAACCACATAGCAAGTTATTAATCTAGAGTGCCCAGGGGACCTTGTTATTTTTGGTCACTTCATCAGCAAAAATAATTTCTCTCTGATATCATCAGTAGTGGGACATGAATAAACATAAAAGTTTAATCTGAAATCCTTCTCCAGTATCTTAGATGGTGGTTATTACTGTGAGTCATTGTAACTGGATCAAGCAGTGCAGTTTTGACAGATATCAACCAAGTTGGCAGTAAAGGAAGTGAACAGTATGTAATTAACCAAGAATGGGTAGAAACATAAATTTGACAGGAAAAATAATGTATTCATTTAGTTACTTTGATTGGAATGTTTGTGGTGAAACATCTTGGATCTTGTGCACTTAAAGGATTTGATGCATTTTGATGTTTTGAACTTGTTTTGCAGGGATGAAGCTGCATGCTTTGCTATTCAAAAAGGCTTGCAAGCTTCACGTAGCAATATAAAATATTTTAAACACAATGATATGGATGACTTGGAGCGACTGCTGAAAGAACAGGAACTTGAGGATCAGAAAGTAAGATGCTTCTAAGCCAGTTCAAATTCAATAAAACAACCTTGTTTTAAACGTTCTTCATCTTTTGCTGAATGTATTTTAAAAAATCCAATTAAAATTATTTTTCAAGAATCCTCGTAAAGCTCGAGTAACCAGAAGATTTCTTTTAGTGGAAGGACTGTACATGAACACTGGATATATTTGTCCTCTACCAGAACTGGTAAGTGAAAAACGTGAAGGGAACATTAAAAATGACCAGGGAGCGAGGGAAAAAGTAGAGTCAGCATTGTAACAGAAACTGAAAGCATTTGTACATTTTGATTGCCTTAACCTCTTGAACCTTCTATGGGATGATTTCAGAAGTCTTTAAAATATCCTTTCGTATCCCTTACTGTCCAGGTCAGACTAAAATACAAATACAAAGTTCGAATATTCTTAGAAGAAAGTTTGTCCTTTGGGGTTCTTGGAGAGCATGGACGAGGTGTAACTGAACATTTTGGGGTGAATGTAAGTTGTTCTTTTTTTCTTGCAAGTTATGTATAATAGTGACCACATTGGTAAACAACTACAAGGCTAAATTGCTGCACTGGAGTCGAGAGGTGATGTTAGAATTCAAATCTCACCATACCATAATGAGATCTGAACTCTGTTTCATTAAAAAGAATGTGGAAATGTAAATCTGGTGTAATTGTCCATTAAGCGAGCAAGCAACCAGAGATTAATTACTGGTTTGTTAATGTCTTGTAGTGAAAACAATCTTTTGTTCTTACATCCTCTGCCTAGATCATTGCAGATTTTTAAAGAGGAAGTAGCTAAATTGCTGAAAGGTCAGGTAATAGATGGTTCTGGGTAACTGGCATAGAAGAGGAGTTGAGGCCTGGGCAGATCAGCTATGAAAATATTGAATGGTAGAGCAGGCTTGAGGGCTTGAGTAGCCTATTTTCTTGCACCTATTTTCTTTATGTTCTTATGATGTAGATTTGGGAACAAGCAGTGCAGATGCCTGCCATTTGTAATCTTTGCTGATTTTTTTTGAAAGAGTTATTTAATTAGTCCCATAGTCCTGCATGTAGTTGGCTCTTGCCCCGCACCAACATGGTTGAGGTAAATCTGAAATGGTCTGTTAAGTCCCTTGGTCAAATTAAACAGCTGACGTGAACTGGACCTGTTCAAGATGACGCAGCCCCCTATCTCAATGGAAAGCCAACAAATGGGGATTGCCAGCTTTGCAAATGTCCTGAGAAAAGATAGTCTAATGCTTCTGCAATAGAAGTTCCTTTGTGTTGACCTAGTTAACTAGTCAATCTGCTACCTGAAGAGACAAACATGGCACCAAATAGGTGAAGCAGAATTAGAGGGTGTAAAATTTTGTGAATAAGACCATCAGTCAATACATTATTCTTGGATTTTTCCAACCTTGCACAGCTTTTAATAGAAATTTTCATTTTGCAGCAAAAATAATTCGTAATTTTCTTCTCCCAACCAAACTACAACAGATTGATGACATTGACCTTATAAGTGCAAATATGGAGAACTCCTTGGCTTCCATTGGTGGATTCTGCTGTGGAAGATCTTTTGTTATTGATCACCAGGTAGGTATTGATCATCAGCTAGCTTACATATTGAATTGTCTAATTTTCCTGATGCCAATCCCAAAATCTCAGCCCACAGTCAAATAAATATCACCATCAGTCTGTCTTCATTATTAAAAAATGGTCATTTAAGTGACTAAACAGAAGATAACACAGTACCCAGTTGGGAAGAAAATTAGCGGGAAAGAGTAAATAAATTGTTATCTTAAGTTATTATTGTTAAATTTAACACCTTATCATTATAGAAAGTACAAGCTTCTGCTTTATATAAAACAAAATTGTTTCTTTTCCCTTTGAAATTTCTAGTGCATGATCCTCCAAAAGCAATTATTGTTTCAATTTAGCTTAACCTAGGTACTTGCTGCATTTTACGAGCAGATCCAAATTGTTCCTTGGGTCTTGTAAAATACAATTACCTGCAAAATCCCTTTTGGTTGAATGTGCATCATCCATTAATTTTAAAACAATGGGTTTGTTTTCCTGACTTCCTAATCATACTTTCGAGAAAAGCTTGCTAATGATGCATTTCAATTAATGCTTGTATTGTTTTTATCTGCAGCGGCTTTCTGGACAAGGGTATTGTTTCTCAGCATCTTTGCCACCTATGCTTGCCTCTGCTGCTATAGAGGCTCTCAACATAATGGAAGATGACCCAGGTATTTAAATTATCAACTCTAAGGTACAAAGAACCAATTCTTTAAAATTTGTTACTTAATGGCACAACTTGGAGTACCGTGGTTTGATTAATTTACCATTAGTTCATGATCCTCTTTCATTTCTAATCCCAGCTGCATTATGGAGAGAAAGCATCAACCATAGACTACATTTTTTGTCCTACAGAAATGAAGAAGCCAAACTTAGAATCATCACAGTGATGTACATGTGTGTCCTTAACTGTTGTGTTTCAAGGCATCCTTAATAAATTATCCATGTTGGCAGCAGTAAATTGAGCACAGAAAACCAGAAAATTGATTTGATTTTTAAGAACAAAATATTTGCACACAATGTGTTGTGCCATTTGAAGTCAGAATGCTGTATTTGATTTCTGCTGTTAATGTTTTCATAATTGTGATTTACCTTGCATCTATTAACTTAAGATACAAATGCTTAAAATGTTTTGCAGATATTTTCAGACTATTAAGACAAAAATGTCACCGAATTCATTCCACATTACAGGGGTAAGTACATATTTGTTATCAAACTTTTAATAAATGGGATGTATATTGTGTTTTGTCAACTGGTTATATTTGGAGTCTTCAGCATGTCAATTGCGTAACTACTTTTCCTATTTTTTGTTTATCATTTTACCTCCACAATTTGAAACAAAATACTAAAATATTCAGTTTTGTGGGCTTCAAGTCCTTTTACATCTAGATACTGGGGTAGAACCAGAGCATATAGCCAGTTGCAAGGGAGGATTTCTGTTATTTTTCTTTTATTGACCATAACAGTATGCTCTTTTGCCAAATAAAATGGTTGATGTTGTTTCAAGAATGAATATTGCTCCGGAAAGCCAAGTCAAATAAACTTTACTTGAATAAGCCAGCATTGGTCCTGTTCTGGAATGTGGTCCTCAATACCAACTCATGAGTTGGTAAGGAGCTTAGACCCATTGCTGCTTGATACTGTGAAAATCAGATCAACTGAACAACCTGTTTGTAATGTAGAACTTCATAAAAGTGTGACTGAGTAATTGATGTTAACTAACAAGTTATTATTTAACATGTTGCTGCATGTTTTGAAAGTTCAAAAGACTGCATAATGAGGTTATGGTAGTTTATTTAATATTTATATTTTTTCATTGCAGCATCCCTGGTTTGAAAGTTGTGGGTGAATCATTTTCTCCAGCTGTTCATCTGCAGCTGGCAAAAAGCAGAGGATCACGAGAAAGTGATGTTAAATTACTGCAGGAGATCGTCGATTATGTGAGTATTTCTTTTTGTAGCAGTGATGCGTGAATATTTTGAATCTTAATTCACTATTAAGAAAATAAACTGTGTGCACTATTTTATGTGATTACAACATACAAGATTTATAGTAAATAATAAATAATATTTTGATTTTTGACCCCTTATAAAATTATGTTGATCTGATCATTACTATTTACAATTAGTCATGGCCAAACAGTCCCTGTCATGACCATTACCAATAAAGTGGGGATTTATGATGTTTGACGTGTACACATAATCAAGGTATGGTGGTAATCATTGAGTTTAGGTATGAGAGCACTGAAGAGGTAATTCACAATGATAATTAAGTTAGCATTTAAAAATTATGTTTGGTTATATCGTATTTTTCACAGTTTGAAATTAACAGTTAAAATTATGCTGTAAATTTACTGAATTTGTATGAATATAAGCTTTCATAAAATATTTGCTATAAAAACATTAAACACGATTTTGATTACAGTACTGTTTTGATCATTTTTGTCTTAACAGTGCTTGAATCGAGGGATTGCATTAACTCAAGCACATTACTTGGACAAGGAGGAAAAGGTTTTGCCTCCACCAAGGTAAATCTTGTTTGTATTTAGTATAATAAAAATCTGATCTCTGCTTTGCTTGCTTGTTTTGGAAGCATTTGTTGCCACCATCTTGGGATCCTCCTTTTTTGATCTCTTTTTTGTTTCATCTATTTTCGAAGTAAATTCTTATTTTCACATTGTTCTAGGATAAGGCTGATCAGCGTACTATTTCCTACCTGTTTCTACAGGAACAACATTGAAACAAAACCTACCTTTGAGTACGATCAATTGGTGTCTTTGAGATCTCTTTAAACACCAACATTTCATTTTAAGATCTTGGAAGAAAAATGGAAGTAGTCATTAATCTTTTCCTTGTCCTTTATTCTTGCTCAGACGCAGCTTCATGAGCACACAGTTCATAGTCAGAGGGTAGGTCATTTAGGGCCTTAAGACTGTCCCACCATTCAGCATACTCATGGCGTACCTCTATATGTCCACCAATCACATTTAAAATTAACAATTGACCTATCAACAACACTGCTGGCAGAAGAGAGTTCAATACATCACATAGTATTTCATAGTTAGCATATTACAGAGGCAAACCATTGAGTCAATAGGTCACTTGGCATTAGTGCTTCAGATCACTAACAACTGATTGTAATGTTTGGTATGTCTTCTAGCCTTGGACCCTCAACCCAGTAAAAATAGAGTCTTTCCACTTTCTTCATCAGTTACCCTTTAGTACTTTGGAAAGCATCAATCAACTCTCCTTGTAACATTTTAAAATTACAAGCAATGCAGCCATCAAAATTGCAGGAACGTACAGCAATTGTTTGTGAAATTTGTCCTCTCAAATTAATCCTTGGACCAGGATTAATCTGATTAAATCCAGATTTTTAGCTATTAAAGAAATCAACAGACAAGTAGTCAGTGCAAGAAGTTGATAGGGAGGTAAAGGATCAGTCAAGACATATAGAATGGCGGAGTAGGCACGAAGAGCAAAATAGCCTATTTCTGCTTCAGTTTCTTATGTGCTTGTCTTCTTGTGTTGCATTTCCACCAAGGCCAGTATATCCTTACCATGCTATTGCATCAGAACTAAACACTCCCAGACCTACTTTGTCCGGCTCTCTATGGTCACAGCATAAAATTCTAGCCATTAGTTCTCCGTATATGAAGCCCAGCCTTTTACACTTAACTACACTGAAATTCAGTTACAACTATTTACTTACTCTGTGAATAACCATTTCTAACTGCTTCCATTTGCACTGCAATGTATTTGTATCATCAGCTGACCTGGAAATGTGGGTCTCCATCCCATCATCTTAGTCATGCAGATTTAAGTAGTAATCTGTGAGGTATTACAGGTCATATTTTAGCAATGTGAATACGCTTACCATTCAGCCAATTTCTTAGCCTTATCAATAATTTACCTTCCAATCCATGAAGCTTCAATGTTAACTAAATTTATTATCAGAGCTTTATCATCTGGCTTCTGGAAATCCATCTGAATAACATCATTTTACATTCAGCTTTCTGCTACTTTAGTGACTTGTTCAGGTATTGAATTGTGTTCACTCAGCATGATGTTTCCTGTACAATCCATAAAATCCATCAGGCTCTCTGATCAGTTAAAATTGTTCAAGGTTCACAGTCAAGTGGCCTTAATCTACTCTCGAAAATTACTCTAGTAATTTCCCAACAAAAGACATTAGGCTAACTGGCCTAAAATTTTCTAATAGCCTCTCTTCCCCCTTAAATAGTAGAAAATCTAAAGGAGTAGTTTCCAGAATTGAGAGTAAGAGCACTAGTAGTGTTCTCATTTATTGTCAATGGATGATATTCCATTGATTATAGTTCTTTAATATGGTGTCCAAAAAATTATTCAGTCCAAAAAAATTATGTGAGTTTTGGCAATGAGTATTGGTTGGCCACAGTGGGCTTCATAGCTGAGCTTAATCTTGTCCATGCCCAGTCCAACCAGACACGTTTGCTGCAAGAGTTGCTCAGTGGTGCTTGGAAGCAAGAGTATTATTAAATCTTTGAAATAGAAGAGACTTCAGATGCTGGAATCTGGAGCAAAAAACAAAACTGCTGATGGAGCTCAGCAGGTCAGGCAGCATCTATGGAGAGAAAAGGATAGTTGGGGTTTTAGGTTGAGACCACTCATCTGAACTGAAAGAGGGGAGATAGCCAGTATAAAGAGGTGAGGGGAAGGGGTGGGGCAAAAACTGACAAGCAATAGGTAGATCCAGCTGAAATGGGGTGATGGGCAGATGGAGGAGGGAAGGATAGAAATTGCAACAGAGGTTGGTAGGTCATAGTTGGAGGCAACAAAAGGCTGCAGATGAAGAAATCTGATAGGAAAGGAAGATGGAGTATGAAACCAAATAAAGCAGGTGGGGTGGGCAAATGGGTGAATCTTTGCTTTGTTATTGCTTCTACTGAAGTTAATTTTCATTAAGCACCACCAACTCCATACGGGCCTGGAGTGACTTGGACATACTAATGGTTTCTAAAGCTCTACTGCTCTCTACATAAGCTCATTTTGCTGTTGGTGAATCCTTGGGACCCCTATTCATGGTAGTAGTTCACCAGTTTCAGAAATGTCCCTCCAAATTTTAATTTTTTATTGTACAGAATATTATGTTGAATCATTCGCTCTCCCAATAGTGCATTATACTCATGGAAAGGAAAGTATGTTTAAAGAGATCAAAAAAAAATGATTCCTTCCTCCAGATGAATAGCAGTTTCTGTGTTTTAGTATCAAATGTTGCAGGCAGTCTAGTAGTTATACAAATTTTCAATTGCTTTGTCAAAGGCTTTGAACTCAGAACTTTGGCTCTTCTTTGACTCCTTAGTAACTCTTGTTGATAGGCTGTTTTTTCCAAATGCAACAGCAGATGGCATATAGCACCTTTTTAATGTAGAAAGTGGTCCGAACTGTTTTGCTGATAGTGAAGAAAATAAGATATAAAAACCACTAAGCCAAGGTACACCTTGACAGTTATGAAAGATGACTGGAAGCCAGGTCAAAAATTGTATTCTTCCAAGGTTCTTAAAAGTTCTAAAGATTTAAGGGGAAGGAGTTTGAGAGTGTGGGACTGAGTTAACTAAAGGTTCTATGGTGCTGGGGTGAAGTGAAGCAGGCTCCAACAAAGGGTCAGAATTTTGAATACTGGTGTCTCGGGAAGGATTGTGAAGTTGAAGTGCTTTCAAAGAAGTTGGAAAGGAGTGCCTTGATTTCAAATTCAATACTCCCATATTTCAGAAGATGTGGAGCTGGTAGCAAATAATTGGGTAAGTGAAATTGACTGTAGGAAGTAAGTACTCAGCTGAATTAATTGATAGGATTTCCTCAAAGCAAAGGAAGACATTGAGGAAATCTACTCCATGGTTAAAGTCACTCAGAGGGCAGAACAGTTTGGAGGTGGAAGAAAATTGCCCTTTTTTCACTACATGTAATGATGGAGTCAGTGGCATAGATTTTTGTCTTTCCATTGTTCAGTTGTAAGAGAGTTTGACTCGTGCACAGCTTGGTCAGTCAAACTGTTTGGTCTGATTGTTGTTTTTGTCTGATTTGTTGTTTTGGTCATGACTCCATGCATAATATTCACTCACTGAAACCTGAAGCATTTTTGGATGGAGACCTATTCCAGACTCTTATCCACAAAAATCCAGGCTGACATTGAAGGAGTGCTGACCTGTCAGAGGTCACATTTTTCAACTGAGACTTTATGTATCCTCCCTGTCAGATGGATATATACTGTACATATACAGTGTGTGTGTGTATGTATATATATATATATATTTAAAATATACACATGAAAAAAAATCCAGTGATACTACTTTGAAGCAATAAGTTTGGCAGCTATTGCTCTTAACCAGGCCAATATTTCTCAATAAGTATCACAAAAATATCTTGTGCTCATTATCAGATTGTTGTTTATAGAATTTTATGAGCACAAATTGTCTGTTGTCTTCCTTACATTGCAAGAGAGACTACACTTCAGAAGTATTGATTTTAAAATGCATTGGGATGACTTGAGGTTGGGCAAACTACAATGTATGTGTGGATATATGTGTGCACAACCCTAATCCTACCTCGGCAAAAGAACACTACGGACCATCTCTTGCACTACCATGGACCTGTCTCTGTTTTTTTCTTCCCCTTTTTATGTCTTGTTTTGCACAGTTTTTTTTCACTGTCTTGTATAATTTATGTATAATTTGTATTGTGCATGTTGTCTGAACCTACATGCCTGTGATACTGCTGCAAGCAAGTTTTTCATTATACCTGTACCTCAGCATACTTGTGCATATGACAATAAACTTGACTTGACTTGGATCTTTTTAACCATCCAAGTAGCAGATGACCCTATAGATGATGTCAATGAAAGGTAGCAAGTAACCAAAGAAGAAGATGTTTCTGTATAACCATGCATAAATGTAATTAGCTCCATAAACAGGTGAACTTGCTGTATGTCAGGGAATTCTAATATAGCTTTTTAATTACATTCCATAGTGTTCGGGTGGTGGTTACAGTAGAACTGACAGAGGAAGAATTGGATATGGCTGCAGCATTAATCAAGGAAGCATCAGAACGCATCTTGCAGTAGGATGGTCTGACGTTTGATTTTTTGTGGACTAAAAATCGCACATGGATGTCATGCCCTAAAGGACTGTACTTGCAGAATGTGCTGAAAGAGATCAGAACTGAAAATAAGGATGAGTGATCCTCACTAAATGAATTTAATGTATTTTACTTTTTATGTAATTTGTAAAATGATGGAAATTGTACTCAAACCTGAGTACATTTGTCTGAGAATAAGTGCAAAAATTGATTTTCAGAGTTCGATCAGCTGAGGACCCAGATAGCTTCGTCTCGAAAAATTTCTTGTCCAAAGTGTTGTTTTATTTTGTAATAATATTTTTCCAACATTCATGAGAATTTTGTGCATATAGGTGATGAGATATAGGGGAATATTCTAAAGGAACTAGTTGGTATTAAATGAGAAAATTATATCAAGATTTCTGTAAGATATATTTGGAGCTGGAATACATTGCCTATTTAAGATTAGCAACTGTATTAATAGTACTATAAAACATAATTCTCCATCTGCTGTATGCGAATTTGGCTTGTCACACATTTACAAAAATTAACCTAATTGACAACAGTCTCTGTATGTTATTTTTAAAATTATTAATGCTGTTTGATTTTAGGATGAAGGTACCTTAAGAACGATCATTAATGAACTTAACTTTAGGGTTAAAAAAGCATGTTGGTCATGTGATCACCCCTTACTTTAAATGCGATAGCAAATGGCTTATTTTGATTGAAACTAGAGAGGGATTGTAAGATGAGGGTGGCAAGGGAAAACCATGCCTCTGGCTGACAAGGTGTCATAATGCAGTCATTATGTTCAAAGTTCGCTTGTGAACCTCCATGAAGAGGATTTCTCCATTTGGGTTGCAGATTAGTCCTAACTATATTCCTTTTTCAAAATATTGTAAAATACATGGGAATCTAGAAAGAGATGGATATGACCCTGCCACTTTCAATGCACTGATCCATTTCTTGGTGTAATACTATGTGCTACACTTCTCAACAAATTAGTGTGCTTCCATCAGGATGTTGCAGTACTTCTTCTAGTCTCTGGCTTACCCACTTATAATTTTGTTATGCAGAAATTTGCACAGTAAATTTACAGTTTTGTCATATAATGTTACTGAAGGTTACTATCAGCATCATTTTGTAGGAAAACCAGAGAAGTGCGACATTTTTGTGCTGTTCAGGAGATTTGTACAGAGATGTTTGTTTTCAGATAAAGTTGGTTCCGTCTATTTTAGTACCGGTTTACAGGAGTTACAGCACTAAATGCAAGAACTGTGCATGATTTTTTAAATGCTTATAACTGTAGGAATAATTGCTGTAAAATGTTATTTAAAATTGAATGAAAGGAGCAAAGGTATTAGGCATTCTAGGTGACTGGGAAGGTTATTTTTGTAATCTATGTGCTTTTTACTGTTAAATTTATTGCATTTCTTTATCCAGGACTCGAACATCAGGTCTTTCCTACCAATGATTTTTTTTTCTAGGGAATGGGCTTGTCTGTTTACAGATGCATTTGTTATATACCTCTGCTTATAACTGCACTGTACATGTGCATTGGAAAATTGCACAACACTGTGTGAAATTGTGAGTGGTATTTTCATTGGAGTTAAAATATGGGTACCATTGTAATCTCGCAGTTGACTTGCCAGCTGCACAATAAAACCAAAAATCACGAGTAAAAGTGTGTGTTTATATTTTTTTTACTCTTACCAAAATGTGTACCATAACAATAAAAAAAATTACACTGTATACTGTCTAAAGCATTGTCACTTTTAACACAGTATTAACCCAAATTGTATAAATGGTCTCTTCATGACTGTCCTCACGATGTAATGTGGCATGTGTCCCAGCTCGGCTTTGCATATTATAGAATTTTACCAACCCCGCCTCTTCCTACATTCATCAACACACCAACCCTGGCTTATTGCTTTAGTCACCTAACAGCAAAATTGGGCGCTTACATGCTGATAAGTTATGAATTAAACATTATTAGTTTAAAATTTCATCCAACCTTGCCAGTTTAACGTTGATATTTTGGGATTAGAATGGAAACAGGAGTGATGTCCTCTGCAGGCATCTGAGATCTGACTGAAAAAGACAAGCAAGTGTCATATCCTTAACTAACCATTAAAGCATTATGAAATTAATAATGCAAGGACTGAGAAGGAAGAGTAAGTGAGAGGACAGGAACAAGGTCAAATAGAGTAAAAGAATTAAAAGCTGAAGGATTGAAAATTTATATTGCAAGTGGTTAATTTTCAATTCTGAATAGACTGCCAGTAATTTTTGAAAAGATAATTAGAACTAATCTCTATTTTGTCAAATCTGAATTTATCCTGAAGAGAATGGATCAAATCCTGAGGAGATGCCAAGGTGAGTATCATGTTGAAAAGCAAGCATAGAGAAGACCTATTCATTGTTACTTCATCATGCTACCTGAACTACAACCAAGAAGCATCTATAGAAGTCCACCGATACAGGATGATTTTAAAAATTAAGGCTAATTGTTAGTTTTTGTTGTCACTGGTAAATGATTTAAGTTGCACTTGGACTTGCCGCTATTCCATGCAAGCAGGTGGAAATGAGGCCAACCAGAGTCATAGATTTATACATCACAGAGCCAGGCCCTTCAGCCCAACTCATCGACACCAACCAAGGTGTCTTCCTGAAATAGTCCCATTTGTCTGCATTTGGGCCATATCCCTCTAAACCTTTTCTATCCATATACCTGTCCAAATGTCTCTTAAATGTAATTGTACCTGCCTCTACCACTTCCTCTGGCAGTGTGATCCATATACCCACAACCCTCTGTGGGAAGAACTTGCCTCTCAGATCCCCTTTCACATTAAACCTATGCCTTCTAGAGACTAAGACACTCCTAATCCTTTTGGTTTCATCTAGCATGAAATCCTATTCATCCCCACGCTTTTCTGTTCCCTGAATGGCTTAGCCATTATGTTTCAAGACTAGTTACTATCAGAGGGAGGGATTAGCCACCTGTCAATATGATTGATACAGTCCTTTATCCTGTGGATGGGGTCACTTTAATATCTGAAATGAAAGCAGTAAAATCAGAAGACGTCATAGCCAAGAACAACCAAACAAAAATTCTGCCCTTCATCCTTCACCCCCTCCCTCGTTCACCTATCACACACAAGCCCCTGTCTCACCCCTCCCCCTGTTCCCTCTACTCTCAGTTCTAATGCAAGGTCTCGACCCAAAATGTCAGCAATCCCTCTCAACCCACAGATGCTGCTTGACCCACTGAGTTCCTTCAGCAGTTTGTTTTTTTTTGCTCTAGATTCCAGCATCGGCAGTCTCTTGTGTCTCCAAACAAAAATTACAACATTTTTGGTGATTTTCATGGAGTGCACAGGGCTTTACATGTATTGATCTCTCTCGGGTTCGTTTCCCCTAGTTGGAGGTAGTGATATCTAGAACTTGGCTGGGGATGTAGTCTTAGGAAAAGTGTTTGACCTTTTAAGACTGAGGAGGAATTTCTTTGAGGAATGTGAATCTTCAAAATTCTATACCTCAGAAGACTGTGGAGGCTGAGTTATTACATTCAAGGCTACAATAAATTTTGCACTTCAGGGAAAGGGGACCGGGCTGGGAAATGGATTTGATGCCAAAGATATGACTAGCCTTAAAATTATTGAATAGAATGAAAACTCGAAGGCGGCATTGGTCCTGCTCCTATTTCCATGTAAACATAATTCTCAGAAACCACAGAAAATTACTGTTTCAAGTAATTTAAAAAATTACAAGTGATATTGAAATTGCATTCTCTTTCATTTGGTTGCACCCATCAAGCAGGCTGCAAGGACTGAAAGGCTTACTCAAACTCCTATTTTTCTGTTTCTATTTCTCACACTATGCATTTTATGTCTCTTAAAGTTATATTGGAGTATTTTGAAACTTCAATTATTTATTTTGTATTTCTAACCAACCAGTAAGGAAGTTTTAGAGTCAGAGAGATCAGCACAGAAATAATGCCATTGGCCCATGGAGTCTGGGCCAACCATCAACCACCCATTTACACTTGAACACAGAAACAGAACACAGAACAGTACAGCATGTCAATGCTGGCCATGGAGCCGAGCTAAACTAATCCCATCTGCCTGTACGTAGCCCATGTCCCTCCATTCCCTGCCTGCTCATGTCTCTATCTAAATGCCTTTCAAACCTTGCTAGTGTATCTGCTTCTACCATCTCCTCTGGCAGCGTGTTCCAGGCACCTATCACTCTTTGTGTAAAAAAACTAGCCTTACACATCTCCTTTAAACTTCTGCCCTCTCACCTTAAGTCCATGCCCTCTGGTATTTGACATTTCCACCCTTGCAAAAATATTCTGACTATCTATACCTCTCATAATTTTACAAACCTCTATCAGGTCTCCCTCAGCCTCCCACACTCTAGAGATAAACAGTTGAAGTTTGTCCAACCTCTCCCTATAGCTAATACACACCAATCTAGGCAACATCCTGGTGAATATCTTCTGCACCCTCTCCAAACTCTCCACATCCTTCTTGTAATGTGGCAACTAGAACTGCATACAATACTCCAAACATGGCATAACCAAGGTTTTATACAGCTGCAACATGAGTTCCCAACTTTTATATTCAATGCCTTGACCAATAAAAATCAAGTATCTGTATGCCTTCTTCACCACCCTATCCACTTGTGTTGCCACTTCTAGGGAGCTCTGGATTTGCACCCCAAGATCTCTCTGTACGTCAATGCTCCTAAGGGCTCTGTCATTTACTGTACTCTTACAGTTGGCCTCCCAAAATGCAACACCTCACACCCATCCAGATTAAACTCCATCTGCTATTTCTCTTCCCAAATCCAACTGATCTATATCCTTTGATAACCTTCCTCACTACCTACAACTCCACTAATCTGACATTAATCGCATTTTTATTCTCCCCACATTCTCATGAACTCCTCCCAAATTCTACCGCACACCTACACATCCAGTGGACTTTATAATGGCCAATTAACTTATCAATCCGTACATCTTTGGGATGTGAAAAGAAACTGGAGCACTTTTGGAGGAAACTCGCGCGGTCACAGGGAGAATGTGCAAAATCCACACAAACAGCACCCAAGGTCAGGATTGAACCAAGGTCTCTGGAGCTGCGCAGTAACAGCTCTACTAGCTGCACCACTGTGTCGACCATCTGGCAAGTACTCCAGCTAATCTTTGACAGATCAGTTTTGGGGAGTCTAAAATATGCATTAAAATAGGGTAAGTAGCCTTCTTAAAGGCTTCTATATGCTACATTCCCCACATACTTTTAAGTGACTGAATACCTTTTAACTACATGGGGTAAAGGATAAGCTTAATCTATCAAAGCATTCTAATGCCAGAACTAAAGGTTTGTCTGTATAAAGTATATTAAGTTGATGTCCCAAAATCAGTAAATTAACAGTCATGCAGTAACAAATCTCCACTTGACAAATGCCAGATTGGAGATCTGTTTGGAACATCTGCCAACAGGTGAAACAAGATAAATTGAGTGGGTAGAGCCTCATTGCAGCTTCAGCACTGGCCTAGACAGACCATTTGGGCTGAATTCCCCCTTGCTTCACTGTAATTTTGTAATGTTTCCAGGTTCCGTCACTGCTCTTAAGTAAATTACTGCAAATTACTTTTTTGTCAGGAATGTCAAATAACAAAAATAAGTATTCTTTTTCTGGAGATGATAAGGATCATTTTACCAACTTTGACTCCTGGGAATCTGGATTCATAAAATGTAACCTTATTTTTCATAACCTTGCAGAGAAATTGGTTGCATTTTTTTTATCTGCAGCACATTCTCAAACTATTTTGGCAATCTATTTCTCCAATTTCAAATGATAAGTGGTCTAAGGTGAAGAGATTTGATTGAAAATAGAGTTTTGATATAAGTGAATACCATTATCCTTAATATGTAAAAATACCATAGGTTTCCTTAAATATTACACAATAACATAAATTTTAAACTATATTTTCTTCATTCATCTGGGATAGACAGAAAATACATTAAGGTGAATGATCCCATAACTCATTTGTCTAAAATACAATGAACATTCATGAACGCCATAAATCATCTACCATTTTGTTTTAAATATGGTTTATTTATATCATAAAATAGGTGATTTGATTAACTAAATATAGCTATTAAATGAGCTAGAGAACCTTAATTGTAATTACTTTGCATTGGTTTAGTGGTGTATTTGGTTTAGTTCCAGTGATGTTACTTCTCAGACTATTGTAGAGTTGTTGGAACCATCAAACTATTTTAAAATATAATATTTATGATATTTTTTAAAGTTGGATATTATCATAATGACATAGAAGTAAGTCTTTCACGCCATCAATGTCATTGGTGGAGCCTGACCCACTCTGAATTATTTCTTATTTTAGCTGGGCCAGGAATAAAAAAAAAATCAACTAGTTAAACTAGTCAGCTTCAATAAACAATTATGAATTATCACTACAAGAATATTTTAAAGCAGAGGTGGTTACAAAAGTAGAAAAAAGGAATGGTATATCTGATTGACAGTGACAAATGTGTTGTAATTTTTAATATCTTTAAGATCCCATGTTTGTATGAGAAAACAAAATAAAAATAACCTGCACCAAGTAGAAAGTAATTTCTCAAATGCAATGTCATTTTCAATTATATTTTACTTAATACGAGGATGTTTTGAGTGTTAATGCTAATAAAGAGGAATTATATTATAAGAGGAACTATGCATATTATAAAAACTTATATATTACAAAGTTTAACCAGACTATTTAAAAAAAATTCTTATTTAGTTCTAAGCATTGACTGTACCAGTTAAACTTTGAGAAATAACTGAAGAAAACATTTAAATTAATCTAAATGAAGTTACGTGATCTTTAAAAGATGATGGGTGAAAACATTGAAACTTGTTATGAATACAACTTTTATAAATTAAGTAATTCTTCCAGGCTATTTCTCCTGACTCAAAACTGAAAACAGAGACACAAGAGACTGCAGATGCTGGAATCTGGAGCAACAAACAACCTGCTGGAGGAACTCAGTGGGCCAGGCAGCATCTATGGGGGGAAAGGAATTGTTATAATTTTGGGTCGAAACCCTGCATCAGGATTCAGAGTGGGTGCTTCAGATGCTGCGAACTTGAGGCAAAAAGAAAAACCAAAAGATGTATTCAGTAGGTCAAATAATTGCCACTGACATAGGGTAAAAACATACTTTTTGCAGATTCCCTGATGTCAGTCTGCTGGCTTCTTGATGAGTGGCAGGTCTTATTAAATCTAATGCCATCATGTGGATGGGTCAAAACTAGCACTGTCCACAAAAAAGCTGGAAAAAAAATTAACAGCAGAAAAGGCATGTCAAGGAATGTGAATGATTCTGAATGGTTCTGACATTCAAAAACAATAAAAGACAGTGACAATCAATGACAACATTTTAATTTTGTTGTAAATGTTGTAAAAAGTTAAATGAAGAGGTGAATCTTCAGGTTTCTAAAGATGGAGAAATAACTGGAGAGTTACAAAGGATTTACTGAGTAAAACAGAGCAAAATAGGACAAATGATGGAAGAGTTTTCAGCACAAAAAATGTTAAAAGAATGCAGAAGACCAGAGTCATAAGAATAAAATGTTGCGGAAAGATATTACATTTGAGAAGACTGCAAAACTTAGCAATGGAAAAGGCCATGAAGGGATTTCTAGACAAGGACAAATATTTTGAATTTAACATGCAGCAAGAAATGAACCCAGTGTGCCTCAGAAGGACAAGGTAAAGAAGAAGCAGTAATTATTGTAGGATAGGAAATAGGCAGCTGAGGTTGGAAAAGTCAGTTCATGCAAGGTCAATGATATTATGCCAGCAATGAGCTTTCTTGAGTAGCTGAGTTTCAAGGTGACAAAAATGCAGATATTAAGTTGGGATGAAATTAAGTAATACAATGAGTTGGAGGTAAATGATTTTGATTATAAATAGGATGCTGGACCAAACTTCATTTGAGATTCAAAGGATACCAACCAAGACTGTGAACCATTTGGTTCAAACTGAGGAAATGGATGGGGATGGAAACTGGGTAGGTGATTGCAAGTGAGCAGAATTTGTATAGGATTTGTATGTAGAACCATACTCTTAAAGATTTTAATGTTGGAAAGATAACAGTTTTGAGCTTGGGTGAAGGCCTGGAATGGGCATGATAAGCTGACTGGACATAATGGGAAATTGAGGCAAATTTAGCACCCCCAGCAAAGCTGCATTTCACCTTTGGACATTTTATCAGAAAACTGAAAATCGTAAAAGTAAACTTTTATACATTCTTGGAACAAAAAGCAGTAAATTATTTTAAACCTGCTTGTTTTAAACAATAATTTTGCCTTCTGTTTCAAACAAATATTTACATAATAGTATTTTACATTTTAATAGTATGTGGGCATCAATGACAATACCAGCATTTGTTTTCCATCCATAATTGCCATGGAAATGAGGAGGTAGTTAAAAGTCAGCCACACTCCTAGTTTGTTTTGTTGATGAGGAACATAAAATATAATATTTTAAGCAAAAGTAACACTAATTATACCCATGCAAACTTTTCATGCAGCTGTTCCATTCTCACACTCCGGCATCCCTGTAGCATGTCTTTTGTGAACCATCATCAAGTTCTTGCACTACATAAAGACTTGACATTGTTGACAATTCATTTGCTTCCCTCTGTTGACCAAATGACTAATTGTTTTTTGCTTAATATTAGGTTAGAATTTGCATGCTGCAATAAAGCAAAACCACCTGCTAATGAGTGCAAAGAAAGTTCCCCGCAAAGCAATCACTATGGCAAGAATTTCCCATTTTCCAGCACTTAGTGTTATACAGTGTCAGGTTGCAATCAATAACTGCAATTATCAGCAAACTGACTGAGCTACCAATCACATTGAACAGTCTTACAGACAGCAAACCAAATGGGAAAAAGAACAATTTCAATTGATGTTTTAGATATTATATAAATATTGAATACAGATTGAAACATGCACAGATGATTATGGTAGGACCTGAAATACAAATACAAAATTTTCTGGATAGTTTATAACAAGACTGAAAAATGCTATGATGCTGGAGGAACTCAGCAGGCCAGGCAGCATCTGTGGAGAAAAGCAAGCAGAGAACGTTTCGGGTCAGGACCTGAAGAAGGGTCCTGACCTGAAACGTTGACCACCTGCTTTTCTCCACGGATGCTGCCAGACCTGCTGAGTTCCTCCAGCATCATAGTATTTTTCATCTGGATTCCAGCATCTCCAGTCCTTTGTTTCTCTTAATAACAAGACTGCTTTATAAATACCCAAATTTAAACAAATCCAAATGAATTCTCTTGATTCTACGGAGAAAACTGCAGACAATGCAGACAGTGGAGTGAAGTGAATCACTAACAGCAACTTTAGCTTTTCTCTGCCAATACAGAAATCCCAAAGCCACTGGTAGTTTCACAGTAATGATGAAGAATCCATTAGTCTCACCATCATTACTACAAAATTTGGGCCAACATCAGTTGTGGTGAACCCTACTGCTGAATTCATGGCTGGTGCAGGACATATTTAACAATGCAACAATTTTACTGAATTTCTGATCTGATAACGAAAATGTTCCCTCTATTCTTGTCTGCTCTGTGTCTTCCTTCAAAGGCCTTGACTGCCAAAGCTATGACCACCAATTGTCTCTCAGATATATGCAAACCTATTACTCTATGACTCTATGACATGAAATGAGAAATGGAGACATGAGAGGCCACAGAGAGATGGAAACATTGTGTTGTTTTGGCCATTGTAATCTATCGTTTGGTACTTCCAAAATTCTAAAGAATTTACAAAATCCTTAAGAATTTACAAAAGCTACAGGGACTGGTATTCAAAGAGCTATAGAGTATCTCTTCAGTTCAATACTTCTGCAACAACCTGTTGTTTCCAGCCTTGAATGCACTGTAACTTCTTCTTGGAATGCACAAAGGCAGGGAAAGTAGTGTAGCTCACATACAGCATGCTAATCTGCTGGAATAAGGGAACAGAAGGAGAGAAGAGCCCTAAGCAGGTTGTTCATGGAATGATTCTCCCACCTGAAATTCAGCAAGGAAGAATGTGGAACCTCCTGTGATTTATCTCATCGAAATATGTCTCATGCTCTCGCCACAACTACAAACACGGAACTATACAAGAACTGCTTTGTCGGTGGTGGTTAAAGTACATTTTGATTTTATCAACCTCTGGGTGTTAGTCTCCCTCCAGATTTGAGCTGGAAATATCTCAATATATTTTCTGCTGCCTTCCATTGTTGGATAAGGGAGGTCATTGTTGCCCTCTATTCCAAAGGAACTGAACCTTCCTGATTCTTCTTTGCCAAAGATAACAGATGGATTGAGCTCACAGATTCACCAGAACTGGTGGTTTCTTATGCCACAGGCTGGCCCGAGCAACATTCCACCTGTAATCCCTGTATCCAAAAAATGGTCCATGTCCACACTTTTGTTTTATGCTAATACATTGCTCCCAGTAGACAAGTCCTAATTAAAGGAAGCACCTCAATTGTGCACAAGTGCACAAAACAACTAGCCAGCATGTGCTTTAGCATCACAACAGAAACAAAGATTTGCTCCTGCCACATGTGTGTACTCACCAGGCTGTTGTATGGCTCAAGAGGTGTAGTTGGGAAAGTGACCACCTTTAGTCATGGTGTCTCCAGCATGCTGAAACTAGTTCATCTTCCAGTTTAAGGAGATGCCCGCAAGGGAATGCTGCTAACTGGCACATTCCACGGTGCTGAGGACGTGCTGAGGGACACCCTAAGCTCGGTGCAGCCACTCTTTGGGGAAGAAGTCTAGGGTTCTGCAGCCACTGGACTATAACACCAGTGCACTTTTAAATAGAAAGTGAGAGTGGCATTGGCATATTGTAAGAGAATGTATTGATGGGACAATGAATGTAGAGTAAGAAGTGTATTGGTACCATTTACTGTGCATACTTTATGCATAAAGTAAATTTTTGAAATTAAAAGAAGTGATTGGAATCCATTTCAGCAAGTGCATTACCAACACTAAGCTCTGGCTTTGAATACTATGTGGCAGTGGTAGAAAGGATCAGGATTGCCAGACTTCGCTTCTTTGGACTCATTGTCTGAGTGGATGCCTCAGCTGATCACTCCAGAGGTGTAGACCTATCCCCCAAACCCACTGCAGCCCCAATCGGCAATAGACTGTTATGGGACTCCATTTGACAGAGACAAAAGAGCCTGCAAATGCTGGAATCTGGTATGAAAAATACTGAACGCTGGAAGAACGCAGCAGGTCAAAGCAAAATGTGTATGTTGATGTTTTGGGTCGAGACGCTGCATTGGGACCCATGTACTGTTAGGGGTGACCTTGAACATTATGATCTTGGTGTGTGCTCATAGACCTGTTGGCACCTCATGGGAAATGCTACACACCAGTCAAGAGAAAGTAACTGGAGAGAGGATCTTGTGTAACAGAGAGACACAAGAGACTGCAGATGCTGGAATCTGAACCAAAACACAAACTGCTGAAGGAACTCAGTGGGTCAAGCGGCATCAATGGAGGGAAATGAATTGTCAAAGTTTTGGGTCAAGACCCTAGATGAGTGTAACAAGTTATTTTGTGGTATATTATAGAATTCTTTCCTTAAATCCAATAAAACTACATCCACTGGGTTTGAAGGGCCTGTATTGTGCTGTATCATTCTATGGTTCTCCTCCCCTTGACTATCCTACTAGGAAGAGGTCCACTGACTTAAGGCTGCAGATGGGTGGAGGAGAACAAGAAGGGCCTTCACTGTCACCATCAGGTAGAATATCATTTGTGACTGCTTTTAATTGAGCTGCAACCTTTCCTGAAACGATTGGTCAGCTTCCGCAAATATTCCGGGCTGATATGAGTGTGCAGAAGGAAACAATGGAGGAAACTGATGGTGGGTCCCTCTAAAACTTAATGAGCATTTCCTGTTTTTTTTTGCTGTCGTTGTTGCCGTGCATTGTCAGAGCATCGTTGCCTCACTCCTTTCCCCACCCGCAGGACCCTCTGTTAACTTCTGCTGAGGGGCGGTGACGTCGGTCTCGGGGGCGCGCACCCGGGGAGTCCGAGCCGCGCGCGCCCCCACTGGGAGCTCCCGCGCGCACACGTACGCAGGCACAAAGTTTGAGCGGGGGGAGGAGACTGTGCAGGACTTCAAACCGTGCGCTCTCTCGGCTGCAGGAGATGTTGCAAAAGCCTCGCTGAGGAGTCGAATTCGATCAGCTCGGTGCCAGCTGAGTTTTTGATGCCCGATTGGGAGGGAGTGTGCAGAAGAGGCCAGCGGGGCTTTGTGGAGCGGTGCAGTTTGGTGCTGCCCTCTCTTGTGGTTGGGTCTCCCTGGGGGGCACCGCTCAGCCTCTTTGGATGAGCACGGCCAGGTCGCTTATTTTATAGTTGCTCTGGTCTGCGTTTAACTAACGAGTGATGTACAAAACCAGCATAAAGTCGACGCTCTCTGGGAAACACTTCGTGCTGCTTCTGTTGATGTGCTGCCCACTTTTCGGACAGATTTCCACAGGTAAGGGGTTTAATTAAAAAAAGAAAAGGCGGAAATGAAACTTCAGCTTGTATATATCAATTAATCCAACAAAACAATTAGTCATACAAAATCATTAGTTTTTGTGAGTTTAACAGATTTTCGTTTTGGCCTTGCAAACCTTAAACGTATAGACTGCTGAGGTGCTCTTTAATGTCGTTGCGAAGACTATTTCTAATTTTGCTAGATGAATGATTTTTGTTTTAGTGCGCAGAACATGAAATGGAATTTGTGGCCGAATATTATATCAAAGGACATTTCTACTGTCTTAGTGTTCAAGGCAATTGTTTCTCCTGAAGAGTCTTTTTCCAATTATGCCTCTATGTTCTTTTCTAATTATGAGAAATTTAAAGCTCGCATTTGAATTAAGAGAATCTTTTACTTTGTAACAGACTGAGGAAAGAGTATTTTACACATTTCTGTTTGCATTTTAAATTTCTTGCTGACAGTCCATTTTGGTAATGCCATGATATGCATCAGTACTTCAAAGACATGGCTTGTGATCTCCTTTCTGGTGTTTGTCATTGTCACAGAAATAGGTCACTAATTTGGTCACTATGATCTTGCTGTGACTAATTAGGTGATTATGAGGAAAACCTGGGAATATCAAAATAAACAGCAAGGGCTTCTATGGATATATAAAATAAGAGGAGGGTTGTTAAGGCAAGTGTGGGATCCTGGGGGATGACACCGGGGAATTAATTGCCCATTTTTTTCTCTCCATTCTTCAATACTTCTGTATCTCCATTTTGAATTTTTCAATAGCTGGCTTTCAGCATTTTTTTCAGGGAGTCTTTCGTTTGATGTGTCGTACAGTGCTTCAATCATGTTGCACAACTGAATTGGAAAACTCTTTGTAATCTTGAAGGGAATACAAGCCCAAATCATACAGGACAGAAACGGGCCCTTCAGCCCATCATGTCCATGTGGACCATCAAGGACCTATCTTTATTAATCCCATTTAGTAGCAGTTGGTCCATGGCATTCTATGCATTGACGATTCAGGTACTCGTCTAGATATTTCTCAAATGTGGTGAGAGTACCTGCCTCCACCACCCACTCAGTCAGTGCATTCCAGATTCCAACCACACTCTTGGGAGGGAATTTTTTTCTTAGATCCCCTCTAAACCTCTTACCCCTTGCCCTAGACCTTTGCCCTTTGACTTTTAGATACTTCGACTATGGTGAATAGTTTCCCACTATCTAGATGATCTGTGCCCCCTCTAAATTTGTACACCTCAATCAGGTCCCCCCTCAGCCGCCACCTCTCCAAGAATAACAAACCCAGCCTATCCATTCTCCCCTTGTGGCTAAAATGCTTCATCTCAGGCAACGTCCTGGTGGATCTCCTCTGCGGCCTCTCCAGTGCAATCATATCCTTCCTGTAGTGTGGTGACCAGAACTGTACATAGTACTCCTGCTGTAGCCTGACCAACGTTTTATGAAATTGTACCTAAACCCCTCATTCTAAGACACTATGCTAATGAAGGTAAGCATCCCATATGCTGCCTTCACCGGCCTCTCCACCTGTGGTGCCACCTTAAGGAGTCCAGTGACTTGTACGTCTGATCCATCTGTTCCTCTTTACACCCTGGAGCCCCACCATTCATTGTATATATTCTACAGTTAGTCCTCCCAAAGTGCATCACCTCACACTTATCAGGATTAAGTTCCAGCTGCCATTGCTTTGGCCATCTTATCAATTGATCAATATTATCTTGTGGCCTATGACAATCCTCCTTGCTATCAACAGCACTAGTAAAATTTTCATGTCATCTGCAAACTTACTGATCATATTCTGACATACATATTGAAATCATGAATGTGTATAATAAGTGGTAAGGTTCCAGCATTGATATTTGTGGTACACCACTGCTCATAGGCTTCCAATCACCAGAATGACTCTCCACCATCGCCCTCTGCCTCCATAGAAAGCTGATGTCGGATCCCATGGGCATTTACCTTTTGGATCAGCTTCCCATGTGGGACCTTGTCAAAGAGCATACTGAAGTCCAACTTTGGAAACTCTGGAACCTCTCATCAATTTCATTCTTATTCCTGATATTCTGGTGAATCTGGTCCATTCAATACTTACTGGACTGCAGTATCTAGAAATAAATGCAGTACCACCAATTTATTGAGAGCTTTATGCAATATGAGCTTAGCTTTCTCATTTGATTTTAGCACCTTTTCAGGTAAAGGATAATATTTCATTTCCCATTTAAATTATCTTTTGTATTTCTCCTCCACTTGCAAGTCAGTTCAAATACAATTTGCATGTAATTTTTATTGTGTTTGACTAAGTCTTTGATACATTGTCTTAGAGCAATAGACATAGAGAGAAATAAATGTAATATTTTCAGCTACACAGGCAACATTGATGGTTTTAATGTTAAATCTACAACTAAAGAAGAGCACAAGATGTTTATAGGCTTCCTCTTGTACATAATGCCCTTGCTGATTGATTATGGCATGACATGTTATTCAAACTACTCAGAAATTGACTAATGCCTTCAAAATACCAGCTGTCAACTCGTTTACCATCAAGGGTATAATTAATTATTGTGTGTCCATTGACAAACTTCCTGTACCAAGACTGTCTTGGCTGTCTCTCCAAATTAAGCTGCACTTGCCACAGTTTTATCCATTCATTTAATCTGTCAGGTAGTTCTTTTCTGATTTCTGCTCCCATCTACACCATGTGACCATGTCTTCAGGAAACACTAATGTTCCATCATCTAAATCTGTTAGAGGCACAGAGCATTACTGCACGGATACAGGCCCTTCAGCCCTGAGACACCATGCCGTCCATGAAGCTCACCCATCTCGTCCCAATTTCCTGCATTCGGCCCCTATCCCTCTAGGTCCTGCCCCTGCATGTATCTATCAAAGTGCTTCTTAAATGATACTATTGTACCTGCCTCAACTACTTCCTCTGGCAGCTCGTTCCATATACTCACCACCCTCTGCGTGGGAAGAAGTTGCCTTTCAAATCCCTTTTAAATCTTTCCCCTCTTACGCTAAATTTTTGCCCCCTAGTTTTGGACTCCCCTAACCTGGGGAAAATACAGCTACTATCCACCTTATCTGTGTCCCTCATGATTTTATAAACTTCTATAAGGTCACCCCTCATTCTCCTACACTCCAAGGAATAAAGACCTAGCCTGGCCAACCTCTCCTTATAACTCAGGGCCTCTGGTCCTGGCAACATCCTCGTAAATCTTTTCTGCACTCTTTCCAGTTTAACCACGTCTTTCCTATAACAGGGTGACCAAAACTGTACACAGTACTCCAAGTGCGGCCTCACCAACGACTTGTACGACTGCAACATAATGTCCCAACTCCTATACTCAGTGCCCTGACTAATGAAGGCCAGTGTGCTAAATATCTTTTTCACCACCCTGTCTACCTGTGATGCTGTTTTCAATGCACTTGAACTCCTAAGTCCCTCTGTTCCATTACACTCCCTAGTGCCCTACCATTCATAGTATAAGTCCTACGCTGGTTTAATTTTCCAAAATACATCACCTCACGTTTATCTGTATTGAAGTCCATTTGTCACTCCTCGGCCCACTTCCCTAACTGATCAAGGTCCCCCTGTAATCTACAATAACCTGTTGATATATTTACTGATAAGTGGAAGGTCCAGCACAGTGGAGGCACAAATCACATCCTGCAGTTGAAGATTTTCTCTCTCTTGTATAGTCCCTCAAGACTGAGTATGACTGACTTCCACTCCAGTCCTATGAATTCTGGGGTGGTTGATGAATCCCACAGACACTGTCACAAATGAGACAGGATGTGCTTGATGGGGCTGGTGGTTGGGTCATTTGAAAGCTATGTACCCCATCATTCATGCTGGGCTTTTATGTGCTCCCAAAAAATGGATGTGACTCTGCATTGTGGAGGGTCGTGGCCGTCACATGACAGCACTGCCCCTACTTTGTTAGAAGACACACCACTGCCAATCAAGGTTTGGCTCCGCCCCACCCATCAGTGCACACCTGACCATTGGCCTTTGTAATCGATTAATCCTTGCTGGCACTGGGTCATTGGCCTTTGTAAATTACCTGGGCTGGACCCCCCCCCCCCCACCCCAGCCCTCCAGCACTATAAAGAGTGCCATATGTGCTCAGCTCTTTCTCTTTGCCACAAGGGATCACCCTGTTTCACTTCAGGCCGAGTACTGTGGTACGGCGCTGGAGAAATCGTTGGTGAGGTGTTCACTGTCAAAGGGTTGGGAGCGTTTTAGTCAGTGTCCCTAGTAGCATAGAGCCGAGCCTGCACTGAGCACTGAGTCAAGGGGTGGCGGGTACTGTATTGCTTTTCCTTGATTTTCCTAGTTTGTTGTGTGTGTGTATATTACCCCCCCCCCCCCCTGTTGTGATTTTTCCCATGCTCACTATAAACCATGTGTGTGTTATTCCCGTTACCATTTTTCCGGCTTGTCTTTTGTAAATAAATCATTTACTGCCAGACTGTGTTCAGAGTCCTTGCCTTTTGAGACCCCGAATCTGTTTCTTCACTCACAACATTTGGTGCTGCGAGCAGGGTCTCAAAGGTCTTGGCTGAATACAGAAGTGGGGAGGGTGTTTCTTCACTCACAACATTTGGTGCTGCGAGCAGGGTCTCAAAGGTCTTGGCTGAATACAGAAGTGGGGAGGGATGTTCTGGAACAGGGGCAAGAAAGCCAGTGTGGGCACAGAGGATAGGATTTCTGGGAGGACCGACGAGAGGGAGGGATTTGGGAGCTTGGCCAGCATGCTGGCAGACCACGGTAAACCAGTGGACTGGGCCAAGCAGTTAGACCCCCGTGGTGAGAAAATGGGGCACCATGTGGTCTCCCTCCTCCAGAAGTCGGGGTTCCGCAAGGCTAAGGGGAGTCAAAGGGGTCCCTTCTGGCTGCTTGCTTCCTTCCCGAGATGCCAGGTCAGGATTACTGGCTAGATACAAGATATGTGTCACCAAAAAGACAAAGAGATAGAGGTGCTCCAGCAGTGCTGCTGTGTGCTGCAGGAGGCAGTCCAGGTTGCCCAGACCCGAGCCAAAGATCTCGAGGCCAGAGGTACCGAGGTCGCCTGCAGACTGATCCAAATGCAGCAGGCACAGGCAGCCCTCTGGTCTGGCTGGCAGCCAGACCCACTCAAAATTCGAGCGCTGGCCTGGCGTGACAACAAGCCAGATGCATGGCTGGGGGATGGGGATATATGGATGGAAAATAATGAGGAGCGGGTGCCCGAGGAGCCTGGGTCCCATCACATCTGCCCTCCCCCCATGCACCCGAACCCCTGAATGCTCGACCCGTCACCACGCGATGCCAGGTGCACCACAGAAGGGAGGGGAGTGAGGATGAGGAGGCTGCAGGGGAACATGCCCGTGGTCACCCCAAGACTATAGAGACCTGGGATTTCTCAGGCAAGGAGCTGACCCAGCTGGTGGATTGGTACTGTCAGCGGCCAGGCGAGCACCTGGCTGCATGGCTGCTCCGACTGTGGGATGAGGGGGCCCCCAACGTGAGACTCTCTCACCAGGAAGTGAGTGCCCTGGGGAGCCTGTCCAACCAGCAGAGTGTTAACAATGCCCTATGGGTGCCACAGGAAGGGATCAGGGACAGTATGACTCTGTGGGATCGGGTAGTGACTGCCGTGAGGGTCCGGTACCCTGCTGTTCTCGAGTGGTACTTATACAGACAACCGCAATGGAACACGGTCAGTGAGGGCACCAGGGTCATTAGGGAGTGGGTGCTGGTGACCGGCATTTACAAGGGAAGACACCAGGGTGACCAGCGTGGTAGTGGGATACCTGGTCACCGCCACGTGCCCCGATTTGAGGCTAGTGGTCCTTCCCCTCATGGTTCCAGCTAATGGGAAGACCGTGTGGGATGCCATCACCCTCCTAGAAGGGCTAGAGTACATGCAGCGGGGGGGGGGGGGGGGTGCCCACCCAGGTCTGTAGGGTGAAGACAAGGGCTGGAGAGACAACCTCTCGTTTTATGCGCAAACAGCTATACTTGGACCTGCTGTACACAGGGGTGGACCATGCCAGCATAGATGGGATCCCGACCTCCGCCATTTATACGCTGTGGAAAGAGCTTTGTGGGGGGAAATCTGGCCAGGGGAGAACCCACAAGCATTCTGGGATCAAGCCCGACACGGGGTGCCCCCAACCTCCGGACCACGCGGGCGGCCCCCAACGACACTACCTCTGCCCCTCCCCCACTCAAAGCAGTCTCTCCTGCCCTCAAGGCTGAGCTCCGGGACCTGCTGAGACAGAAAATGGCCCATCTCTGCCAGCAGGAACCTTCACCCACGAGGTGGCAGACCTCCACCCCTCTTCCACAGGATGAAGGCCAGGGGCCCCGGCGCATTTGTTCCATTGCCCTCTCCCACCCAGGAGACCTGAGGCCACACATACCCATAGCTGTATATTGGGGAAGGGGGAACATACAGAGGTGGACAGCATTCGTTGACACAGGTGCCCAACACACCATCATCCCGGGTGACCCCGCCGGGTGGAAAGGAACACAGGTGCAGATAGAGGGGTTAGCGGGTTCCCTTTTACCTGCGAGGGAAGCCACGATCCACATGGCCATTGGGAGCCAACCTCCTCGACCCGTAACGGTTTTGATAGCGGCTTTGCCTGAGTGCATTCTGGGAATCGATGTTTTAGAGGGACAGTCCCTCCGTACTAACAGGGGCAAGTTTATGTTCGGGGTCGCACGGGCTACAGTCGTAGTTGGGGCAGCCAAACGGGAACCAGTTGTTGCTCCCCCCCCCCCCCCCCCCCCCCCCCCCCCAAGGTCGTCTGTAGCCAACAGTACAGAGTGCCGGGGGAACATCGACATCACTGAGGCCGTCCCAGCCCTACTGCGGGAGGGCATCATTAGACCCACAGCCTCTCCCTTCAACAGTCCTGTCTGGCCCATCTGCGAAAAGAATGGGATGTGGCGCATGACGATGAACTACAGACACCTCAACAAGTCTGCCCTCCTTCTTACTGCCGCTGTGCCCGACATAGTCACCCTAGTGGAGGACATTGCGGGGCGCTTGGACAAGCCTTGGTATGCAGTGATGGATCTAGCCAATGCTTTCTATTCCATTCCACTCCATCACAATTCGCAAGACCAATCTTCATTTTCCAGGGTCGGGAGACAATATACATTCTGTCGCCTACCTCAAGGCTGTATTCAGAGTCCCACTATCTGCCATGGTTTAATCTCCCGTAAGAAAGCCACATTCTTATGGGGACCCAAACAACAGGTTGCTTTCAAAACAGCAAAGCAAGCTGTTGAACAAGCACTGCCACTTGCTCCCCGACAGGCAGGTGTCCCTTTTGAATTACAGGTCTCGGCCAGTGAGATGGTCGCCGAATGGAGCCTCTGGCAGAAGATCAAACGGCACAGAGTCCTGCTCGGTTTCTGGACCAAATCTCTGCCCGAAGCTCTGTCACTTACGCCGATCCTGCTGGATGACTTTCAGATGAACTGTTTGCATAGACTTTTTGCTCCTGTGGGTTTTGGCATATCTGTTTGGGGGGGGGGGGGGGGGGTGGCGAATGGCAGTCCCCCACCACTCCCCTCACCATTGCATAACATCTCTTCCAGCAATCCCCGATGGGGTGGGTGTTTCAGAAACTGGTATTTCCCTCCCTACAATTTGACCTCCACTGGCCTCCCAACTCTCAGGGTCATTCCACAGCCAGTGAGCAAACCTAAGGAATGCTGGTGCAGGCTCCTGAATGAGCATGGATCCACCCTTTCAGTCGGTCACAGCGACTGCGAGCGAGACTGGTATCCGGGTGCCCCAGTGACCACTGCCGATGGTGCCGCTAAACTGGGGGCTCCCTGGACTTTGAATGGGATCCACTGGATTTGCGGCCACCGTGCCTACCCATGGCTCCTTGCGAGCTAGTACAGTTGCTGCTATCCAGCATTTGTGGTGACCTACGTCCACTCCCTCGACGACCTTGGGGAGCACCCAGCATACAGTGGCCACCGGGACAAGAGGGCAGTTACAGGGGCGGAGAGGTTTTGGATAATAGCCTTTCCCAGGTATGGCACAGACTGATTGTCATGTGAGCTTATCCAGATGACCAGCGTGCTCGAGACGCTGGCCAATGAAATGGCAGTGGCACTGCAACACACCGAAGATGCCCTGACTCGAACGGCAGCCCTGCAGAATCGAATGGCCCTGGATTACTGACTTGCTGCTAATGGTGGTACTTGTGCAGTGATTGGTAAGGAGTGCTGCACATTTATCCCTGATGAGTCAAGGAACATCAGCCACTTGGCCACTCATATTCGGGACTCAGTGGCTAAAATTCAAAAATCGAGAGACTAGCTCCTCCAGCACGACACCTCATGGGGAAACTGGTGGCTATTTGGGTCTCTGGGGGGGATGGTGGGCAACTGTCATCCACTGGGTGACTGCTCTCATTCTTGTTGTTATTGCTGTCTGTATATTATGTTGTGCTTGCCAGATTACCAAGAGCACATCTGCCTTTCATTAGTGCTGTATATTAACCTAAAGCTTTAAGTTTAGAAATAGGTGTTACTGTGAGTTATCGGTCTGTTGAGGGTAGGACTTCTATTACGATATATGGGTTTTCTTTTTATGAATGATTGGCGAGTGGTCTGACTTCTGAGGGGTGGATTGTATTGTGGAGGGTCGTGGCTGTCACGTGACAGCACTGCCCCCTACCTGGTCGGAAGACATACCACTGCCAATCAAGGTTTGGCCCCGCCCCACCCATCAGCACACACCTGACCATTGGCCTTTGTAATCGATTAGTCCTTGCTGGCACCGGGCCATTGGCCTTTGTAAATTACCACCCCCCCCCCCCCAGCCCTCCAGCACTATAAAGAGTGCCACATGTGCTCAGCTCTTTCTCTTTGCCACGAGGGATCACCCTACTTCACTCCAGGCCAAGTACCGTGGAACGGTGCTGGAAAAATCGTTGGTGAGGTGTGCACTGTCAAAGGGTTGGGAGCGTTTTAGTCAGTGTCCCTAGTAGCATAGAGCCGAGCCTGCACTGAATCAAGGGGTGGCGGGTATCGTGTTGTTTTTCCTTGATTGTATGCCCCTAGTCTGTGTGTGTGTGTGTGTGTGTATTTTACCCCCGTTGCGATTTTCCCACACTCGCTATAAACCGTGCACGTGTGTGTTATTTCCGTTACTATTTTCCCTGCTCATCTTTTATAAATAAATCACTTACTGCCAGACTGTGTTCAGAGTCCTTGCCTTTTGAGACCCCGAATCTGTTTCCTCACCCACAACAGACTCTCAATGCCATCTGGAATGCTTGCTCTTTTTGAGAGATAATGGGTCAGGGATTCCTACAAGTAGGTGGGAGTGATAAACCTTTTCAGGGATGCTTTGACCACATCCTTGAATCTTTTTCTCTGTCCGTTTGGTAACCTTTTGCCACAACAGAGCTCTGAATAGAGTGCCTGTTTCATGAATCTGGTGTCATGCATGTGAATAAAGTGGCCTGCCACTGGAAGTGATTGGGTATTTTTGGGCCTTGGTGCTGGGGAAGTTGGTCTGGAAGAGGACACTAACTAGTTTGCTTATTCTGCCAGAGGATTTCGGAGATGGCGCTGGTGCGTGTCTCTAAAGCTTTGAAGTGTCTGCTGTAGGTAGTCATTGACTTACAAACATACAGATGGGCAAGGTTCATTGCTGCCTGGTAGACCACGAGTTGTGTGACAGGTTTGAGGTCTTTATCTTAAAACAGTCTTTCCCTCAGATGGCCAAAGGTTGTGCTGGTGCATGGAAGGTGATGGTGAATCTCTATATCAATGTGTGTCATTGAGAGTTGATTCCTGAGGTGTGGGAAGTGGTTCATGTTTTCCAAGGATTTTTTTATTGTACAATGGGAGGAGGTTGTTACTTGTTCAGTATAAGGCCAATTCTCTCGTACACTTCAGTGAATGAATTGACAATGACCTTGAGCTCTCTGTTGCAGTTTTAGTAGCTACTCCTTGTTACTATTTTTGGTCTCTCATCTCTTAATCAATTCCCTACCCATGTTAACATGCTGCCTCTTATTCTATGCACTTTTATTTTCAATACAATCTGCTGATCTTTTGCTTTGCTTTTCTGTCGTTAATCAACAAAATTTAAGATAGAACACAAAAAACCTATTGTGGATTCTGGAAACCTAGAACAAGAACAGAAATACTCAGCAGGTCCATCAGTGTGCATGAAATGACCAGTTCTTTCTTCAGGTGTAGTTCTTGTCAGTTCTTGTAAATTTTAACTTGCCTGTTCCCCACAGCTACTGACTGATTTGCTGAATGTTTCTGGCATTTTATGTTTTAGTTTTAATGAAGATTTCCTTTCTTCTGAGCACCTTGTTTGCTTTTGACATATAAGATGTACAAAAATAAAAAGATGCCAGCCAGTAACTCAAATTGTTGGGTTTGCACTGCAACAGATTGATGCACAAACTTTTGATGGTTGCTAACATCTCAGTTCCCGGGGCTGGCTCTTAAACTGAACTAGCAAAGCAAACTATAACAATATTGCACAGCTCATCTTGAATTAATGCATTCCAGCCCTGCTTAGTCCTGAAAGCACAAATTCTCTTAAAGCATTACAAGCTGTCCTCAAGTACCAAACGGGTTCCATTTTTACAGGCGTTCATAAGTTGATTTTGTCCATGTCAGAAAGAACACAAAAATCACTTGATATGGTAACAACACCTTCACAGTATTGTAACGAATGGCATCAAAAGCACATAAGACTAAGAACAATTGCTGAAAGTGGAGAGAGAAGGAAACTAGTTCTGCCCTTCATAGGAATGAACGTATGTACGTATGTCAGACTTCTGAATTTATTCACGTTAAGAGAGTTCGCTCATATGTAGGGGTGTCCATAAATCTGGCATTCGTAACGTGGAGATGGCCTGTATCTAAGTTCTGCTTTAAAATAAAACCACATGTAATGTTGATGAAATGTGCACAGCAATGAAGGTATCAGTGTAACTGACTAAGTTATTGTCAAGTTTGAAATGCTTAATTCAGCAAATGGTAACACTTTATTAGAGATTTGCAAGGGATCAGATAAATGTCAAAGAAAATAGCAGCAGAAGTTAGATGAAATAATTGGCAAGAATTCTTGGGAAAGAAATGCACAGACTTTGAGTTGAAATATGATAGAAATATAGTTCAATTTTAATGAAAAATTAGAAGTTTTGAAAGAAAGGAAGCTTGTTAGTTATTTGGAAACATGGATTATACTGAAGTACAACATTATGCTGAAGAAAAAGCAACTTGGCTAATATGTCATCTGATGAAGCATTAATATGGTTTTGATTAACTAGTATTATGTAATTTTTGAGTTCTCTTTCTGTTGATCTCACTGATATTCTCCACTGCCTTGCATCTGATTCTAATTTAATTTTTTTTCTGTTTATTGAAAATATATAGCCATATGAAATTTATGTTTAGTAAGGGCTGTTTCTTGAGTTGTCTCTGTAACTGACTTCTTAACCTAGTTTGTGCTCAGGCTGCAGAATGCAGCACTCCAGTGAAATATTTTGGCTCAAGTTCTTGAAATGTTGGTGATAACAAATGATTTCAGAAAAAACGTTAAATGTTATATAGTTGTAGGTCTGTCTTCACTACCAATTATTTGATGTAGCAGCTCTGTGAAAAGATTAGACTAATGTAAGATTGTGAGGAACAACTGTTTTACATCAGCAAGGACATTACTAGGGACATTTTAAATGCTTTCAGATTTCTTTAAATCTATTAAGTTATCTGGTATATACAAATGTAACCAGTAAATGTTTCTGCCCAGTTTTTAAAGCCAATTTCAGCAATTTAAAATTGGGTTACTCACAGATGATAGGTTTGGATTAAAAGCACTGATTAAAATTACTAATTTTGTGATTTTAACTATGGTAATAAAGCCATACCAAGATACCATTCTTAAATATATATTGAGAAATGTACCTCTGCTAAATTTAAAAAAATACTTAAAATGCTGTCCCAATGCATTGACTAGTGGTAGATTTTATGTTTAGCAATGTTGGAGTTTGATTGGAACCAAGATAAAGATTTCTCTAAACTAGTGCAGTTTTGATCTGGGTTGCTGATTTGTAAATAAACTAGAAACTCTTGGCCTTGTACAGTATTTAGTCTTCATGTCTAGTTCTCAGAATTATAAGCTGTTTGTTATCTTCTGCATGTGTGTTGAGCACCCATTTCACTTGCCTTCCTGTTTAATTGCAAACTGTTTGGCTTTCATACCCAGTTACAGTACAAACAAGAATAAGAAGCTAAAGCCATTTCTGATGAAAGGGTTATTGACCTGAAACACAAACTCTGTTTTTTCTCTCCATAGTTGTGACCTGACCTGCTGCGCATTTTCAGCAGTTTCTGTTTTTATCATGGAGCCACAGTATCTCGCTGCCAATTTCCACTGATGCAAATAACCTGTCTCAATACTTTTCCATGGTTTGGTCAGCCATGTAATTAATGAATGCCAAAAAAATTGACTGTGATCCTGACAGTTATCTTCTTGATTTCACTATCTAGTTAGGTACTAAGTAGTAAACCCCCATAATGAATTAAATCATATTGCTTTTGGTGGGGGGGGGGGGTTACTATTGAGCTTCTGGAATTTGTTCAACTCGTGCTATGTAGGACAGGAATTTGAAGACATTTTGGAGGAAAAAAAAGCTGATCCCTTTGTTCCTCAAGAGAGGAGTAAAAATTGATAAGGTTGTTATGAGACTTGTAGGTTTTACTGATCTTTCTCTGCTCCATATTGACTGTGGTTAATTTTTGCAATATGAGTAACATGGTAAATTGGAATTTAAGCACACTGATAACTTGAAAGCTATGAATTATGAGGAACAGACTGTTTGTATCAACTAATACAATGTGTAATCCTAGGGGTCCAAAAGTAAGAAAACAAAAAGCCATTGACCTGATACGTTAACCTTATTTCTTTCTTCACAGATGCTGCTGGACCTGAGTATTTATAGCATTCTCTGTTTTTACTCTTTAGAGTGTTCAGTTAAAACAACTTTATGAGGAGGATTTCAGACATGATGCATTGTGCAGTAAAATATTTGTTACAATTATAATGGGGAATTAAAAAATAATGTTTATGTTGTAGCGGTTGCTACCGCGGAATAAACAAGACTCTACTCGGAGGATTGCCAAACAGAACTGGTTTATTTTCCCGCCTTGCGCAGGCCCTTTAAGGGAGAATGTTCCCACCCAAAAAAACCGGCAATGACCTAAGTCCTACATCATCAGGACTTTCCCGCGCGCAGGTTCTCCCCGTCGCTCGGAAAGATGAGGCCCGCCGCCATCTTGGGCCTCGTCGCTCCGACGCCACGCGACCTGACTGCCGAGCCGGTTCGCCCGACTAGACGGTGAGTTGCCACAATGTGCATATTTCTAATTGCACTGGAACTAATTCATCATTGAATTGGTAGCACTATAATGGCAAGGAAGCTCTATTTTCACTGTAGTGTCTTCACACATCCTACAAAAGACTTGTTTCCATTACTTGCAAATACTGCTTTTTACTGTATTGTTCATTGGTGCAACCCTTGGATACCTGGAAGGTCCAATGGCCACCTGCTGCATGGCAAATCCTTTGCTGATTGACTCTACATTTTTCAAACTCCACTCGAAACTCCTAGACCTAGGACTCTGCAGCCCCTCTGCAACTGGATCCTTGGTTTCCTGACCACTAGACCACAATCGGTAAGGATAGGCAATGACACCACTACCATAATTACCTTCAACACCTGTACCCCACAAGGCTGCATCTCAGCCCCTTTACTATGCTCCCTATGCACTAATGACTGTGCAGCCAAATTACGCCATTTATTGCTTAGCGGATTACACCACCGTTGTGGTCTGGGTCTCAAACAATGACTACACAGAGTACAGGAAGGAGATAGAGGAGTCTAGTGGCATGGTGTCAAGACAATGACCTTTACCTCAATGTCAACAAAATGAAGGAGCTGGTCATTGACTTCAGGAAGTGAAGTGGAGGATACCCCACTTCGCTGTGTTTGGTGTTGTTAGACTCCTGAGTTGGGTGATGGGACAATCTTTGACAAACTATTACAAAGAATTTAAGCAAATAAAATTATTTAATTATTGATTAAAAATCACACAATACTGAGCTAAAAATATAAAAGTAGCACAGTTACAAAAAATAATGTTGACAGCAAGGTAATTTGGGGAAAGAACTTGAATAGCTTCAGTTCTCGAAAGTGGGAGAACTTCTTGAGTTAAAGTCCCAACTCTGCAGCTTTGCAGTGTTCAAAGCAACATTGTTTTATAGCTAATGCCAATCCGGTGAATTACTCCTGTGCCCTGGTCCATCCTTGCAACAATCTTGAAATCTTGACTGTAATCTGCAGATATTCCAAGCTGATCACATCCTGTATGCCAATGCACTGCCACTAACCTTGGACATTAATGTTGGACTCAGTGTTGTTGACTCCCTCTCTTTTATTTATGTTGTGTCATCTCTGATTTAACCTACCAATCCTCTGCATATTTATCTTGACTCTTGTGCCAGACCCAAGCTCTTTATTTCTTTATTTTGCATTGGCCCTCCACTTATGCATTTATCAACTTGGCCTCCTTACCAACCATTTTCTATCCTACCCCTACAAAAACTCATTCAATTCCTACCACAGCCCATTCCTATTCCTCTGCTTTGTTTCAAAATAAGCAAAAAAAAAGTGTATGTTTGGGGGCTGGTGGGGGGGAGGCAGAAGGAGAAAATTACTCCAATGTGTAACATATATAAACAAGCATGACATAAATTTAATTGAAGTGAATTAGAAGCAAACATTTGGCTTAATGAATACAATTTAGCCCTGATTACAGACTTGGCTGCAAACTGGGCATGATTGAGAATAAGAAATTACAAAGAGAGAGATTGCTGAGTGAGTAGGCAGAACTCTTTACTTCCAAGTTCATTGTGGGGTCAATGACAAATTAGCGTTTTAGTTGATGTCAAGACACAATGGATTCTACAAAAATATTTTTAAAAAATGCAGATGCAGCAAATTGGAATAAAAAGAAATGTCTCGCAGTGTTAGCGACCTGGGTTTGATCCAAACCTTGGTGCTGTGTGGAGTTTGCAAGTTCTTGCTGTACCTGCATGTGACTTTTCCCGAGTGCTCTACTTTGCTCTCATAAGCCAAAGATGTGCTGGTTAGTAGATTAATCGGCAATTATATATTGTCCCTACTAGTGTAGGTGGGTGCAGGAAAATTGGAGAGGAGTTGATGGGGATGTGAGAGGAAAGGTAAGATTAATGTAGAATGGCACTTGATCAACATGGACAGGAGGGGCCAAAAGGCCTGTTTCTGTACTGTCTGACTCTGAGTCAGACAATACAGAAACAAATATTTGTTTGATTTTATTTTTTCATATATATATATATATGCTTTTTAATTATTACTTTCAGGTAACAAATGGATCCCTCAATGAATCTCTTGCAATCCTCTCAGAAACTTGTAAAACATGGTTCAATAGATTGATGGTTGCAACTGGTATAGTTTGTACGTACTTTTATGATTTTCTAAAGGAGAAATTAAAAGCAGGCTTGTTTGAATTTAATCAGATCAAAAAGCTAAGTATTTGTCTTTGTGATATTGCCAATGAAGAAAAATAGAGGAAAATTAAACAAAATGAATATCAGAAAACCTGTAGATGCTGGAAATCTAACAGAAAAACAAAACATGCTAGAAATACTCGGCAGCTCAGGCCACACCTGTGGAAAGAGGAACAGAGTTGATGTACGGAGTAGAAGACCTTTCGTCAGCACTGGGAAGGAGAGAAAAAGTAAATTCAGGACAATGTGCAGAAATATTGTTAAATTTAACAATATCCCTCTGTACTTGTTAAATTGCCTTTTAAACATGTATAACTTTAAATAGCCTAATGAAGGATGGTCTTCTCACAAGGATCTAAAATACTATCAGGTGATATAAAAATTGGAGTTCACAGAACTGAATTTTAGAAACAAAATTCAAAGTGCTAATGTTATTATATGTTACTTTTAGTGCATGCAACCGAGGATAAAATTCTGCCCAAAGATCTCTTAAATGTCTACCTTGTATGATAATTACAACTTCGACATCTTAAATGATCAATCTTGTACTGTGCCTCAAGCTCAACATGTTGTGATTCACAATTGTGGTCCCATTTTAAACATGTTGCTAGTATGGGCTGTTTAGCTTCTCAAATAAACAGACATGATATTGAAGATGTTTATTTTATTAATTATTAGAACCTATGAACAGAAGGAAAGGAATAGAAGGATACTATCCTTATACAGGATAGATATAAGTATAGAACTGATTGCTAAATATGAGGAATAGGCAGTTACATGAACTGTTCACGTGTAGTATTTCAGTCTGACACAATTAAGTAGCCACAAAGTACCACTTCCATATTCTGTGTTTCCAGTCACATTCAACCCCTCCTCCCAAGAATAAGTTTAAGTATTCCATTGCAAAGTAATTGAGAAAGGAAAGAAGCAGGGAATTTTATCTTGTAATTGGTATGATTGGTTTTTTTTGTGTGGAGTAAATGATAACCTCTATCAAAACTGAATGAGTCTGTGAAATTCAATAATTAAAATAAATTGCCACCAGGTTTTGCATGGGGAAAAAAACCCAGATAAAATCAGATGCTTTGCAGAAATGAACATAACCTTATTCCAAACTCTTTGTGTCCTAATATTGACTGAGGCATTTCTGATGAAGAGGAAAAGGTTAAAGTTGTACATTATTTCTTTTATGGGAAACAATAGAGTACAGCTGAGTAATTTTCTTTTGAAAAAGAGACTACTTTGACGGTGTAATGAAATATTTAGTACTGCTTTTCCACTAGTATCAGTACAGATTGTGCCTGTCATTGAACTACTACTGTGCAGAAACTGTAGCACAGCCCTCAGCTCAGCAGAGCCCTGACTGTGGGTCACCTGTGCTGCACTGATGGGCAATCCCACTGAACCCAAGAGCACTTTACCCAAGGTGCAAGTATAACTGAGCAATTGACAAGAATTGACTGCTGCTGAGAGAAAGGTAGGTAGAGCTTTTTAGTTAATCTAATTAAATTAATTTAAACTTTCTTGGTTGTTTTAAAGTATTTTTTTAAGCAGTGTTCAAGTATTCTTTGTCAGCAGTGAGCTAGAATCATGCCTTACTGGTTGTAAAAGATGGTCTGTTAGCATGGCTGGCTACTTGCTCTGGGCAATGCTGATGAGCTGGTTACTAGTTTTCCAGTGGAAAACCCCACTCTGGACTATACTGGAAGAAACAGCATTGTCCAGGCTACTGGCAGCCAAGACGGGGAGAGATTTACCCTGGTAACTTTTGGAATGGAAGGTCATGAAGCCAAATAAAAACCAGCATTGATCAATCTCATTTGAGGTTTTGGTATGTTTCTCAGTCCTCTTGTTTCTGTAGGCCTTGCATATGGATCTTTTTCAGGTTGTTCTTGCATGGGATCTGATCCCATGAACCCAAGTTCTTTGCAATGGAAAGCAACTTAAGTGAGGTTTTCTTAGGAACTGCTCCATATTAGCCTTTTGCTAGCTTCTGCCACATGGCTTTTATGAAACCCACAACAAATACTGCAGGATGTGTGAAAACTAACTGCTGAGAGCAGAATTAATGAAGCTTTTAACATACAACTGAAAGCTGAGCTGAGATGGTGAGAAAATACTGTGGAAAATATTATAAGAGATGAAAGGCTCTGGTAAAAAGAAATTAAGTGTCTTTCTAATAGATAACAAGTGTATTAAAATGAAAAGTCGGGAAAAACAATGAGGGTCATTGTACCAAATTAAACATCAGACTTGAAAAGAAAACCTGCAAATGTGTTGAGCATTCAAAGCTATTTGGAGAATGAGAAGAATTAATAGTTGGTATTGGGTACCATCTAGTAATTGGTGGTGTGATGGACAATGAAGAATGTTGTCTAAGGTTACAAAAGGATCCACTTCAACTGGAAAAGTGAGCAAAGGATTAGCAGATGGCATTTAACTTGGACAAGTATGCACTGATGCATTTTGGAAAGTTAAACCAGGACAGGACTTGCACAGTAAATGCTAGGGCGCTGGGAATGGTTGTAAAACCAAAAGACCTAGGGTAGAAGTACATAATTTCCTGAAAGTGGTGACACAAGTAGACCAGCCGGTAAAGAAAGCTCACGGCTTGCTTGCCTTCATCGGACAAGGCATTGAGTGTAAGGGTTGAGTTGTCATGTTACAGCTGTATAGGATGTTGGTGAGATTGCACCTGGAATATTATGTGCAGTTGGGTCGCAAGGATGTGATTAAGGTAGAGGGGATGCAGAAAAGGTTCACAAGGATGTTGCCAGGACTGGAGGGTTTGAGTTATAAGGAGAGATTGGATAGGCTGAGGCTGTTTTCCTTGGATCGAAGGTGACTGAGAGGTGATCATAAGGGACATGGATAAGGTGGATGGCCGTGGTCTTTCTCCCAGGGTAGGGAGGACTAAAACTAGAGGGCATACATATAATGTGAGAGGGGAAAGACTTAAAAGGGACCTGAGAGGCAAGTTTTTTCATACAGAGGGTAGTGGGTATATGGAAAGAGCTGCCAGAAGTAGTAAAGGTGGGTACAATTACAACATTTAAAAGACATTTGGACAGGTATATGGATAGGAAATGTTTAGGGGTATGTGGGCCAAATACAGGCAAATACGACTGGCTCAGGCAGGCACCTTAGTCAGCATGGACAAATTAGGCCAAAGGGCCTGATTCTGTGCTGTATGACTCTGAATTATAATGGAGACATGATTTGGATTTGTACACAACTGGAAATGTATACTCTTAGTTACAGCACTTTCAAGGGAGTTAGAGCAGTGAAAAGGGTTTAGTTGGAACCACTTTACACTGATGCTAAACTTACATTGTGAATGTATTTTTGTGTAAATACTGACTCCATTAAATAACTGAATTCTGGTTATGCTCCAATCAGATTACATATTAATTACAGAAAATGGTCAGCATCTGAAAGGGAAACTAATGTTGCTTTACAATCAGTTTTTGATGCAAGGTCTACAAGCCAATTCCAACACTTCCATTTCTGATATCTGCTTATTTTTATTTTCCTCACTTCTTGTGTTTGTCGTCTTAGAGAGAAAATATATCTGAGTTTATAGAGGTTGTTTAAAGTGGGTATTTTTTTAAAAAATTGTTTCATGTGACATATTGTGAAGAATTTACTTGCCAATGAACTTGCATTGCTCATAGAGTACTCATGGATAACAAGTTTTCTATGCAGGCTGCAATTGCAAAATGCATAATGAGAAGAAAATGCAGATGACTGTACATATGAAGAGGATAAATTAGGAGGTTAATAAATTACAATAATGCAGTGATAAATTGTTCCACTCAATCCAACCAACCCATTACCAGTGTTTATGCTGCAGTTTAACCTCTTCCCATCCTACTATGTCTAATTCCATAAAGATTTTCCCTTCTCTCTCGTGAGCTTATCTGGCTTCTTCCTAAGTGTATCTGTACTGTTGTCTTTAAATGTGTCTTGTGATAGTTCTACGTTCTGGCCACTGTCTAGATCAAGAAGTCTTTTTTTTTCATAAAATTTCTGTTTGATTTCCTGCATTGGTGGCCTCTAGATTTCGGTATTTTGCTAAGTATTTTAATTTGCCAGGTACTAACTTTGATTTTGTCCTGTTCCTTTCTTGAAGGTCATTCTGCATTCACTCTCAATTCACACCTCAGTGCACAGTAAGTACTGCGAGCTGAGTCCGCTATTTAACAGTATCTTTATGCAGGTCTTCATATCGTGTTAGTGCAAGTTGTAGAGTTTAACCCTTTTTTATAATGAAAGGACTTTATAGAAAAAGAAGAACCAATAAAAATATATTTAAATGAAATCATTTTCTGTTTGATTTCCTACATTATGGCCTTTAGACTTCAGTATTTTACTAAATATTTTAACCTGCCAGATATTAACTTTGAAGATGAACACAGAATGGGCCTCTATTCCATTATGTTAAATTATTTTAAAATACTTTTGACCTCAGTGATGTCATTAGTCAAAAACATTGCCTTTCTCTGTAGCTGTATGCTTTTAAACATTTTTTTCTTCCTTTCTTTTTGTCTTTGTCAGAATGTTGTTTTCTCATCACTGTTCTGTCATTGTGCTTATATACCTCTTAAAAATGTTCTGTTATTTATTTTCTCATATCTTTTTATCTTGTTTTAAATTTGAGAAGATATTACGTGGCAGTCACCATGTATTCGGTTGGAAATGGATGTAGGGACAAGGATCTTTTGTAGGGGAGAAGGTGATCATCCAAGAACTGTAGTACATGTTGGTGACATGCAGAGAAACCATGATCTGGGACCTGGGCTCAAAAAGTATATGGGAAGGCACATGATTTCAGACAGTGGAAGGGAGTATTTATTTAAAAGCTGTATCTTTTCTTATCTGGCTATCAAATGCCATTCAAGAGAGAACATTGGAACATAAGAAATAGGATTAGGGGTATGTCTTCTGACCTGACCCCTTGAGCCTGCTTTGCCATTCAATAAGGTCACAGCTTTTGGCCTCAGCTTCAATAAGTTTATTTTGGTTTGTCAGGGTTAAAAATAACACACACTTTTAATTTGGGCTATAACATTTTATTGTTGACTCTCAGTCCATTTGGTTAAACGATTAAGGTTGGGAATTCATCATCATACCAGGAATTGTAAGTGCAGCATGCTAGTATTCCAATCTACGAGGCAGGTCCTCATTGTGGTAATTAGAAATATAAGGGCAATTATCTAGGGTAAGATAAATTCTTGTCCATTTTAAGTGACTTTTTCAAATGTTGTAAAAAGAATTGCATTTCAGTTTAAGATAAATTCACTGGTCTCTTGCTTGTGATGGGGTGCTGAGCTCACAGAAGATGTGAGCTGCTGAATTACAGCCATGTTATTACAGCCCAATCTCTCAGTCAATCTTCTGTTCATAGAATCGTATTTCCCAGCTCCTGTGGTATCCCTTTGGGGAAATGTACGTCTTCTGGTTATCCGATCCCCTAACGCTGAAAGCAAGTTGAGGTGATGAAAGGGATATAGTGACTGAAATTTATCCTCTGTTGTATGCATTGAATGACAAATGTACTGTTAAGCTCGTGATGTGTGGGCATTGAGTTACACTTCTGAAATTTAATTCTATTTTCATACATAGTTCTGTGCCAATATGATTCAGTGCTGAGAGGTGTCTGTCACATGCTTATCTCCTAGAATCCAAGTTAAAACAGCAGCAAATAAACATATTTGTTAATGCTTGAGCATGGTGTAAATTCACACTGTGCTTGTATTTGGAAGTTGATTACGACTCACATTACATCATGGGCAAGCAATTATTTTTGAAAGCATTGAACTATGAATGTCTGTGGTCCATGACCATCACCATATAGAAAGCTACAGAAAAAGCTACTAATAGAGATCCATTATAGAGTATCTCTGATATAACATAAACATCTTAAGAATACTTTAGGGGAGAGTTAGTGTACAAGATTGACTCAGAGCCACATAAGGAAATATTATGGTAGTGTCTTCAGGGTTATCAATTTACTACACTAAGATGAATAGTCCATTTGTAATCCTGACAGCTAGGTCATTACAAATTACCTAGAGGGCTAAATAAATTAACAAGGGCAAGAAATATTATGGTTCGTAACATCCCAAGCACCAAAAGAATTTTTTCTAACAAGAATAATTTATTTTCTGCAGCGATGAAAATGGATTTTGTCAGCCATACAGGGGAGTTGCATGTGCTCGATTCATTAAAAACCAGAATGTTTATGTGGATTCCCTCCAGATGCAGGGAGAAATTGAAAAACAAATTATAGGTAAGTTCAGCAAAGGAATAATCATTTATACTTCTCTCCACTGTAAGAAGAAACAGTAACATTTTTATTATTCTCTGGGATTATATGTCAACCTCACAGCATTTTCATATTAATATAAACTCTGATTCTTTTCATGTTTAAATAACATGTTTTTGTGACATTTGCATTTATTTAATCAATGAAAGGTGTCAAACCTGAAATATTAACACTGATTCTCCTTCCAAAAATGCTTCCCGATCTGTTGAGTGTTTATAATGTTTTTGGTTTTATTTTGGTTTTCTAGCATCTGCAGGTCTTTTTAAAGATCTAATTCTTATTGGTTGTGTTAACTTTTGTACTTGTCTCTGTTTCACAAGAGTTGTTTAGTGATATAGGGTTATATCTTTCAAAACTAACATAATTAAAAGTGAAAACTAAAGTAGACTTGCCAATCTGAAAATAAAACCCTCTTAAGTTTTTAATATTTAGTAGACAGGAGCTGAAGAATTTAAATGCTGACCAATAAAAGACGAGCAGAACTGCCCAAGTGTAGTGTTCAGTAGTTTGTCTGCTGTTTGCAATTATAAAAGCTGTTGTGCTGTTATAAATCTGAACTTGACTTTGAGGAAAAATTGGAAGTTTTTTTTATCCTAGATATATTTGCAAGTAGTGGTGGAAGTATTGGTGCTAACTATGTTTGTAGCGAGTAGGTTGGCTGTTTGAGGAAGCTATAGAGAGACTGGAAATTCTTCAATATTAGGATAAGTGTGCTTTAGCTGCAGCTTTGTGCAAGGATGCCCAGCAGCCATATTCTGTTGCACGCAAGGCTTAAGGGGCTGTACACAATAAAATAGGGCTTGGGTTAGTTGCCTCACTGTGGAGGAGAAAAGGGAGGGGTTGTAATCAGGACCTGGAGGATAGGGTATTGTGCACTAGGGCAGCATCTTTAGGAAAGCATTGGGGAATGGAGCATTGGTGGTTAAGTGTGTAGCTCTACAGTTACATTGTAGGGAAAGATTGGACAAACAATTGGGTGGTGTGTAGCTGTATGATCACATTCCAATCTGGGGAGGTGGACAGATGTTCAGTCAAGGAAGTTGGACCAATTCAAATCAGTGGAGTGGAGAAGCCAGGTGGAGGAATGGGACTCTAGGAACTTTGGCAATGGAGGTGGGAGCAGACACCAAGGAAGGTACTTAAAGAAGGGTCTACCCATAAGGCATTGGGCAACTCTGACTCACAGCACATAGGCCAGATACCCTGTGTATGCAATAGATACCAGGAGCGGTAGTTTATTCATCCAGCTATAAGAAAGTGCTATTACAAACATCATTACTGGTCTCAGTTGCCCAGTCAAGTCTTGGTCCAATGTGAGTGGATCATGCCGTTTCTGGGCATTAAATGCAGAAACAAATTTTGTGCAATTAGCATCAAAATGTACATTGCTTCTCATAAGCATAGAGAATCTTTGGTTGAGTTTGTGGGAAGTGATTTATGTGAATGCAAAGGACATTTTATATAAAACTCTCATACTTATTGAGCAAAAGGCAAAATAATTTTTGGCCTAATATACTTTTGCTTTCTACTAACGTGGGCAGAAAAAGTTTAGAGTATTGTCTGTTTTGCATTACCATCAAAGGCATCCAGCAATGACCATTTCTTATTCTGAATAAAGTTTTCAGAATTGTTTTGGCAAGAAGGAGCACCCATTAGGTACTTGTGCATCACTTTAAGCATCTAGGTGAAAAGAGTAATATTACTGGTACTCATGGATAGTAAACGGTTAGAAGTGCAGGATTCCCCGAAGTTCTAACTTAGAACAGAATAAACTTTGCAGGAATAAGAACGGAGAAATGCACAGCAGATTGAGCTGCACCAGTGTGGAAGGGAATAGAGCTGAGGTTTTGGGTTAAGGGCATTTCATCAAACTGGAGAAGTGAGAAGACGTGTGTTTTAATTTGCAGGGAGATGAAACTGGAGAGGACAGAGAGAATATCTGTGTGATATAGAATAAAGTTATCAAGATAACAATTACTTTAAAAATTAGCTGTTGGAACAATTACAGAAATAATTTTGAAATAAATTAAACTGAAACAAGAAGCTGTAGCCACGTCTTTGGGAATGAAAGGCACAGGTTTACTAACCTTGTTAAGCTCAATATTAAGTCCTGAGGGCATAACGTTTCTAGCTGGAAGATAACGCAGTGATCTTGCTTGAGTCAGATTTACTTCGAAGGCCTGCAGTGTTTGCTTAAGTTTTGCTTTTTTTTTGTTGTTAAGCATTTTAAAATTGCCACAAGCATCTCAAAAACCTGTAGGGTCGCAGTTGCTTTATTATAATAGATGGAATCTCTATGCCACAAGGAAATATTGTTTAGATTTGCTATATTTCCATTCTTGTGCTTCTTTCTTTCTCTTGCTTGATTTGTTTCTCTAATCACCAAACTTTGAGAATGTTATTCATAACCTTAGCATCACTACACCATGCACTGCTCTCATTGGTGGTATAATAATTGTTTCAGGAGTGTATTTCTGATGCCTTTAAATGACGTGGAGCCCCTCAGATAAATACCAGATATACATTGACTCATAGTTGTAGATTCATACAGCATAGAAATAAACCCTTCGGCGCACCCTGTCCATGCCCACCATCAAATACCTATCTATATTAGTTACATTTACCAGAACTTCGTAGCTTTCTATTTCTTGGCAAGAATATGTTTTAAATATATACAGTAAGCGATGCATTTGATTCTCCACTGGCTTATCATTTTGTTCAATAGATCTTTACTTTTCTATCTTCCATATTTCATTACAACATAGAAGGAGGCCATTTCAGTTGATCGAGTCCAACTCAGAGAGCAATCCTATTCTGCTACTAATTTTACCCTGGAATCCTTTCTCTTCATATTCCCATCAACTCCTCCGAGATTGTACCACTCAATTATGCACTGGGGGCAATTTACAATGGCCAACTAACTACCAATCTGTACTTCTTTGAGATGTGGGAGAAAACTGGAGCATTCAGAGGAAACCCACGTGGTCAGAGGGGGAAGATGCAAACTCCACACAGACAGCACTGGAGGTCAGGACTGAACCCGGGTCACTGGATCTATGAGGCAGCAGTTCTACTAGCTGCACCACTAAACTTTGGGGGTTAGAGTTGAATATTAATTTCCTTATAACATAGAGACTTCCATGTATTAAATTGAAGGAATTACCATCCTAGAGGTATTTGAGACGCTTGTGGTAATTGAAAAATGCTCAAATGAAGAAGAATAATGAAAAGTATGGAATTGATTGCAAGATTGCAGGCACTATACCACAGACTGAAAATTTGAAGTTGTTATGAATGGATATGTTGAATCTCTGCTGTTTGTTGCAATTTTCTGCAATATTTCCTCTGAATTAGCTAAGGGTGCTAAATAGGTGGTGTGCATCTGTGTAATGCTGTATCCAAGGATGGACAACCTTTAGTCCTCTTTGTAGCTTAGCCAATATTAGGAAAAAAAATGAATCTTGAGGGTTGGTAGGGAGTGGATAAAATATGATCCCTGTGAATTTTAATGTGGATTTTAAAGGAAAATCAAAGTGGTCAGATTGAAAGACAATACTGTGCTCATAAAGTTTTAAGAACCAAACAATCTAAATGATTTAAGAAAAGAATTGAAGCCATAAAATGATAAATATATTATAAACTAAGATCAAAACACAGTTGTTGGCTTGGTTTGCTTATATAAAGTACAAGTGAACAAATTGTTGAGAGATGAGAGATTTAAGATGAAGAACATGTTGATATTAGCAATTTTTCTGTTTTGGAGGAATAAACAGCACGTATCATTGAATGAGCAGTGGATTTCAATTAATCTTTGTACTCTGTTTAAAAGTACCTTTTTAGGCTTTAAATGTAAAGGTCATAGGGTACAACAGCCCAACTAAATTCCACACATTTACTTCAGTTATATTTTGGCTCTTGAGCACCATTATTCTTACTTGATGATTTGTTTATGAATTATTTTAATTTAGATAGGTTGCAGTTAGAAATAAGCAATCAACTGGGACAAGGGATTTATTATGTTGAATCATAGGCTTTGTATAGCCCTGGCATATTAACATGTGTTTTCCATTTCAGCGGCACTGAAGATGAATGTTACTTCCACGCTGCTTTCCGATCAGTGCTCACAATTTGCTATTCCAGCTTTCTGTTATTTTGTGTTCCCACTCTGTGATGGCAATTCCCATATTCCCAAGCCAAGGGAATTATGTCGGGTTGAGTGTGACGTTCTGGAAAGTGATCTGTGCAGAGCAGAATACATTATCGCAAGGTCAAACCCGCTTGTTCTTGTGCAGCTTCAGCTGCCAAATTGTGAGGACCTGCCACTCCCAGAAAGCCCAGAGTCTGCTGACTGCCTGAGAATTGGAATTTCTGTGGATAATAGCAGATGTAAGTATGAAAGAATGTATTTTATCTTGACAAAACCCATTAATAACTGATAAGACAGTTCCCTCTTTTTGACTAATAAGATGGTGTCTCAGACACCTGAATTGTTCAGACCATTTGAGCACACACTTTGATGGGCCACAAGTGAAAATACCCAGCTTAGCTCACAGACTAATAGAATATAGTAACCTGCGTTTCAAATATCAATACATAGGAATATTAGCTGTGCAGTGGAGCAAAGGCCATGACAACTACCCCTCCCCTCACCCCCATAATCATTTTTTTTTTGCTGTCAATTAAAGAACGCAACTGGTCAATTTGAGGTTGTCAACATCCATGGTCTGAGGATGGGAATCTTGTTTCGGATAATGAATAATGCATTATTCTGTGAATTAAGGAAGACTTTATTCCCTTAATGGACATACAATTTAACTATCAATAGATAATTACTAAATGAGTTCATTCGATATCAAATTGCAATTCGGATACATTATCAGAAGATTTGTATTGGTGTGTTTTGTAAAAGTTTTTAGATATTGTGGCTCTGTTAAAGGGTTTTTTCTGTTTATTTTTTTGGAAATATGCAAAAATATGAAGCGCTTACCACCAGGTTCAAAGACAGCTTTTATCCTGCTGTTAGAGACTATTGAACAGTCGCCTAACATAATAAGATGGATTTTTGACCTCACAATCTACCTTGTTATGGCTTTGCATCTTATCGTCTACCCGCAATGCACTTTCTCTATTACCGTATTCTACATGCTGTTACTGTTTTCCCTTGTACTATCTCAGTGCACTGTTGTAATGAAATGGTCTGTATGGATGGTATGCAAGTCAATTTTTTCACTGTACCTCTACATGTGACAATAATAAACCAATTTACCAATGTATTTACCACATTTGAGTACAAACAATTGGATATAGTTGCTTTCAAAAACTAATACTGGAAGTATTTTAAGAATGCACGTTTTAATCATTTTATTGAAGCAGGAATAGCTGAAGAATAAATGCTTCATTCTCAGTTTTAAATATCATTCAGTTGCATGTAATACTTTAGAACATATGCCACAGAAGGAATTTTGATTTAATTAATGATATTGCTGTAAAGCATGAATTTAATTTACTGAGACACAGATTCCATAGATGCATAATCTATGTGTTGATTATATCTGGGGACAGGGTGCTAAACGTGCCAGCTTTTGTAGGCTGTGCTTTTTTTCATGTTGTATCAGTGCTGAGGTAATGAAAGTTCTTTTAATACAAAATAACAGTTTGTACCCTGATACATGAATGGCGTTAATTTTCTGTGCCTAGCGGGGACTGAAGTGAACCAGAGCCACAGCCTTTACACAAAAGGTGTGTTTATAACTTTCACAGCTCAACACTTGATATCCTTGAGTTGAGAGAGAGGTCAAAGGCCTGCCTTTTTTTTCCCCTCCATTTTGGGAGTGTGCCAGTCAATGTGCAACACGTGGATTCCTGTTTTGTTGAGGAAACTCGCCTTACTTGTGTGTACTGTGTAAACTGGCAGAGGTTGTGGGGGCAGATAAATTAGGAACATTTAGGAGACTCTTAGACACATGAATGATAGAAAAATAGGGGGCTATGTGGGAGGGAAGGGTTAGGTAGATCTTAGAGCAGGATAAAATGTTGGCACAACATTGTGGGCCAAAGGGCCTGTACTGTAGTGTTCTATGTTCTAAGGCTTCACAGAAAAACCTTGAACTCCTTAAACTATATTATCGATACCATGACAATATTTTCAAGGGCATTTACTTCTCTCTATATGAGCATGCAAGATTGTATTGCTAATTCAGAATTCTTCTGAACGCAACCATGTGCCACTAAGAACCACTGATGCAACTTATTTCACAAGTAACAATGAAGAAGTATGACTTCACAATACTGATTTCAGATCGTGTTAATTCCATCAGTAACTCTGGAACAGCATTGTTTATGCATCACTTTGTATTGTTTCCAGAAGAAAGAATTACAGAAGGGCTCATTCAGTTGGGGCAGAGAGGGTGAGATCATGGATTTGATGGGCTTGGGGGTTTGGTAGGTGTGGAGTGAGTCATGACTGGATTAGCTTTCAGAAGAGGGTATAGACTAAGGAAGAGGTGATGTGCTGATGATTGTGGTTTGAGGGTGGGAATCGAATAGTGTCAAGAGGGGTTTTTCTTGAGGTGCCAAAAGATGAATGTCTGCATCTACTCATTCACTGTTGCATACCTCCTTGATCCAGCTGTTTCTATCTATGTTTAGCTTGTGGGTTTCCGGAGCACTTGGTAAACCGTCTGGTCTACATTCATTTTAAATCATTTTGCTAACTACGTGCTACTTTTCAACTGAATTTAAACAAACAAGTTAACATAATTGCATTAACAATTTTTTTAAAAAAAACCAACTAATTTTGAAGACAGTTGTTGCTCAGCACAGCCAAAGGGTCAAATCTGCACTACTGAGACTTGCATAATTCCTATAACAATAATAATTATGAGGAATGTTGCAGAACGTAATTTCAAATTATTTTAAAAAAACATTTCCATTGTGCAACACAAGCTAGAGAATAGCCTGGATGTTAGATCAAATCTTGTCATTCCCAGGTCACTGCCTTTTGGAAGATTACAGGGGACCATTACAGGAGACCACATTGCCTTGGGAGATCACCTTTGTGCACTTGGATGCAATTAGATCACTGTAGTGCAGTTCCTAAGTGGACTCTGCAAAGGTATCCTTAGGATACTCCCCACCACAATTCTTCTTGGATAGTCCATTGTAATTGAGGCTAAAATGCTTCCACTCCAGTTCTGTGGATTTGAGTTGACTATTGGAGCCAGTGTGTGTCCCTCCGATGGGGATGGAGGTGTCTGACAGGGCGGTGGGGTGGGTATTTATTGAGAGTGGGATTATGTGCTCTCTAGCCCAATGGACTTGTTGCTCTTAATGTCATCCCAAATGTTCCTCCTCCATTTTGAGTGGTAACAGATGGGGATCCCCAGCATTTGGGGTAGATGTTGGAATTTTTTTTTCAAGAATGTTTTGAAGGTGTGATTAGGAAGGCAATGCAATATTAACCTTTATTGCAAGGGGGTTGGAGTACAAAACTGAGGAAGTGTTGCTGAAACTCTGTGTGCTTTGGTAAGAACACATTTGCAGATTTGGTCTTCCTGGAGAAGGATATACCAACATTTGAGTCAGTGCAGTGTCAATTTATAAGATTGATTCCTGTAGTGAGTATTTGTCTAATGAACAGTGATTGGGGCAGTTTGGCTAATATTGAAGATTAGAAAGGTGTTCTCCTTGAGATATAGCAAGCTCTGAGTGAGCTTGAATGGAGAATCCAGATTTCAGGAGTTTAGTCTTTGACTAGAGTCACAGAATCATACAACATAGCCCAACTCGTCCATTCTAGCTGTGTTGCCCGGTGAGCTAATCCTATCTGCCCACGTTTGGCCCATAGCTCTCAAATTTTTGAGTGGATATTTGTAAAGCAAAAGATAAATTGTAAAGTAAGGAATGCACTCTATTAATAATTCACATCCTGCATAATAAATTTCATCAGTAGAAGCATGTAATTTGCAGTAATGGTTTGTAAACTTCAGTATTGCTGATGAGCTACAGCTGTGGTTAAAACGCTGAGATGTAAAGCATATCAGAGACCTATTCGCATTCTGTGCCAGCAAGCAATACAGTCATTACAGTGTTTCTCGTAATGTGAAATTTGAAATGTAGATTTATTGACATCCTCTCCACTGTGCTGAAGCAAAACACAATACTTAATGGCATCTTTTGGAACTAAAGGGCAATTGCGTGCTAATAAAACATTGCGTGATTGGGAACTCAAAACCATTTTCTGATTTCTCTGCAACTTTTATATTCTATATTTGGGTTATATTTTTGTACTACTATCACAGGAGGAAGGAATTACATTGATTTATTGTATTTGTCCAATTGCATTTTTTATATACACTTGAATAACAATGCCGATGTGAATTCAGCTTGTCTGTTTGTTATGTTGTGATTTTACGACATCAAATCCAAATGTTTTTTACTTGTGTACCTGTCTTGATAGTCAATATAGAACAAGGGGATCATCGTGTCCAAGCCTAATCATAATCTTGAGGTTGGTTGTGGTGACTGAATCATGTTCAGAGTAGGAGGTGATGTCTTCAATCTCCATCCATGTCTCCTTACTTAATATTCTTTGCTGCCTGAGCCACTGAAATCAGTTTAATCTGTATTGTGGATTTCTGTAGATCTTCCGTTATGAGCAGTAATTTTGCCTTTCAGATGGACCTCCCAAACCTGATCGAAATTATTCCATTGGATCTGGCGAAGACCTGTACAGTCCATTACGTAGAGATAAAAGTAGGTCTTCTGCTCTCATTCTGGTTAGAAAGTCAGAAAGTAACCATTTAGCAAGTTTCTTTTGCAGTAGACAATGCATGCACATTGGGTGAAGTAAATCGTAAATTCAATGTAGTTTTGGTGTGGGAGGAGGAGGAGGGACTGGAAGGCAAGGCAGTGGTTTGTACGCATTTCTGGCTGGTTGTACAGTCACTTTTCAAATTAATATAAGCAGTTTGCACTGCATGACCTCCATAGTCCTTTATTCATATGGTCAGGGAAAAGAACTCCTAGCAATCAAAAAGCATGTTTTACAAATTCAGGATATCCTGAATGTTCCACTATAATTAATTTCATTTCAAATTGAATTTGTATCTGCACTATTTGACTTACAAATTTCATAAATTTTTTGTATTAACACTTTATTTCCATTGTCTCCATCAGTGGTAGGGGAGGATACTGAGGGATAGGATTTATGTGCATTTGGAAAGGCATGGCCTGCTTAGGGACGGTCAGCAGGGCTTTGTGCGAGGCAGGTCATAAGGAAACAACATGGTCATAAACAACTGTACAACTTGAACACTTCCTGTAGATCTAATCTGCTGGCCTGAATTTTGATCAAAATAAAACCATTTCTGAAAATAGTAGCTTACTATGTTCTACCACCAGTACCAGCCATGCTTTAGCCAGCACCTTGCAATAATTTTATGAAGAAGATTAGTTGTTAGTATAAATACAAGATTTCACTATCGATTTCTTACCTTGCAGAGCAGTCTCTCAGGGCTGAAAGCCTATGTTCAACAGAGCATAATGAAAATAGTATTTAATTTTAATACTTCTTGTGATCTCTCTCCACAAAAAAACAACTTCCTCCTTTACTTGGTTAAGAATCCTTATTACTACATTGGACCTCCTGTGGAGAAGTTGCCAATTTTGTTGTGCTGGGTTTTGGCTTGTGCTTCTCACCCCTATACCGCATTACTATTGCATCGTTAAAACTTCCTGTTAATTTTTAAATAACTAGTCAATATCTTGAGATCATCAAAGTTTTCAAAGAGAACTTTCCTTGCAAAGGAAAAATGAGCCAGACCCAGTGATGGACCTGATAGTGGGTGAACATTTTGAGAATAGTGACCACAACTCATTGTTTTAAGTTAGTTATGAATGAGGATAAAATTGGATCTTGTGGGAAGGTAGTAAATTGGAGGAGAGCAAATTGCAACAGGATAAGATGGGAGCTAAGGGGCATTGATTGGGAGCAGTTGCTGTCAGACGAGTTCACATCTGACCTGGGAGTTGTCTAAAGACCAGCTGATCAGAGTTCAGGATTGGCATGTTCTGGTAAGGACAAGGACGGTAAGGTAAGGGAACCTTGGATGACCAGAGAAGTCCTAAATTTAGTTAGGAAAAGAAAGGAAACATACATAAGGATTAGGAAGCTAAAATCAGACTGGTCCCTTATAGAATTTAAAGATAGCCGGAAAATGCTCAAGCAGGTGATTAGGAAGAACTAAAGGGGCCATGAAATGTCCTTGGCGAGCAGGATCAAGGAGAATCCCAAGGCATTTTATACTTGTATTAAGCAAAAAGGAGGATAACTAAGGAGAAATTAGGTCCATTCAAGGATAAAGGATGGAATTTGTGCTTGGAGTCAAAGCAAGTGGCTGAGGTACTAAGTTAGTACTTTGCCTCAGTATTTACTGAGGAGAAGGATTTGGAGGATAGTGAAAGCAGAGTGGGGCGTGCTGATGTGCTGGGACATTTTGAGATTAAGGAGGAGGTAGTGCTGGGTCTTCTGAAAGGCATTAAGGTGGATAAGTCCCCAGGGCCTGATGGCATATATCCCAGAATACTGAATGAAACAAGTGAGGAGATTGCTGGGGCTTTGACAAAGATATTTGTGTTCTCACTAGCAACAGGCAAGGTCCCAGAGGACCAGAGAGTAGTAAGTGTTGTGCCTTTTGTTCAAGAAAGGAAATGGGGATAATCCAGGTAATTGTAGGTCAGTGAGCCTCGCATCAGTGGTAGGAAAGCTACTGGAGACGATACTGAGGGATAGGATTTATGTGCATTTGGAAAGGCATGGCCTGTTTAGGGACGGTCAGCAGGGCTTTGTGCGAGGCAGGTCATGCCTTACGAACTTGATTGAGTTTTTGAGGAGGTGACAAGCTTAGTGAGGGTAAGGCAGTGGACATTATCTCCACGGCATTTGATAAGGTCCCTCATGGTAGGTAAATTCTGAAGATGAAGATGCATGGAATCCAGGGCGAATTGCAAGTTTGGATTCAGAACTGGCTTGCCCATTGGAGACAGAGTAGGGGTGGAAGGCTTTTATTTTGGCTGGAGGTCTGTGACCAGTGATGTTCCACAAGGATTGGTCCTGGGACCTCTGTGATTATATATCAATGATTTGGATGAAAATGTAGGTGGGTGGATTAGCAAATTTGCCGATGATACCAAGATTGGTGGAATTGTGGACAGCGGAAAGGATTGTCAAAGAATACGGTGAGATATAGATTTGTTACAGATATGGACAGAGAAGTGGCAGATGGAGTTTAATTGGGCAAGTGTGAGGTGTTGCACTTTGGGGGGTCAAATGAAAGGAGAAAGTATACAGTTAATGGTAGGCCCTTAATAGCATTGATGTACAGAGGGATCTTGAGGTCCAGGTCCATAGTTCACTGAAAGTAGCTATGCAAGTGGATAAGGTGATAAGGAAGATGTATGGCATGCTTGCCTTCATTGGTAGGGGTGTTGAAGGTAAGAGCAAGGAAGTCATGCTGCAGCTATAGAAAACTTTAGTCAGACCGCACTTGGAGTTTTGCGTGCAGTTCTGGTTGCCCCATTATAGGTAAGATGTGGAGATTTTGGAGAGAGTGCAGAAGTAATTTACCAGGATGCTGCCTGGATTAGAGGGTGTGAGCTATGAGGAAAGGTTGGACAAACTTGGATTGTTCTCCCAAGAGTGCCGGAGGCTGAGGGGAGACCTGATAGAGGTTTTTAAAATTATGAGAGGCGTAGATAGTCAGAATTTTTTCCCCAGAGTAGAAATGTCAAACACCAGAGGACATGCTTTTAAGGTTGGTGGGGGGGGGGAGGTGGTGGGTGGCTATAGAGTTTAAAGGCGACATGAGGGGCATGTTTTTGTTTACACAGAATGGTAGGTGCATGGAATAGGTAGGTTACCTGGGGTAGTAGTGGAAGCAGGCAGTTTGGTAGAGCTTAAGAGGCTTTTAGATAGACACATGAATATGAAGGGAATGGAGACATGGATGATACACAGGAGGAGGACATTTAGTATAAATTGGCATCAAGATCAGCACAACATTGTGGGCTGAATGGCCTGTCCAGAGCTGTACTGTTCTATATTCTATAATTTTTGTAAGCAAATTTTCAACACAAGGCCAAAAACAATAATACATCAGGTTTATCGGTGACTTTACAAATTAAATGGATTCTGTGGATACATCTTAACATTTGAGAACATTAGTCATCACCTACATCATCATTACTAACTTTGAACTTTCATCTTCAGATTATTTTCTGACCCTCCTGGCACCAATGAACAATATCACAACATTCCAAGGCCAGACAGCGAACTTGCACTGCAAGGTTGCAGGCTATCCACTACCAAACATAAAATGGTTGAAAAATGATTCTTCGATTAGTCAGGAGCCAGGAAGGGTCACAATAAGGAAAACAGAATATGGATCCCGACTGCGAATTCAAAACCTGGATACAACAGACACAGGCTATTATCAGTGTATTGCATCTAATAGCAATGCAACCATCAAAGCCACCGGGCTGTTAAACGTGAAGCACGGTATGTACTTTATAATTATACATAATACATATGTGCATTTATTAATGGGCCTTTCCCATGTAATTTGGTGAACAGAGTTCATGGGTTAAATTGCTAATAACTGCTCCTTATTGCTCCAGCACATTTTTGCCCAGTTTGTCTTTCTCCTTTTGTTACTTTTACTAGTAGGATCAGTTAGTGAAGCACTTCCTTTCTTAAGCAGTTCCTCTGGATTGAAGATGACTTATTTCCCCTACAGTTTTGTGAATTATATGGTTATTAATGCAGCCAATGAGGGAGCCACTTACTTTTCCACAGATTTGGGGGGGGGGGGGGGGGGGGGGGGGTTAGTTTTTGATGTGACGTGCTCCTTCTGCCACTTACACGGGGGCTTTATGTGCTGCCAATGCCATCCTGAATGTTGCTCCTCTACTGTGAGTGGTAATGGGCTAGAAATTCCCATAAGACAAAGATCCCCTGCCACCTGCCTCTGCTGTGCCATTACATTTCGTTATGGGATCTCTGAGCACATCCTTGAATCTTTTCCTCATTCTATCTGGTAACCTCTCTCATGAAAGGGCTTAGAATAGAATGTCTGTTTTGGAAGTCTGGTGTTGGTATGCAAGTGATGTGGCTTGTCCAATGTACCCAACTGAGTGTAAGTGGGGTCTCAAGGCTGAAAATGATGGCCTGGGAGAGGAAACAAGTTGGTTTACATATCCTTCTAGTAAATTTGGAGAATTTTGCAGAGTGTGTTGATGGTATTTTTCCAGTGACTTGAGATGATTCCAGTAGGTAGTTCTGGTGTCAGATGCAAACAGGAGGACTGTTGTCCAGTAGACCATGAGTTTTGTGCATTTTCCTCTCTTGACCAAAGGCTGTGCTGGCAGATTGAAGGTGGTGGTGAATTTTATCACTGATGTCTGCCTCTTCTGAGAGGAGGCTCCCGAGATATAAAATGTGGTCCACGTTTTCCAAGGAATCCCTGTGAACTTTTTTTTGTGGGAGCGCAGTGTGGCACAGCAGAGGCAGGTTGGAGAGAACTTTTGTCTTATGGGTGTTAAATTTAAGGACCATCCTCTCATGTGCTTCAGTTAAGTGTTGACAATTGCTTGGAACTCAGCTTCTGAACATCATCTGCATATTCCAGCTCAGCTACTGAGGTTTGGGTGACCTCTATCTGGAGTGAACAGCTATAAGTTGAACAGTTTCCCATTGGAAACTTAGCAGAGGTTTGTTGGAGACGAGATGTAACATTGTGGGGGGGAAAGATTGCGAGCAGAGTTGGGGTTATGAAACTTCTTGTTTGACATTGGTCTTCGCCATTGGTTAATATCATGGCTTGTTTGCTGTCATGGAGCAAGCATAGAGGGAGATGAATTTCTGAGGGCAGCCAAAGTTTAGGAAGGGGTTTCCACAGTCCTTCCTGATTGATGAAGTGAAAGGATTTGGTAAGGTCCAAAAAGGCCATGTATAATGGGAGGTGCTTCTTCCTGTATTTATCCTGGAGTTATCACACAGTGAAGATCATTTCCACTGTGCTTCTGCATGGACAGAATCTACACTGTTATCTGAGGAGCCACATGTCAGCCACTCGGAGGAGGCAGTTGAGGAGGACCCTGGTAATGACTTTACTGATGACTACACTTTATACAGATCATTGTTTTAAATGGAATTGACAATGTTTCACATTGGAATGATAGAACAATACAGAAGTGGGCTATTCACCATATTGTGTCCATGCTAGCTATAAAATGTGCTGTTTTGTTGTGGGACATCAATTGCCTCTCCAAGTAATATTTAAAGCTGAGAATTTCTGCCAGTACCATTCTCTCATTCAGTGAGTTCTACATATCTATTTCTCTAAAGAAATATTTTTTTCTTCAACCATCATTTTATTTCCCCATGTATTGCCTTCTCTGCCATTCAGCCTGTCGGGTCCACACCCGCTCCCAGTGGAGCAATTCCATGTGTCCCTGCACCTGAAAACTTATTTTCTTACTTGCTCATCTACCCTGCCACCCGCCCCCCCCCCCCCCCCCCCCCCCCACCGCCACTTTGATTTTTTTTTACCTGGACTAAGAGGTAATTTACAATAGCCAGTGAACCTGCCAGCACTCCTTCAGGATTTGGGAAGAAACCGCAGCACTCTCAGAAACCCACGTGGTCCTGGAGAGAACCTGCAAACTCCACACAGACAGCACCCAAGGTCAGGTTTGAGCCCAGCGACTTGGAGCACCTGGACCTGCTCCATCACTAAACCAGCTCCGTGATGGTGTTTATGATCCTTAAAGGCCTCTTCTCACCCTCCTCCTTTTGGCCCCATTAATATATGTACCTTCCTCAAATATCCATCTATGCTTCCTTGAATTAACTCAACTACTCTGTTTGCTGGTGAGTTCTGCATTCTCATCACACTCTGGGGGAGGATATTTCTTCTGAATTTTCCATTGGATACATTAATGTTTATGCTAGAGTTATGGCCCCTAGTTTTGGTCTTGTTCCAAAATAATGTGGTATCCCTGCTGAAGTTCTTAGGAAAAGGTGAACTTAAGGTAGAAATCCACACTTCATCTCCCACATCTGCTGGAGACCTCAGAAATGCGGTAATCATGACCATTTTCAAGAAAGGAAACAAATTTAACTGTGATAATTACTTTGAGGGTCTTCCTACTGCCTGTCACAGGGTAAGTCACTGCCACAATCATCTCCTCTTGGAGGATGGGGAGCTATTCCCTGAATCCGTGTGGATTCTGTCCAACCAGAGGCATAGTGAACATTCTAAACACTGGCTCCTGGGTATGGCAGGTCTTTAATGAGGACGATTTGAGTAGGCGTGGGCTCTGACAAGTCCTGAAACGATACAGCATGGAAATGGGCCCTTCAGCCCCTCAAGTCCATGCTGACCATGAACCACCATTTACACTAATCCCATTTTTATATTCTCACCACATTCCCACCAACTCAACCCAGTCCCTACCCACTAGGGGCAATTTAGTGCAGCCAATTAACCTACCAACTTGCACATCTTTGGGATGTGGAAGGAAACTGGAGCATCCGAAGGAAACCCATTTGGTCACAAGGATAATGTGCAAACTTCACACAGACTGGGGATCAGGATTGAACCCGTGTCACTGGAGCTGTGAGTCAGCAGCTCTACAACTTACACCACTGTGCCGCTCTCTAGAAGTTAAAAGGATAAGAGGTGGCCTCATTGAAATGTACAAAATTCTTAATAAGGCTCAACAGAGTAGAAGCAAGAAAGATGCTTCCCCTGGTTAAGAAGACCAGACTTAATGGATCATAGTCCCAAAATAATAGGTCGTCCATTTAGGCCAGAAGTGAGGAGAAATTTCCTCACTTAGAGGCTGGTGAATCTTTGGCATTCAAAACATGGGTAAACAGATTTCTGGATTTTAAGAGAACCAAGATAAATGGTGCCTTGGGTAAAAGATCAGCCATGATATTGAATAGTGGAGTGGGTTTGAGGTGCCAAGTGGCTTACTTCCTCTCTTATTTCTTGTGCTCTTATGACGAGATATTCACAATTCCAAGAAAAATACGGGGAGCACCACAAACAGCTGTAAATGGTCACCTCTGATCTTGGTTAAGCCTTTGATTCCATCAGTCAGGAGGGACATCGCCTCAAATTGTGTGGCTGTGGAAATTCCTCTCCATTTGACATTTGTTTCATCACGCCACATAAACTGTGATCTTAAACAACATGTCTACAACACACCTAATCTCGGTGCAGACACATCTTAACTAGGCGGAGTCATCACCCCGACAATTTTCTCCATTGTTCTTGCAGCACTACTGCTAATCCTGCTCGCCTCCAACATGCCTCCCACTGGAGTGGAGCTAATCAACAAGAATAATGGAAAATCTCTTCAACCCATGTCACCTCCGCTCCAGAAACAAGGTTACCCCAAGCTTAGCAGTTGAACTACTATATCCAAATGATACTTGTGAAAGCAGTGTTCAGAAGCCAGCTCCAAGTCATTGTTAAATTAATCACTGAAGTGTGTGACAGGATGGGCCTTGCACTTAACATCTGCAAAATAAATGTGCCCTACAAACATGTCCCCAATGCACAGCTGAGATTAATACATTCATTTTAATAACATTTCCATTTGTTCAAGCATTTCCTCCTCGGTACCAGGTCATGCAACTTTGTTACCATACCAATCATATACATTTGTTGTACTGAGTCCCATTAGCCCTTTCCTGTTCTATGTCTCTTAATATATCCTAATGTTAAATTCTGTAACAGTTTTATTAATTTAAATAATTGTTTTAACATCGGCATTCTATAGAGACCTCTTCTGATTGAAGATGTGCTTACAAGTAACAATCTAAAACTGAACCCAATTGATGATGTATCCTGTCTAAAGCTTACGTTGGATGAAAATGTAGGATTGTTTAGTATATTTGCAGATGACACAAAAATTGGTGGAGTTGCGGACAGGAAAAAAGGTCGTCAAGATACAGCAGGATATAGGTCAGTTGCAGATATGGGAGGAGAAACGCAAATGGAGTTAAATCCGGGCAAATGTGAGGTGTTGCACTTTGGGAGGTCAAATGTAAGGGGGAAGTGTACAGTTAATGGCAAGACCCTTAACAGCATTGAAGTGCAGAGGGATCTTGGGGTCCAAGTCCATACATTCCTGAAAGTGGCAACAAGTAGATAGAGTGGTAAAGTAAGTGTATGGCATGCTTGCCTTCATTGCTAGGAGTGTAGAGTATAAGAGTCAGGAAGCCATGTTGCAGTTGTATAAAACTTTGGTTAGGCTGCACTTAGAGTATTGCATGCAGTTCTGGTTGCCCCCTTACAGGAAGGATGTGGAGGCTTTAGAAGAGGGTTACCAGGATTCTGCTTGGATTAGAGAGTATTGGCTATAATGAGAGTTTGGGCAAACTTGGATTGTTTTCTCTGGAGTGTCAAAGGCTGAGGGGAGACCTGACAGAAGTTTATAAAATCATGAGAGGCATAGATAGGGTAGACAGCCAGAATCTTCTTTCCAGGGTGGAAATATTCAATACTCGAGGGCATAGCTGTACAGTGATGGGGGGAGAATTTAAAGGGGATGTGCAAAGCAACTTTTTTTTACACCATGGCAAGTGCCTGGAATGTGCTGCCAGGGGTGATACTGGAAATGGATATAATGATGGTGTTCAAGAAGCTTTTAGATAGGCACATGAATATGCAGGGAATAGAGGAATATGGATGTTGTGCAGGCAGAAGAGAATTAGTTTAATTTTGCATCATGCTCAGCACAGACGTTGTGAGCCAAAAGGTCTGTTCCTGTGCTGTACTGTTCTGTTTTCAAATGGGTTGAAATGGATTAGATACAGTCAGATTTGAAAACATTGGTCCTCTGTGTACCCTGTGTAATTTGAGAGCTTTAAGCATCACTTAAAAATTTGCTTCTGACGAAGTTGACTATTTGCCTCCCAGGTTATTTTCTGAACTTTCTGACACCTATGAACAATATCAACACAGTAGAAGGCCAGGCAGCTAATTTGCACTGCAGGGTAGCAGGCTATCCACTTCCAAGCATAAGATGGCTGAAAAATGGTTCATTAGTTATTCAGAAAGGAAAACGGATCACGATAAGAAAAACGGAATATGGTTCTCGATTGCGAATTCAAGACCTGAATACCTCAGACACAGGCTTTTACCAGTGTGTTGCTTCCAATAAAAATAAAACCATCACAGCTACTGGGGTGCTATATGTAAAAGATGGTATGTACCTTTTAACTTCATTGCTCTCCTCCTTTGGCCTTACATACACCTTTAGTCTTCCAAAACAATTTTGTCCCAACTAATAATACTATCAAGTTTACTGTGCGTGAATATACTTTATTTTAGCAGGTAGAGTGGGAATGTTCTATACTCTTTTTTGGCTGATGTCTTATAAATTGTAATCTATATGGTAGATTACTGGGTCTAATATAACTTAGTGTTCCAGTACGTGTTTAATGAAACTGAGGTACTATCCCTTGGAGTGGGGGGGAATCATCAATTAATTACTTTTGAGATGTGGATCAGATATTATTAAAAACACATTATTTACATGTATTTTATTGAACATTACAGCTTGTCGAGGATTAATTTTTATTTTGTTCTTTTCTCGTAGGACAGTCTCCAACCCTCAGTGGACAGTAAGAAGTGTGACCTGTCAACTTCTTGATTTTTTTCCACTCTTCTCATTATGTTCGTCTTTTATTGTTTAACATATTTTGAATGTTTTTCCTCTGTTCTGTATAATTAACATGTGGTTTATAACCCAGGGCAGGATGGGGTTTCAGTTCTAGTTTCTTTGAATGCCTTAACTCTACACAATGCTTTTTATTGTAATGTAGAATCTCTCATTGATAGGCTTAGCTTCCAGCTGGCTGGGTTCTCTGAAGTAGATCATAGTCTTGGGTAAGGAGCCTGCAGCTGCCAGTGATGGGATGAATTCCAATTTAGACTCTAGCATTGATTCTTGAAGTTTAGAGAGTCTGATCTGTAATCGAGGTGGAGCTTAGGGCTTGATCTTTGTATGGAGGAAGAACGGTCCAACCCTACATCAGTGATTAAGCCAGGATCTGGGTGAACAAGAGTGTCTAAATCGTATGCCATGTGTTTATGTGTATGTAGAGATTACCAGTAGTGACTTCGCTTCCTGCATTATTAAACTCTCCTGTCACCTTGAGATCCTACCCAGCCCCCTGCAATTTCATTGTACCTCTCCATAAAATTATCCAAATACAAGATAATATTTTCCAAGTATATATTGATTCCACCCAGATTTACCTCAGTAGCACCTCTCATGATCCTTCCACCGTGTCTCGATCGTCAGACTTTGGTTGAGCAGAAATTCAGCCAACTAAACATTTGGAAAACCAAAGCCAATGTTTTTGGTTCTCAGCACAAACTCTGTTCCCCCAGCTGCTGACTCCATCCGTCTTCTTGGCAACTGTGCGAAACTGAACCTGACTCTTCACGACCTTGGTGTCATATTTGGCCTCAAGTTGGGCCTTACCAAGACCAATTATTTTTCCATTTCTGCAGTGTCTCTGAATCTGCCCCTGTTTCAGATCAACTGCTGCTGAGCCCTTATCCATCCCTTTGTTACCTCTTGACTGTTGCAATGCACTGCTCCAATGTACCCCTGGATGGTCTCCTGTGAGGTCACCCATAACTCTGTGGCCCTAACTTATACCAGCTCCTTATTATCCATCAGTCCTGTGCTGGCTAACCAGCACTGGCTCTAGTTGAACCAACACTTTGATTTTAAGGTTTTCATGCTTCAATTTTCAAATCACCCTCCCCATTTCTGTAATCACCTCCCCATAACTCTCCAGCATCTCTGCACTCCTTCAATTCTAGCCCATTAGACATCTTCAGATATAATCGATGGCCGTACCTGTAACTGCCAAGGCTAGATGCTATTGAATTCCATCCCCAAAACTCCATGTATTTCTACCTATTTTTCTTATCTCAAGATACTGCTTAAAACCAGTCATTTTGAGTAACATTTGTTCATATTTCCAGATATTTCCTTGTCACATATGTGTCACATATGGCTCAGTATGAACTTTTTGTGTAATATCATTGCTGGGAAGTGCCTTGGATTTTTGTTTAAAAGCCCTATATAAATAGAAGTGGTTATCATTGGATACATATTATATAGGCCACCTTCAGAATAGTGGCATGGGACCCTTTTCATTCCACCTGCAGAATGGAGCCTAAGTTAACATCTCATCTGAATAATGAAGTGACGATATGCTGTGCAATTTTAAAAATTGTTATAGTTTGTAATTCCAATCATAAAATTGCTTAGTTGTTTATTTGTCAAGACCATATGAAATAAGTGTTTCAAATGATGTGGAATGACTGAGTTTGTGTGGATTTTTATGTCTAAACAAAAACAGGCTAAAACGAATCCTCAATGCTTGTTCTTTTTTTTCCTTTGGGTTAATTCTTCCATTACACAAACCTTCTCCAGTGCAGCTGCTACCCTCAAACTGCCAAATGACATTTTGTAGGTTTTGGCAGCTTCCATTCCTGACAACTTGGCAACAACGAGACTTAAGATGGACAAACTCTTGGAGGGTTAGGTGCTTAGTAGGATGAGGCTGAAGCAAAGGCTTCATTTCATTCGCATGTAATTCATCTCCACAAGGAGGAGAAATAAAGGTGTGCAGTTCCATCCAAGATCAACTTTTTAAAAATAATAATAGTGTATCAGTTTTACCAAATGGACTTGTAACTTCTGGAAGCAGAGGGGAGGAGCCAGCATCTTTTTAAAAAGTTGTTTTGTTTTTCAGTTGAGAGCCTATTTTCTCCAGTTGCGACAGCCAGAGCAGCAGAGGGGAGGAGCCAGCAGCTTTTAAAAAGTTGCTTTTGATTGGCTGAGTTGCCACACAGTTTTGCCAGTAAAAAGAAGGTAGGGTCAACTGACAGTGGGCCAGTGTAGGAGTGGGGAGGCTTTGGCTCAAGAGGCTGAGTTAGGTGGCCCAGGTGTTGGGAGTGAGAGCAGATCTTTAAAAAAGCTTCGGTGAGGAGGCACAAGTAAGGTTTTATTTTGTTGTTGATCCTTATGTTGTAGGCAGGATGGCAGTTAGGCCAGTGGAATGCTTCTCCTGCAAAATCTGGGATGTCAGGGAACCTCTCAGTCTCCCTGATGACTACATCTGTAGGAAGTGCACCTAGCTGCACTCCTGACAGACCAGCTCAAGGAATTGGAGCTGGAATTGGATGTACTCAGGATCATCCTGGAATCTGAGAACATCACAGATGAGACTTTAAAAGAGGTGGTCACACCCAGCGTACAGGTTTCAGATAGATGGGTGACTACTAGAAAAAGTAAGGGGAGCAGGCAGTCAGTGCAGGTCTCAATAGGAACCTTGGCTGACAAGGGATATTGAGAAAAAGAAGGAAGCATGCATTGGGCTTAGGAGATCAGCGACAAGTGAATCCCTTGATGACTATATATAAAAAAAAGATTAAGAATACTCTTAAGAGGGAAGTCAACAGGGCAAAGAGAGGGTATGAGATGGATCTGGCAGGTAATGTTAAGGAAAACCCTATGAGGTTCTATAGTTATATTAAGAGTAAAAGGATCGTTAGGAAGAGAATGGGTCCCCTTAGATATCAGCAGGGCTGCCTTTGTCTCGAGCTGCAGGAGATGGATGGGGTTTTTAACGAGTATTTCTCCTCTGTTTACTGAGGAGAAAATTATGGTTGCTCACTAGATAAGGGAAACAAGTGGAAATGTCTTGGAGGAAATTCATATTGCCAAGGAGGAGGTATTTGCAGCCTTACAGCGCATTAAGGTGCATAAATCCCCAAAGTCTGATCGAGTGCATCCTCAGACTTTGCGGTAGGCTAGAGAGAAAATTGCGGAGACCCTTGTGGAGATATTTGCTTCATCGTTAGCCACTGGTGAAATTCCTGAAGACTGGAAGGTGGCTAATGTTGTTCCATTGTTTAAGAAGGGTAGCAAGGACAAGCCAGGGAACCACAGGCCAGTCAGCCTGATGTCAGTAGTGGGGAAGTTACTGGAGGAAGTTCTGAGGGACAGGATCTACCAGCATTTGGATAGACAGAGACTAATTAGGAGGAGTCAGCATGGCTTTGCTTGGAAAGTCATGCTTGATGAACCTTTCAGAATTTTTTGAAGAGGTTACCAGAAGGGTAGATGAGGGTAGGGCAGTGGATGTTGTTGTCTTGGACTTTAGCAAGGCGTTTGACAAGGTCCTGCATAGTAGGCTAGTCTGGAAGGTTGGGTGCCATGGAATCCAGGGAGAGCTAGTTGGGTAGATTCAAAATTGGCTCAGAGGTAGGAAGCAAAGGGCAGTGGCTGAAGGTTGTTTCTCAGAATGGAGGCCAGTGACTAGTGGTGTACCGCAGGGGTTGATGTTGGAACCCTTATTATTTCACCATTTGTATAAATGACTTGAATGCAAAAGCACAAGGCTCGATCAATAATTTTGCAGATGACATGAAATTAGGAGGTGTTGTTGATAGTGAAGAAGGTTGTCGTAGATTACAGGAGGATCTTGATCATTTAGGGTAGTGGGCCAAGGAGTGGCAAATGGATCTTAATACAGATAAGTGTGATGTAACACATTTTGGAAAGTCAAACCAGTGTAGGACTTCATACTATGCATGGTAGGGCACTAGGGAGTGTAATAGAACAGAGGGATCTAGGAGTACAAATGCATAGACATTGAAAGCAGCGTCACAGGTAGGCCGAGTGGTGAAAAAGGTATTCAGCACGCTGACCTTCATCAGTCAGGGCAGGAGTTCGAACATGTTGCAGATGTATAAGTCGTTGGTGAGGCCGCATTTGGAGTACAGTGTATAGTTTTGGTCACCCTGTTATCGGAAGGACGTGGTTAAACTGGAAAGAGTGCAGAAAAGATTTGCGAGGATGTTGCCAGGACTAGAGGGCCTGAGTTATAGGGAGAGGTTGGCCAGGCTAGATCTTTAATCCTTGGAACATAAGAGAATGAGGGGCGAACCTTACAGAAATCTTTAAAATTATGAGAGGCCTAGATAAGGTGGACGGTATCGGCCTTTTTCCCCAGGGTAGGGGAGTCCAAAACTGGGGGGCATAGATTTGGGGTGAGAGGGGAAAGAGTTAAAAGGGACCATGGGGCAACTTTTTCATGCAGAGGGTGGTGAGTGTGTCGAAAGAGCTGCAAGAAGAAGTGGTTGAGGCAGATATAATAGTATCATTTAAGAAGCACTTGGATAGGTACATGGCGGGGCATAGAAGGATATGGGCTGAATGCAGGAAATTGGGCCTAGATATGTGGGCACCATGGTCAGCATGGACTCATTGGGCTGAAGCGCCTGTATCCTTGCGAAACAAAAGCAGAATGTGATTTTATTGCTCCATTTATATTCAGCAATCACTAAGAGTAATTGCATTTCCCAATTTTTCCATGTTTATACTGTAGGATGGTTTCAGAGCCCTGGCAATCAGCATTGGAACAGTCATGCATCAGCAAAATTTAGACCCCTGCTGTTTGGAAAATGTGAATGAAGCATTAAACAACTTTGCATGCACCTGGCTAAAGTTGAATCAGGACTGGTAATTTGAGAAAAAAAGTAGCTTGTCTTTTGATTAGGCTTTCAGACCTAAAAACAAGCTCAGTAATTTTAGATTATAACCAATACCTCCACTTTCTGGATCTGCAACTGTTGGTAAGGATTTATGGTTTGCCATTTACAGTTCCTCTAGGCATTCTTTATTTACTTGTCCCATTAACTCCAACTGTTAACTTGTATTATTATTTCTTTTGTCATTTAATCACTCCTTTTCCATTTTTGTTCCTTCCTTCCTTCCCTGCCTCTCTCCCTCTTTCCCTGCCTCTGTGCTTGCTAAAATTATTTGTTCAATCCCTGGGATGATCGGTGTTTGAAATGGATTTTCATCAACTTGACTAAATGCAAATAAAGGGGGAAAATCAAAATGCCTTCTGCATACATAAATAAATGAGTGACAGAGCAAGGCAGGTAAGAATTATGGCAATCCACTGACATTTTTGGCACGGTTACCAACACATCAATCATTTCATTGGGCACATCTGTCGAACTGAAGGCTACCCTATCAACATTCTGATGTGTTCTCTGCAACAGACTTGTGTTCAGATGAGGGTATATAAATATCCAATGTATTATGGTGTCTCTCAGTGTGAGCTACTTTGAGGCTTTTACAAAGCCTGCACAATTATAGTAAATTACATTACATTGAAAGTGCCAAAAACAACTGACTACTCATGATTACTCACAATGATAGCGTTATACTTCAAGGTGTTGAGTTGGTGTTTTAGCAATATTTAGTTATCAAAGAAATTCTACTGTTTCAATGATGGTCATGTATGTAACCCCAACTGGTTTAGTTTACCAACTGGAACTAACGCTTTAGAAATGTAATTGAAATATTTTGTAGTTGGAATGAGTTGAATGTACTTATTTCTCAAAGCTAAACACAACCTTGTAGAACTAGTCTTTGATTTGGCCAGTATCTTCTAGGCTACAGAAATGAAAAGATCCTATCTACTGACATCCAGCAAATCTTCCCACAATGCTGTAGCATTCACTGTAATTTATATTTCTCAACTTTAAAAGAAAACCTATGGTGTCCATCAATAGTAATGCCATCAAACTGGTTGAAGCATCAATCAGACTGCAGAATTTTCAAAGACAGCTGACTGAAATGTGAGAATCCCTTTTACAACTTTAAATATTTTACAGAAAACAAATTGAAGAGTGGGGCATATACATGACTTAAGGTTATTTTTAAAACCACTGAATCCTTAAATTGTTTTTTGGAAGGAATGTTAATCTATACATTAGTTTTTGGGGATCAGAGAAATTGCTTGGCAAAAATAGTTCTTATTTGATTAAAAGCACAGTTAAAACTTAGCAAGGCTTTAATATTTTTGATGGTTTGTATTCTGAGAATCGGGTGTTTTTAAAAAATAAGCACATGGAATCATCAGTTCTGTGTAGATTGCATATAGAAAGACTGGACGAGTGTACTATAGGATATTTCTAAGGGGAAGTTGATTTCTGTGTTTCACTGCCAGAAGTTTTATACTGACAGTTTCACCATGATTGCAACTGTAAACTGCAGACCATTAAACTTGGTTGGGTTCGCAGGGTATTAAAGTTTTTTTGGAAAAAATATTGACAAATGTAGCTGACCTGGAGTGAAAGGCATATAAGGACAAGTTGCATTAAGTGACAGGTCCCAGTTCCTGTGAGAGTTGTCCCAAGTTTTTTCTTCACCTGATATTATCTTGAAATAGTTTATTTACCCCATAGTGTGATGGCATTGTTATTCAGGAATCAATTTAAAGCCACGTGAGTGTACCATTTGAGCCCCATCTTCTATATCCAGCCCTGAAGGTTGAAAGCAACAAATGATCTGCTGAAAGAACTCAGCTGGTCAAGCATCACTTCCTTTCCTCCCACAGATGCTGCTTGACCTGCTGAGTTCTTCCAGCAGGTTGTTTATTGCTCCAGATTCCAGCATCTGCCAGTCTCGTGGCTCATAAAGGTTGAAAATTCCTCTGGATAAAGCTTCTGGTTATTCAACTTGCATTCCTTTTTCCACAACCAGTTCACTCCCACCAACACACTTCAACATCTCCATTTCCCAGTGTAAAGCTCCCTAATCAAGATCAAACAAATTCTTACTTGGATATTGTTGTGAACTTCAGTTTTACAGTTTGAATAATTTTGGGATAGATGATCATCTACTTCACATTATTAACAGAAGATGAATAGAAATGTATAACTACCTGCAAGAATCACTTAGGAATTACAAAGATATTTGGTGAAATTAAGAGGATTAAAAGTAAACTATCCATAGGCTTAGGTAATCGGCAGAACACAGTTTGCATACTAGAATCGGGTAAATGTTACACACCTAGTTGGGGTGGAGGAGAGAATCAGGAAATTGCCTACAAATTGGGATCAATTAATTGTTATCTTTCTGGAGTCCTTGATAAAAGATGAAATTTGCAATCAGTTCTAGGTATGTTAGCTCATCTGGAACTATTTGTGTCGATTTCTAAAGACAAATTTGGCTAATTATTTAATAATCACAGTGATTTGATAAAGGGAATGTAATGGTTGTCAAATATACTAATTTTTTTTTCAAGGGGTGTTTGATAAAAATATGTAACTTTTGAGAACTTTGACTTCTTAATATCATATGTATATTTTTAACTATTGAATTTTATATTTGTGGCTCATCTCACGAGGAGAAGGATAGACAAAACAGTGATGGCCCAAGAGGAATCACAATATGAAATTCATACAATGAAGGTTCTTGATGGTAACAGTCCTTGCCCTGTGCTAAGCCATTGATGCACTAAGGATTGGGGTAGTAATGGTTTGCTCCAGATAAGTGGGGGCACAGGGTTTTTACAAAATGGATGGAAATACTGAATCTAAAAGATTAGTTATTGCTGTCCTGCAGTTTATAGCTCCTTACAGCATTTTGTGTGTATTGCTCCAGATTCCAGTGTCTGCAGAATCTCTGCACAACCTAGTACGAAGCCTAGTACGAAGTGGATGTTTAATTGGAATGCACTAGATGAATGGAGAGGTGGCAAAAGGAAGGAAAAACAGAGCAGTAGTAAATGACTGCCTTTTGAATTGGTATGATCAAATGTAGTGTTCATTTGTAATTTGTTCTGGGATCTCTTCCATCTACCAGAAGTATGAATTATTGAAACAACTTCCTATGGAGGCACCTCTTCAAACACCTTCTGAAAATCCATAATCATTTTGTTTACAGCAGTCGTTCATCTACACAATGCATCAGTTATTCAAAATGAGCTGCTACGTAAGTCCCTGTTGGAAATAATGTTGACCACTATTCAAGCTCTGATTTTCAGTCAGTTTAGTGCCTATGTGATCCAAAATAATGAATGTTAAGGATTATTCCTTTGCTTTCCTTTTCCTTTAAATGTTGATGTTTACATATTAATCCATCAACATTCTGATCAGAAAAATGATCTGGCTTTTCAATGGTCTTGCATGTGCAAGAGACCTCACTTTAAATACATTGCTCAAAAGATTTTTTGCATATTTCTTTAATATCAAAGTATATTTACTGCACAAAACAAGTCTCTCTGGTCTTGTACTTTGGCTAAATATTTTAAATCTTTGGTATATTGTGCATAGGAAATGAGCAGTATTACGCAATCCAGTCCCATGAGCCGCCTCAGTCATGCAATGTCATCCTGATCAACCTTGTTCAGATTTCTGGCTTATTCCCTTATCACTTTTCCTTACTGTTCAGCACTAGTAGAGCTACAATCTGGCAACATTTTAAAAACATTGGAAAAGGTAAATTGGAATCTATTAATACTCATTGCAGCAACAATCTCAATTCTTCCATGGGAAAAATGTGGCAAAAAGGGGTTGGAGGTTATTTGAGAGAAGGGCAGCTATGTAATCCTATATTTTCCTTTTATTTCCCCCTCTCTCTACAAGGATTCAATGATCCTTACCGATGGTGGCAATGTTTTCTTTAGCATTGTGACTGTTGCACTTTGTGATTTGCTCAGGCATAAAATTACAAAGCATTCTCACTCCGGTCAGTCAAAGCCCATTAAGTGTTTTAATACTTGACCTGACTCTTGCTATATGTAAAATAATTTCAAAAATGCCGTCATCCAGAATTGGCTCCTGGGCATTGCCCACCCCATGCAGAACACTCGAATGCATCTTTTCCCTACCTTTTTTTAATCAAACACACTGACTTCCTGCCACGGTGACCTCCTGAGCTCAGATCACTGCCCCTTTCAGTAGGTGAAAAATAATACAAAAGCTGCAGATACTGGAGATCTGAAGGGCAGGCAGAGGAACAGTTAACATTTCAGGTCCAAGCCCCTTCATCAGAACCTTCAGCAGCACATTTTCTCCAGTGCCTGCTTGACACAGTTGCTCCAAGAGCTATCCTTCTCCCTGAGAGAAACAACCTTACTGCGTCTGCGACAAAGTGCTCGCAACCCTGGACCAGCATTATCCTGAGGGTATGTAATCTTTTTCATAGCTGACCCAAACCAAAACCAACAAACATAGTTGAGTCCCAAATGGCACTTGTTGGGTAGCCAAGCTCTAATTCCTCCAATGCCCTTTCCCTCCCCTGCAAAGTTTAATTTCCTTAATTTTACTTAAACCAATTCTCGGTAATTTCTATTTATGGATCCTTGCAATTTATAGTCTCTGGTTTCCCAGTGAGGCTCTGCATTGCTGCACAGTTTAACTGGTTTTTTATTTGCTTTCCTTAAATTTTGACCATTTTTTCTATAAAACTTTTGTGCTTTCCTTTCCTGCTCGTTTAAGTCTGTTTCATTCCATGTACCTCCTTCCATTGCCTCAAGTTTTTCCTTGCTAAATTAAGTGGGGCCTGTGTCATTGCTCCGGCTCAGTGCTGTCTGAGTGCTGCCCACTTCTGGTTCTCCAAGTTTACCTGTTGTCATTTTGACACTTTCCCTTTGGGCTTCTTCCTCTGCTCTCATCCCTTTGTGTGAATCATAAATATTTGGGGTGGAGCAACAAACAATCTGGAGGAACTCAGCAGCTCAAGCAGCATCTGCAGAGAGAGGGGGCAGGAATTGTCGACGTTTTGGGATGAAACCTGCATCAGCACAGATGGGGTGTTGGGGTGAGTTGTTTGTGGTTATATTACCAGATTAGTAATCCTGAGATCTGGATGAATGATCAAGAGAGAGAAGTTCATATCCCAAGATGATGATAACAAGGAAATATAATTTGAAATTCACTGAATTAAGTCTGGAGCAAAATGCTGAATCAATATTGGTGATGAATATAAATGTAGATGCATCCCATCAAGGTCTCGTCAGAAAGCCAGGCTCTAACTTCTACTATAGTTTTTCCCTCTTTTATCCTGCATATTTGTTGTTTTAAAAAAAAAATCCATTCAATTCATTAATGTTCTCTAAGGAAAGTCCAGTGGGTCTGGAGTCATGAATGGTGGATTTGGAGTTACAAATATACCAGATAGAGTCCTCCCTCTTTCTGGTATATTCGTAACTACAAACCCACCAAAGCCCTTCAGTCCTCTTTGGAAAAGCATTCAGTTATATCAAACTACTACAAAAAATAATAAGAATAAAACTAGAGAGACCACCAAACATTGACCGAGCAATGAAATTAACAGGGTGGCACAGTTGAGCAGCTAGTAGAGCCACTGCCTCAGAGCCAGTGACCCTGGTTCAATCCTGACCTCGGGTACTGTCTGTGTGGAGTTTGCACATTCTTTCTGTGACTGCATGTGTTTCCCCTGGGTGCTTTGTTTTTATCCCACATACCAAAGATGTACAGGTTGGTAGGTTAATTGGCCACTGTAAGTGGCCTCAGGTGTGCATGTGAGTAGTGGAATCTGGGGGAAGCAAAGAGAATCTAGCAAGGAAAACAAAATAGGATTATTGTAGGATTAATGTAAATGGGTGGTCAATAGTCAGCATGGCTTTGGTGGGCCAAAGGGCCTGTTTCGTACTGTACATCTCTGCAACTCTATGAAATACAGCAAAGGTATATCCATTTGACCCTCAAATCCTTTTCACGTTTATATGGTATCTTGTGCCTGATGTTGGAGGGCTAACCCACAAAACCCACCAGCTTGACTTTACCATACTTACAGAATTATGTATTACAGTAAATGTCCCAGTCTCCTCATGTATGTCATTCCATGAGCAGAGCAAAGCCAATAAAGGGGGCAATGCAGTGCTACAACACTTGGAAGAGATCCTCAACATTAAATCTAGGTTCCCTTGAGTCCCAGAGCATTAGATTGAACATGGGTGGGGATACCTGTTAATTACCATCTTTCAACCTCAGTTAATGAATCTGTACTCGGAAGAAACTTTGGGAGTAGCAAGGGCACAGTGTATTTTGGATTAGGAACTTCAATGTTCTTCACCAAGAGTGGCTTGGTAACTTGGTCACCGGCCAAATTCACAAGTTGAGAAGAGCATGTCAACAGACTGAGCCTGGGACAGATGGTTTTAGATTTTTAAAAAAACCTACTTGATCTCATGCGCTGCAGTCTACTTGTTGCAGATGCATCTGTCCGTGGCAGTGTTTGTTGGAGTGACCACCACATTAGTCCTTCTGAAAACAAACAAAGTCTTCACACTCAACTTCTTTTATCGTGTCATGTGGCATTAACATTAACAGTTTCAGAACAATCTGACAGTTTGAAACTTGGGAGCTATTAAATGTTGTGTATATCAACTAATCTTATGGCCTGGCATTTCCCTAATTCTAATGTTACCATCAACTGAGGGCACCAACATTGAAGCACCAACATTGAAACACCAACCAGGCAAAAACTGTTTTGATGTGAAGGGCAGAATGCTAAATTCTGGAGTTTAGCCCTTTTCTCTGTATTTGAATGAGGGCTGCAATGAGATCTAAAGCTAAGTGCTTTTAGCAGAATCCAGATGCAATAGATTATTGGTAAAAGTCTCTTCATAGCACTGGCAATGACACCTTCCACCACCTTGTTGATGATGTAGTAATGGAATGCATTGGATTTGTCATGCTTTTTATGGATAATACTGTATATAACCAGGCAATTTTCCACTTTATCATATACATGCCAGCATTGTATTGGAACAGCTTGGCTAAAGGCCCAACTAATTCAAAAGTACAAGACTTCAGCAGTGCAGCTATGATTTGTCAGGATCTATAGCCTTTGTGGTATCCATTGCACTCGGCCATTTCCTGATACCATGTGGCTTCTGGGGTGCTGGAGAGCTTCGGAGGAGGCCAAAATGAATGATCCACTCTGGCTGAAGATGGGTGCAAACTCTTTAGCCAGTCTGAAAGTGAAGTGCCAGCTTACTAAAGTAGCAGTGCAGTGCTACATGTATGACAAGCAGCACACCTGGGAAAGAGCTACGCAATCCAGTTGAAAACTTGTAGGTTCTGCCACACCCACACACAAATAGTAATTGATAATTAAACAACAAATATGATGAGGAGCCTTAATGAATACTCCCAGCCTCAGTGTTGGCCAAACCCAACATGTCTTTTGTTTGCACCTATCTTCAGTGAAATTTGATAATTCATTTCGGCTTTCATCACCACCACAGAGCTACTTCCATCAGTTAACATGTTATTAAGAAATGTCTGAGCACATAGGATACAACAAAGGCAAGAGCTCCTGACAGCATCACAAGTGTAATGCAGAAAACTTAGCTTCTGAATTGGTCATGCCTTTAGCCAAGCTGTTCAAATATGATTACGAAGTTATCTATCCAAAAAAAGTGAAAACTTATCTATTTACATCTTACTTATTTGCTCATGCAGAATATTCAGGCAGAAGCAGACCTTTATGTTGGATGTGAGGTCTACCTTGGTAAAACTTAAAGGGGATCAGACTGAGCTGTTACCAGCCAGTGGAGACTGGGATTGGGAACTGGTTGCAGATGTGCTTCAGTTACGTAAAAAATTCAACCCTCATTGTGTTGGCTCCACCAATCCCACCCCAGCCACACACAATCCTTGCCCTCCCACCACCACATCTCAAGTGATCCTCCCAATCAAAACCATTCCATTCTGATCACCCTTACTCCTGATGGCAGAGGGGAAGAAACTGTTCCTGATGTGTTGAGTTTGGGTCTTCAGGCTCCTGTACCTCCTCCCTGATGGTAGTAACGAGAAGATGGCATGTCCCGGATGGTGAGGGTCCTTAATGAGAGATGCGGCCTTCTTGAGACACCACCTCTCGAAGATGTCCTTGATGGTGGGGAGGGTTTTGTCTATGATGGAGCTGGCTGAGTCTACAACCCTCTGCAGCCTCTTGTGATCCTGTGCATTGGAGGCTTCGTACTAGGCTGTGATGCAACCAGAGACACGAGATTCTGCAGATGCTGGAATCTGGAGCAATACACACAAAATGCTGGAAGAACTCAGCAGGTCAGGCAACATCTATGGAGATAAATAAACAGTCGATGTTTTGGGTTGAGACCCTGCATCAGGACTGGCAAAATTGATGAAATTGACAAGCTCAGCATGAGTGCAGGAAGCAGCCCCAATGCAGTCATCAATGTAGTGGAGAAAGAGTTGGGGAGGGTTACCAGTGTTGGCTTGTTCCACATAGCTGACAAAAAGGCAGGCATAGCTGGGGCCCATGTGAGTGCCCATGGCTACACCTTTAGTTTGGGAAAAAGTGGGAGGAGCTGAAAGATGTTGTTGAGGGCGACTACCAGTTCAGCCAGACAGAGGAGGGTGGCAGTGGAGGGGAACTGGTTGGGTCTGTTGTCCAGAAAGAAGCGGAGAGCCTTAAGGCCTTTCTGATGGGGGATGGAAGTGTACATGGACTGGATGTCCATGGTGAAAATGAGGCAGTCAGGGCTGGGCAACTGAAAGTTGTTGAAGTGATGGAGGGCATGTGAAGTGTCACGGACATAGGTGGGAATATTAACCGCTTCCACTTCACCACTCCCGTTACCTATTCCAACCTCAGCCCCTCTGAACGCACTGCCCTCCACTCTCTCCGCACTAATCCTAATCTATCAAACCGGCAGACATGGGTGGTGCTGTTGTAGTCTGGCGGAAAATGACCTTTACATTGCTGAGGCTAGACATTAACTCTTGGACACTTCCTCTTACTTATCCCTCAACCTTGACCCCACCAAGGAGCATCAGGCCATTGCCTCCTGCACTATCACTGACCTCATCACCTCTGGAAATCTCCCCTCTAATGCCTCCCTGATAGTTCCCCTACCCCGCACTGCCTGTTTCTACCTCCTACCAAAGATCCACAAACCCAACTGCTCTGGTAGGCCCATTGTTTCTGCCTTCACCTGCCCCACTGAAGTCATGTCTTCATATCTTGACTCTATTTTGTCCCCCTCGGTCCAGTCCCTTCCCACCTTTGTCCGTGACACTTTGCATGCCCTCCATCACTTCAACAACTTCCAGTTCCCCGGCCCTGACTGCCTCACTTTCACTATAGACATCGAGTCCCTGTATGCTTCCATCCCCCATCAGGAAGGCCTTAAGGCTCTCCACTTTCTGGACAACAGACCCAACCAGTTCCCCTCCACTGCCACCCTCCTCTGGCTGGCTAAACTGGTACTCACCCTCAACAACTTCTCTTTCGGCTCCTCTCACTTTCTCCAAACTAAAGGTGTAGCTATGGGCACTCACCTGGGCCCCAGCTATGCCTACCTTTTTGTCGGCTACATGGAACAGTCCTTGTTCCAAGCCTACATCAGTAACGGTCCCCAACTCTTTCTCCGCTACATTGACAACTGGATTGGGGCGGCTTCCTGCGCCCATGCGGAGCTCATCAATTTCATCAACTTTGCCCAGTCCTGATGAAGGGTCTCCACCTGAAACTGTTTATTTATCTCCATAGATGCTGCCTGACCTGCTGAGTTCCTCCAGCATATTGTGTGTGATGCAGCCAGTCAGGATGCTGTCCCCTGTACATCTATAGAAATTTGTAAGAGCCTTTGGTGACATACCAAATCTCCTCAAACTCCTAATGAAGTAGAGCCGCTGGTGTGCCTTTGTGATTACATCAATGTGTTGGGCCCAGGATAGATCCTTTGAGATGTTGACGTCCAGGAACTTGAAGATGCTCACCCTTTCCACCACTGACCCCTCAATGAGGACTGGTGTGTGTTCTCCCAACTTCCACAGTCACAGTCAGTTGCTGAAGTCCACAGTCAGTTCCTTGGTCTTACTGACATTGAGTGAGAGGCTGTTTTTGCGACACCTCTCAACCAGCCGATCTATCTCATTCCTGTAAACCCCCTTGTCACCATCTGAGATTCTACCAACAACAGTGGTATGATCGGTGAATTTATAAATGGTGTTTGAGCTGTGCTTAGCCACAGAGTGTAGAGAGAGTAGAGCAGTGGGCTAAGCACTCATCCCTGAGGTACACCTGTGTTGATTGTTAGCGAGGAGGAGATGTTGTTACCCATCTGCACTTTTCTTTGTTATCTGATATATATTTATGATTCAATCCTTTCAACACTCTCAAATAAGTGAATGGGGTATCTGGGCATATTGTTTTTTAAGTATTGAAAGTATACATTTATAACACCAATGCAAAAGGATTTTCTACACGTTCAAAGAGTCTGTATTTCTCATTAGTGTTTCAGTTTCATTCCTGACATGAAGCATTACTGTGGGTAACTGATGTACTTCTCTTTCTGATTTTTAATGATCTAAGATGTTTTTTTCAGGTCATTTAAGCCAAATTAATTAAACAAAACCTGAAAAATACAAATGTCACATTTTAAAACAAAGACTGCTTTAATTTTTGATGCCTTTGCAGAATTGAAAAAACTCTCAGAAAAAATACGCAAACTGAATTGCCCAAGTTTTGTGATTGCCTGCTTTTCTGCCTCTTGCTCTCACAACTGTGACCACATTGTGATGTTATCTGACTGGATTTGACTTGCTCTCTCTGGGATTTTGGTCAAGAGCTCTAACCTTTTCTTTCTTTCTTGTAATGGATTGTAATTGGTCTTCATTTAGCTGTTGAAATATAGTTCATGCCTGTATTTGTGGGGAAAAAAAACTGGCATACGTCAGCTGCTTAAAGAATATGTGAGGGTGAAATTAACCTTAGGCGATAATGAATAAGCATTCTGATGGTCTTTTCCATTGGCCTTGGTGGAAAAGGATATCGGACCATGAGTGAAACAGGCTGTCAGCTCATTATTGCTGGTTTTCTTACCACCAAAATCAAATGTCATCCCTTTCTCTCTTTTTTTCCCCAAGTAAAATGTTTGCTGAAGTATTTTGACAAGAAAATAATACTTGTATATTCTTCCAGTGCATCATGTAATGTAATTGGTATTCATGCCCAGTAAACAAACCTGAAGTGTAAGAGTCCTAAATATCCTAACATTAGTTTAGCATTTTTGGCACTGACAAAACAGCCAATTCTACAAACAAACAGTGGTGTTCAACCGATCTTATGTTCTTTTTAAAAACAGTATTTTCTCTTTGAAGTGAGAATGCCTCTGGGTGGAGCACACACTAAACTGTAATTTTGTTGAGTCATCTAAAATTACAATCCTACATGTGTGTGGTTTATGATTTATCTTAATCAATAAGGAGTACAGGGTTCAAAACCAAATTCCAAATATTTTCTTCAATAAAACTTTGATGTTTCATTAAAATTATTATCTCCTACTCGAAGCTTAAAATCACAATGATTTTTTTAAAAATGTAGACAAGTTGCAGCTAGAAGTACGCCAAGGTGATAGTTAATGAAGCAACAAGCATATTTAGACCAGGGACAAGTGATTTATTGTAATGATATATGTGATAATTATAGATTACACAAAGTATTTTGTAAATTAGATTTTATGCTTCCCATTTCAGCTGCATTTATAATGATCAATCACCCAGCCAGCTTGTTGCATTTTTCTGCCTCTTCATATTCCCACTATGTGATGATAATTCCCAAACCACAGGAATTATGCTGGGTTGATTATGACATTTTAGAAAATGATCTGCGGGAACAAAATACATTATCAGAAGGTCAAAGCCACTCATTCTTATGCAGCTTCAGTTGCCAGTTTGTGAAGAACTGCCATTCTCTGAAAGCCTGAGTTCTCAAAATGCCTGAGAATTGGAATGGCAGTGAATAATAACAGATGCAGTTGTGATAAGGTGACTTTGAATCGCCCGTGCTTGTAATTGCTGCCAAGTCCATGACAGATAATTTTCAGCCTTTGTACAGCTGATGACCAATCCAAAAAGATTTCTGTTGCCCTTGAGTTAACATTTTTGTTTATTAAATTGTGAGCATCTCCATTTAGGCTGTAGATTTTTGGAATGCAATAAATAACATAGCTGAATCCTCGGAAAAATTACATTATTGGCCTGATTCCTTTGGAGCAGCGAGACTGAGTACAGAGAGAGAGAGAAACGATGGCAAGGACATAAAGCAGGAAGAGGGTGGGAGCTGAAAGAGAGAGTGTTGCAGGGATATAAAGAGATGAGGGCAAGTGTAACAAGAGATTGGCACTGATATAAAACAGCAAAAGGTTGCTTAAGAAAAGAAGATTTGACCTTCTGATAATCTATTTTGTTCATGCAGATCATGTTCTAAAATGTCATAATCAATCCAGCATAATTCCTGTGATTGGGAAATTATCACATAGTGGGAATATGAAGAGACAGAAAATTACACTGAGAGAGCAAAAGTGGCCAGAATATAAAGCAGTCAAGGAGTAGTCCTTGCCTTTGGTGAGACCACATTGGGTGGATTTTTGGTCTCCAACCCAAAGGAAGCAATATACCTGCCTTAAAAGTGGTACAACAAATCTTCCTGGAATGAGAAGGTTGTCCAACCTGGAGAGTTTCAGTAGGATTCACCAGAGTTCAGAAAAGTTAGAGATCATCTCATAGGAACGTATAAGATTGTGAAAGGATTTCCAGCATTGATGTGAGCATCTACTCCCCTTGGGTGGAAAATCTAGGGCTGAGCATAGCCTTTAGGATAAAGGGGGAGTCATTTCGGACTGATATGAGAAGACCTTTCTTCACTCAGAAGGCTGTGAATCTTTGAAATTCTACACCTGAGAAGACTGAATATTCTGTAATGAATATACTTAAGGCTGAAATCAATATAATTTTACACTCAAGAAATCAAGGCATATTGAGATGGTGTGGGAAGATGTGATTGATTTCAGGGATCATCCATGATCTTATTAAAAGGTGCAGCAGGCTTAAAAAGCTTTCTGGCATGCATGTGCTCCTGATTCTCATATTGTACCTATCACCTCAGCATTTCAGTAACAAAACAATTACTAAGATTGAGCAAATCATTAATTAATTCATGTACATGTTTGTCAGCCAATAGAAATGGTGCATATGAGGGGCCTGCTGGACTGAGAACATCAACTATCTGTGGCGACAGAAGAGTCTGCAGTTGCTGGATTCTGGAGCGAAAAAACAAAATGCTGAAGGAACTCAGCAGGTCAGGTGGCAACTGTGGAGGGAAATGGACAATCAACGTTTTGGGTCTGTGCCTGGGTTAGTGGCCATTGCCAGGGAAAAATGATCTTGTTGTATGAGGCTGACTGCCAGTCAGAAACAGGTAGAAGCTGTCCACTGTTGGCAAAGGTACAGTGGCTGCAATGTTTGGTTCTGTAACATGCATTTTATGGACACTGACACACTGACAGCTGGATCTGTTCTAGTACAGCATCCAGACGATGGATAAACTTATGTGTATAGGACAAGGTGACAGCATTAAAGTGCAATGCAATGCTGACATACATTATGGGTAGATGCTGAGGCCAATTAGTCTGCCACACGTATTAAACGCTAACACTAACACTTTGGAGTTCAATGCTCCAGGTAAAACTCTCAGTCTCACATAGCCGTGTATTATTTAGTTGTCGATTAATCTATGTGGGCTGTTGCTACAGTTGTGCAAGTCGCTAAAGGGAGTGGTGGGGCAAATGTTAAAGATCTGTCTTGATTTCAAGGCTTCTTCACAACCCAGTTGCTCCCAGACCTGAATACATTTGTAGCCATTCTCCTTGGAGTGTAGAATCACTGGGGAACTGAATAGAGAGCACCCAGGAGTCATGAGTACCTGTGGGGTTCAGCTCTTAACAAGGAGAGCTAGAGAGAAAGGAACAGGTATCCCAGTGTCAGCTGTCAAATTGAAATCACTGTTACCTCTCAAACACAAACAAAAGCATTTCACCACAGAGTAAGGAATTCCGATTTGTTATCATTTACAAAAAAGTCCCTAGTCAAGATTTCTGCACAACTAGCAGAATTACTGGCCCATTGTAAATATAGAGGGCATAGGGAGACTTTGGTCCTACAAGTGTCTGTCCAGTTCCTTATTGAAAGCCTTGGTTGACTCAGTTTCCATCTTCCTTCCAGACAATGAGTTCCAGACCATATCCACTCTGAACAGAAAAGTTTTTATCTCATATCTCACTCTGGCCTTTGCCCATCACTTAGAATCTGTGTTCCCTGGTCTTTGAACCATTCATTAATGGGAGCAGCTTCTCTCCATTTACTTGATATAAATCAGTCATGATCTTGTACCATCTATCAAGGCTCCTTTCCTGTAATGCGAATGTGTGTGTATTGCTTGTTAACACAATGCTGTGGTTATTATTTCCCATCAAATATAGCTTACCACTGACATTGGATCATCTTCAAATTGACTTCATGTGTTGTGATTAATACATATTTTGACATGTAAGTGTATGTTCACCAACATTTTACTGGTATTATTTGCACTCAGATGTTCTTTTAGAAATAGGTTAGAATTACCAGGTTTATGAGGCTATTTAATTGTATGGATTTGCTAAAAAGCCAATGCAATTTCAGCATACTCAAAGAGAGGTGAATTGCTTCTTGTGTTTTTATGTACTAATTCAACCCTTGTAGAAGTGTTTTTGTACAAAACGTGCCCTAATGAGAGCATTCATAAAATAGTTTAAAGATTCCTGTGATTTTAACTGGACTTTCTGCAATAAACATGAGGGGGAGGGTGGTATATAATAACATCCATCAACAAACTAAGCTCAGCTTCCGCCCATTCCCTAGCAATGATATGTTTTCATGTTTCAGACAATTTTCTGACTTGTCCTTAGAATCAATGCAAGGAATTTTAGTAACTGGAAGGTTGGTGACAGATGGGAATTAAAAGTATTTTCAAGTTCCATTCTGTCTCCCAAGCACCTTCAACCTGTTCACTTCTGACTTTAATGCAAGTTAGTCAATGGACAAGTAACAAATCCTATTTTAAGAGATGGCCAATCACAATAAAGAGGTTGTGTGCCACAATAGTTATGGAATTCTTAATTTTGACCAAGATCATCAGTAGGATATCTGGAAGGGTATACTTATGAGTTCTTTCCATCTGGAAACCCAATGCAGTTCTATCTTTATGATCTGGATTAAAGAATAGGACAATTTGTCCTCAAACTTGCAAGATTTTTTTTTACATTAGTTCTTTGGTAATTGATTTATTATTGTCATGTCATGTATTATTATGTACCAACTTACGGTGGAAAGCTTTTGTCTGCATGCCATCCAGACAGATCATTCCATACATAAGTACATCAAGGTAGTGCAAAAGGAAAGCAAACAGAATGCAGAATATGGTATAACAATTACAGAGAAAGTGCAATGTAGGTAGACAAATAAAGTGCAAGGACTATTATGAGGTAGACTGAGTGTCTAAATGGTCAATTCAAAAGTCTGATAACAGCAAGATAGAAGCTATCCTTGAGCCTGGTAGTACATGTTCTCAAGCTTTTGTATCTTTTGGCCAATGGGAGGGGGGAGGAGAGAGAGTGGCTGGGGTGGGAGCAGTCCTTGATTATGTTGGCTGCTTTACCGAGGCAGTAGCAAGCATAAACAGAATCAATGGAGGGGAGGCTGGTTTGCGTGATGTAGTAAGCTGTGATCACAACTCTACAATTTCTTGCGGTCTTGGGCAGAGCTGTTGCCAAACCAAGTCGTGATGCACCTGGATAGGATGCTTTCAGTGCTGCATCTGTAAAAATTGGTGAGAGTCATTGGGGACATGCTGAGTTTCCTTCACCTTCTGAGGAAGTAGAGGCATCAGTGTGCTTTTTTGGTCATGTGGCTGGACCAGGACAAGTTGTTTATAGCTTGGAACTTGAAGCTCTCAAGTGAATCACCACTTCAGCACCATTGATACATGGTATTGAAGACAGAGCTGTAGTCAATAAATAGGATGAAAAACACCTATGCTTCTGGAGGAACTCAGCAGGCCAGGCAGCATCAATATTTCTCCACGGAGGCTGCCTGGCCTGCTGAGTTCCTCCAGCATCATAGTGTTTTTCATCTAGATTCCAGCATCTGCAGTCCTTTGTTTCTCAATAAATAGGAGTCTGACGTAGGTGTCTTTGTCATCTAGATGTTCCAGAGTGTAGGGCCTGGGAGATGGCATCCACCGTGGACCTGTTAATCTAATTCTTTGGTTTGGGAGGGGGGGTGGGCTCTGCCATAGAAGGTAAATGTGATGCCTTTTCTATGAGAAATGTTTGAGCTACACTAGTTTATACTTCCACTGACTTGCCTCCAAAATTTTTTTTAAATGTTGTCTGAGCAAAATTGCTTTAACTTATAAAAGACTAGCTGCTGATTTATTTGCTTTTGTTTAGTCTTTGGTTTCTAGTATGCCTTCGGTGTAAAACATCTTTGTTGGTATGTCTCATTAAATGATGGGGTAGGGAAGTACAGTTTACATTAACTTTTATTTTTATAATATTACTGAACACTTCAAATACAAGTCAGGAAGTGGTGAATTAAGAAACACAGCAGGTTTGCCATAAGTATGTGGCGTGATCAACTCAAGGAGTATTTTTCGTAATTTGTTTGCGTAGAAGGCCTTGGTTATTAGTTTCAATTTAAAGACTAGATTTCCCACATCAATATATTGTTTTCAGTTACTCCTCCTATAATGGTCTGTCATTGATATTTCTGTACACAGTGAAGATTATGCTTCTAGTTTGTTTTCTTTTCCTAACCTCAAGTGAAGGTTGCTATGGCATGGGTGATAAAACTGTGATGCATTGGGAAGAGATTTTTGAAAGAAAATGTATGCAACAGGTATGTTTGTTCAACCTGTCTGAACAATAAGAAAAATATGAATCAAGTCTAGATTGTGGGCTATTAACACTGGAAGGTTTTTGGCCCTTGTTAATTTTTCTCCATTACTCAGTTACATTAATTTTTCCAAAGCACTTCTCTTTCTGATGTCTTTCGACACAAGCTCAGAAATAATACTTGGGCTTGACCACTTGAATTGAACCAGAGGAATAAAATATAATGCCCCAAACTGCCTGCAATAAATGTCCCTCCTCAGTCTCAGAAGGACCTGACTGATAAAAATGTTTTGTAGTCATTAATAGAGTTAATGTTTCATAGAATCATAAAATCGTTAGAGCACACAAGGATTAACTCTGGCTCCACCACTTTTATAGGCAGTGAATTCCAGATCAAACATTCAAACAAACCTAATGCATATCTTACATTTATACAGTAACTTACAGTCTATCCCAGGGTTACAAATGCTCGCCTTATGAACATCCATTCATAGGAATGAGCTCCCATGAATATTATTAAATTCAAATGAGAACCAGTCTTGGAAGAAAACCTATTCACTGGATCCTCCCTGCGGTAATCAGATGCCGTTGTCTCTTAAGAACACAGGCTGCCAGTTTCACCACAGGAGGCTACTTAAGAGAGTTGCTTTGGGAATTGACAAGCAATCACTTCTATTGATACTTGCACAATGATACTCTATTCAACAATGTAACATCCACTGATATTTCAAGCCCATCGAAACCAGCCATTGAGCGTGGGAGATCCTGATTCTGTATCACCTGTAAGTAGGCAGGAGAAGACAGTAAATAAATGTTCAAGTTAATTGACCCTCAGCAACACCATTCATTACAACACTGTGCAGGTATGGTTACCGTATCAAGTGATTTTTGTGTATTTTCTGACTTATGGACAAAATCGACTTATGGAACCTGTTCATAAACTGTGGATGGCCTGTACTGTCAAGAAATTGGATCTCATCCATTTTGGTGCCATCGCTGGTTGGTAAGTATCGCCCTAATCCCAAATCAGGGTCCCTCAACAAAATACTTGCTTTAAGAAATTACTACTGTGTTTATTTCCCATTAGCAGAACACACCTTGTGCATTCACATCTTATTCCTCAGTCAGTACCGCATGCTGGGATGCAGCTCTGTGCTGTTAAAGTGAACTCTCCAAAACAGCCACAGGGGATGCCATGGAGACGAGGGCAAATGGAAGAGGGAGTGGAAAATAGAAGATGGAGAAATAAAGAAGGAATGGGGAAAATAGGAGGGCAAAGGGGGAAATTGGTAGGGAGTAATGGTTAAATCGTGCAGAGGTATGTGATTGAGGCAACTGATGCTCTGGAGGAGCCTGATATCAGAAGATTCTAATGAAACGCCATTGATCTCAAAGTCAAAGTTAAGTTTATTGTTATATGGACAAGTACACGTAGGCACAGGTGCATTGAAAAACTTTTTTGCAGCAGCATCACAGGTACAAAACATCATATAAGCAGCATTCACAAGAAGAACATAAATTATACCCAATTTTTACAAAAAAGGACACAATTAGAACAAAAAAAAATCCATTCCAAAATGTGAACTCTGTTTCTCTCTCCAGAAATGTTGCCTGACCTGCTGAGTATTTCTAGCATTCTCTGTTTTTACAATTGACATTTAGGTTTGTCACATTAGCTCAAACTGGCTACTTGCTGGATTATTCCAGCAGTCCTAAATTAATTACTGAAGCAGCTTGGAGAACTCAGAGCATTGTTAGACTAGGGTCATGCCATGGAGAGATTTGAAAACAAGGATGAAAATGGGGTGGAATACAATGGTGTCAGTTTATTTGATATTTAATTGGAGGAAATGTCTCCTGATTCAGTACTCAAGTCGTCAAGTTTATTGTCATGTGCACAAGTACGGTGAGGTATACCACAATGAAAAATTTGCTTGCAGCAGAATCATAGGCACGTAGATTCGGACAACACAGAACATAATTTATTCGTAAATTATACATAAATTATGCAAGACAGTTCAAAACAAGACACTAGTGCAAAAAACCACAATCAGAGACATCCATGGTAGTGAAAGTGTTCTGTAGTGTTCTGTTGCTGAGGTAGGATTAGGGTTCTGCAGGTCAATTCAAGAATCTGATGGTTGTAGGAAAGTAACTGTTCCTGAACCTGGTGGTGTGGGACATTAGGCATTTGTAACTCCTGCCTGATGGTAGCAGCGAGAAGAGGGAACAACCTGGATGATGGGGATCCTTGATGATAGGTGCTGCCTTCCTGAGGCAGTGCCTCATCTAGATGCTTTCAATGGCAGGGAAGGCTATGCTCGTGGTGGACCAGGCTGTGTCTCTGCAGCCTTGTGCATTCCTGTGCATTGGAATTGCTGTACCAGGCTGTGATGCAAAGAGTCAGGATACTTTCAACAGTGCATCTGTAGAAGTTTGTCAGAGAATTTGGTGACATGCCAAATCTCCTTAAGCTTCTAAGAAAGTAGAGGGGCTGGCGTGCATTCTTTGTGATTGTATCTATCTGCTGGGCCCAGGACAGGTCATCTGAGATGTTAACACCCAGGAATTTGAAGCTGCAGACTCTCCGTGTCTTTGACCCACCAATGAGAACTGGCATGTGGACTACCGACTTCCCCTCTCTGAATGTCGGACAAGCAGAGCGATAAATTAGAAGCAATGGATGGGTCAGGAGAGGAGCAGTGAGTTAGGGCAAGGACAACATGATTGCTGTTTTGAAGATGTTACCAAGAGACAGTACATGGATAAGAAATAGGAGGAGGCCAAGGAGACTTCCTCGAGGGAGACGAGAGTCATGGGTCAGCAGCATGAAAAGAAGCCAATACAGCTGATCCTCTATTGACATCTATTATTTCTTGCATTTGGCTGGAGCAACATTTATAAATTAGGTTCAAGATTTATAAGCTGCTAAGTGGCCCTTTCGGTGAGTAAGTTTATCTGAAGGATATAAAGGAGGCATGAAGTGATGATAATAGTCCATTGTTAGATCTGGGTTACTGACTAAGAAGCAAAGGATGGTTCGATTCACTACTTATGTAGAAAGAAGCCACACCACCTATGTTTACAACCGTCCATTTCCTTGAGGCAGAGAGGGATTGAGGGAGAAAGAGAGAGAAGGTGTATCCTGGCTAGGGCTGGAAAGATAAGCATGGAACCAGTTTAGTCCAGTCAGCTTGTTGATGGAGAGGAGATGTTGGAGGAGGATCATACAGTTGACCATACTACAGAGTTCAGATGGATCAAAAAGGATGTGGAGGGGTGGGGGAGGGGGAGGGAGGAGGGTGCTGGGAAGTTTATGTTCAGGGCCATCCCAGGACAAACCTTTGAGTAATGTAATCATATTTACAGATGGAAATTGTCCAGGGAATCCGGGAAAAAAAGTGTGGGACTCATTTGGGGTACCCTAGTGGCTCAGCTGGTGAAGCTGCTTAACAGCTCTATTGATCCAGATTCTGACCTCCATTATCTATGTGGAGTTTGTATGCTCTCCCTGTGACTGTGTGGGTTTCCTCTGGGTGCTCCAGTTTCCTCTCTCATTCCAAAGACTTGTGGATTGGTAGATGAATTGGCCACTGTAAATTGTCCCTAGTGTGTAGGTGAGTGGTAGAAAGAGGGAGGAGTTGATGGGAATGTGGGGAGCGTAAAATGGGATTAGAGTAAAATGAGTGATTGATGGTCAGCACGGACTGGGGGTGCTGAACGTTTGTGTCTGTGCTGTGTGACTCTACAACTGTGATAGTTTGGCATAATATGAGGGCAGAATTAAAGTAGAGAATGCTTTGTTTGATACCTGCACAACTGTTTCAAATCTTTTTGAGTACAAAGCATTATTGACGACATTCAACATTTGATGTGTGACAGTAAAGCTCCTTTATTCAGCGCCCTCAGGACGTTGGTGGTGTCAGACTGGCAGAGTTCTGGACCACTGGATGCAACTGCTTTTAATGACCCAACCCACTTGTAATTCACTTTGTTTTAGATTTTACACAGTAGTATAATAATTTTTTTCAGCGAACCAGGCGTTTAAAGGGAATGCAGGAAATGAAGCCCTTGTGAGTTTAAAAAGAACATGGGAGTGGGGTTCCGTTGAGTGTAAAAGAGTGCCGGACTGAGCGCCAGTGAGTTTATGAGGAGCATTGGAATGGGGTCCGGTTGAGTACATAGCGAGATCAGGAAATAGGGCCCCGGTAAACTTAAAATGAATGTGGGAACAGGTCCTCAATCAGTTTATAAGGAGTGTGGGAATGGGACACTGGTGGAATTAAAGGGAGCAGCCAAACATCACCCTGTTAGCCAGATCCCGAACCACTGGGATTTCCAATCAGACAGTGGATTAGACTTTTAACGTTGTTGGTTTGGTTTGAAGATGTGATTTGCCTTGCTTCTGTTAAATATTGAGAAGTACAAATGGTTAAAATGTTTTTTTTCTGATGTTATCAGAATTTTAAAGACATAAGTTTATTCAAATTCAATTGTGAATTGCAGGGCTAAGTGCTTATTCTTTAAAGCATGTGAAATAAGTAAGCTGTATATCAATCTTTGTAAATCTTTTAATGACAGGTTTAATACATTAAAAATCTTCAACAGATCTGATATATAATTGTGAATGATTATGTATACTTGCCCTGTTTTTTGATTATTATTTTGTCTCTGTATTGGGAATAAATATTGTTTACTTTTGTGAAGATCAAGGCCTTTTGCATTATAGATACTGATATGGAAGAAGGAACTTTGGCCATAGATTGTTGTAGAGCAAGAGAGTCACTCATACAAGTCCATTCTTATGTCAAATACTCGACTGATCTTTCATCTCCATGAGGAAAGTGAGGCCCATTCCCCATATTGGTGTGGTGCACACAATCTCACTCTGATTGTACAAACATAGCATTTGTATGAACATTTAGAGCCAAGGTAAAGCACCTCCACCAATGTACAGATATTGAACTATCACATCTTGACCAACCCAAGATGAGAAGGCATGTGATTAGTTGCTGCCGATACCTTGATAGAGTTGGCAGTGTTCAGCCCATGCATTAAAATTAATCTCAATGTAGCAAACCTTTTGCATGCCTTATAGACCTTTGCCTTTGGTCAGGGTCTTGTGGTCTAATGCCTGAGGTATTCGAGACCTTGGTTACCATGGTAATGATGCTAGAAACAGGCATGTTATCTCTGATTACCACATACCTCCAGAAGTCTTCTCATAACTCTTACTCATACTACTGCCCCAACTAGTTCTGACTTATTTGGCGAGGCATAAATACAATTTTCTCTTAAATTAGGCTTCATAATATGCAAATTAATCATACAGGATTGATCCCTGCCATCATGCCATATACTAATTCAGAAAGAAGAATCTGTATGTTGTAAATTTCATTGACCAATAAGATGTTGAGGGCTGTTTTATTTGATAAACAAAACAGAGCTACAGATGTTGGTTTAATGTTGACTATGTAGAGTTTTTATTATGTATTGTTGTTGTTATTATTATTATTAATATATTGCAGTTGAACCTGAGGTACCCATACAGTTACTGTGAGAAATGTTCAATAGTGAAGGGAGCAGCAGTTTTATTAGTGTTTTTACTTTGTGATCTATGCTGTATAGAGATCAATTTTAGCACACTGGCTGAGCACTCCTAACTCTATAAAGTCCAGGAATTGTATCTGGGGTGTCTTGCACCTCAGCCCTTTTTTTGCTTAAGCTTTCTTTGCAATTGGCAATCTCCAAGGCCCATGTTCTTGACAGTACTTCATTGGTTTCAGAAACACCTACTCAGATTTTAGCTTTATCCTGTTCTCCAATGGATCAAGATGCATCCCAGTGTAGCATAATATGAAGGTTTATAGGGCACACAGATAGGAAGCCCCAGGTTCTTTCCTAGATGTTTGCTGAATTTAGCCAGGGAGGCAGATATGCTATTCACTTGACCTCAGCAATTTCTATTATTGTACCTTAATGCTTTTTAATATTCTGTGTCATCTGCAGTTTTATGTTGATTCATTATAGCTCACCTGTGTGTTAAACCTGTTGAAAGGAAAGCATTTATTTAGGCACCCAAAGATTAGTATAATCCTTCTCGAAAAAAACATAGTGCTCTCTGCATGTTTATATTCAAAGTGTGTGAACACACTGGCAGATGCATAATTATATGGATATTTAATTGTTTACTTCAAGACTTTGAAGCTCAGACATTAGCACTGTATAGCTTATTCTCCTTGATGATATTCGTAGATGTGCTGCTTACTTAAGCATAACAACAGATGGTATAAAATGCCTTTACTAAAGAAAATGGGCTTGGATGTTTTGGAGAAAGTTAAGTCAATATGTAAAATTTGGGGGAAAAAGGAGCAAAAGTCAAAGCATGGTGGTATGGTTAGAAAAGTGGTCCAAAAATGCATTCTGGAAAGCTTCTTAAAATATGCAGGGATTTCAGGAGATGGAACTTGAGGTCAAAGGGCTATGGGCTAAGCTTGTGCATTGGTGGAATGAAGTGAGGTGGGATTGCATAGAGTCAGAATATTAAGCACTGAAGTTATCAGGAGGATTTATGATGCCGAAGCAAGTTTCAGAGATGGAGAAATTTGAAAGCATTTATAGATTTGAGTTTAGTGCTTTCATCTTTTAGATGATGGACAACTACAAACCAAAGAGGACGGGAGGTGTTAAGGGGAAAGGTGATATGAAGAGGCTGAGTTTACTGATGGGAGGCTGGAAGGAAGGACCTTAAGGAAATCTTGTCTCCAGGTCACAGAAACATTGAGAATATATTTGGTGTATTAGGTAGGACAGAATGATTTGGAGGTCAGTGTATACTATCCTAAAAGAATTTCAAACTCCACTCAGGAATGTCATGGTTTTGTGATGGCGCATTTCAGCCTGAGCAACTCTCTGAAAATTTGTCGGAGTCAGTGATGTAAATAAATTGCAAAACTCCTAGTCATCTTACCATATTGTTGGAAGAAATATAGCTTCATCCACAACTTGATACCAGTCCACATGCATTCTGAGAGCATAAAGATAGTTGAAGGAAACTATAGCTCTCACCAATATTCATCTGGAAGGATGCCTCTTGAATGATATCAATAAACACTAAAGTGTATTTAAGATAAGATACCTTTATTAGTCACGTGTACATCAAAACACACAGTGAAATGCATCTTTGCGTAGAATGTTCTGGGGGCAGCCCGCAAATTTCGTCACACTTCCGGCGCCAACATAGTTTGCCCACAGCTCCTAACCTGTACCTCTTTGGAATATGGGAGGAAACCGGAGTATCCAGAGGAAACCCACGCAGACATGGGGAGAACGTACAAACTCCTTACAGACAGTGCCATTGAAGAATTCGAAAGGCAGTGGTCAATATTTGATTCTTGAGGCCAGTTATTAAGAAGTTGTGTAAGAATGCCAAGAGAAGCACTGTTGAAGGTGCACTATCTGCATTCCAACAGGAGTAGCAGAGCAATGTAAACTAGTTCCTGCATAGAACAACAAATACTGGAATTGGATGCAAAAAAACAAACTGCTAGAGGAACTCAGCGGGTCGGGCAGCATCTGTGTGCACGGTTGTTGTTTTGGCTCAAGACTCTTCATTTAGACTGCGAATATAGAGGGAAGATAGCCAGTATAGAGTGATGAGAGGGAGGGGTGGGGCAGGGGCTGGTAGGTGGAATCAGGTGAGCTGGGGAATGATGGGCAGATGGAGGCAGATGAGGGGAGGTATGGACAGAGGTTGGAGGTGATGTGGAATCAGATAAAGGAGGGATGAGGGGCAGATAGAACCAGACAGGGGAGTGTAGGCTAAGAAGGGTAGGCCAAGGGAAAAGAAACACAGGTGGACAGGTGCGTGGGTGATGGGCAGATGGAACCAGGTGGGAAAGGGTGACTTAATCTAGGTAATGGGGAGATGGCGGGGGGGGGGGGGGGGGGGGTTGGAAAAGGTGAACAAAGGGAGAGAGAACTAAGAGGACAGGTAGTAGTGGGAAAGGAACACAGGGTGTGGGTTATCTGAAATTGGAAAATTCAATGTTCATACCATTGGGTTGTAAACTTCCCAAGTGGAATATGAGGTGCTGTTCTTCTAGATTGCACTTGGCCTCACTGTGGCAGTGGAGAAGGCTGAGGCCAGACTGGAAGTTGAAATAACATGTAACAGGAAGCTCAAGACGATCCTTGCAGACAGAGGGCAGGTGCTCTTCAAAAGGCTTGCCCAGCCTACCTTTGGTCTTGCCGATGTAGAGGAGGCCACGTTGAGAGCACTGAAAGCAATAGACGAGGTTACAGGAGGTACACATGAATCTCTGCCTCACCTGGAAGGGTTGTTTAGGTCCCTAGATGCTGGTGAAGGAGGTGCTATAGGGACAAGTGTTGCATCCCCTACAAATGCAGGGGAAAGTGCCAGAGGACAAGGAGGGGTGGGTGGGGAGGGATGACTGAACCAGGGGTCATGTAGAGAGTGCTCCCTGCAAAAAGCAGGGAAGAAGGGAGATGTGACTGGTGATGGGAGCCTGTTGCAGAAATGGTGAAGAATGATACCTTGGTCTTGGAGGCCAGTGGGGTGAAAGGTGAGGACCAAGGAAACTCTATCCCTATTTTGTCTGGAGTGCAGCTGAGAGTAGATGTCTGGGAAATGGACGAAATATGAGAAGGGGCTTCATCAACTATGGAAGAAGGGAAGCCATGTTCCCTGAGAAAGGAGGACATTTCAGAAGTCTTGGAATGGAAAACCTCATCTTGAGAACAGATGCAGTGGAGATGGAGAAACTGAGAAAAAGGGATGGCATTCTTACAGGTGACAGGGTGGGAGGAGGTGTAGTCAAGGTAGCTGTGGGAGTCAGTGGGTTTATCGTAGATAACAGTGAATAGCTTGTCTCCTGAGATGGAAACAGAAAGATCCAGAAAAGAGAGAGAAGTGTCAGAAATAGTCCAAGTGACCTTGAGGGCAGGGTAGAAGTTGGTAGCGAAGGTGATAAAATTGACAAGTTCCACATGAGTGCAGGAGGCAGCAGCAATGGAGTCATTGATGCAGTGGAGAAAAAGTTGGGGAGTGGTGCCAGAGTAGGTTTAGAACAAGGACCATTCCACATAACCAACAGAAAGACAGGTGCAGTTAGGGCCCATTCAAGTAACCATGGCTACATCTTTAATTTGTAGATAGTAAGACCCACTCATCCTGGACATTCTCTCTTTTCCTCCCTCCCATCAGGCAAAAGATACAAAAGCCTGAAAGTACATACCACCTAGCTCAAGGACAGCTTCTGTCCCACTGTTATGAGACTATTGAAAGGTCCTCTTGTATGATAAGATGGGCTCTTGACCTCACAATCTACCTTGTTAAGGCCTTCCACCTTATTGTCTGCCTGCACTGCACTTTCTCTCAAATGGTAACGCTATATTCTGCATTCCGTTATTGCTTTTCCCTTGTACTACCGCAATGTAATGATGTGATGAAATGATCTGTATGGATGGCATGCAAAATAAAGTTTTCACTGTACCTTGGCACATGCAACAATAATAAACCGATTTACCAAGAGAAGTTCTTTAAAGGTAAGAGCAAGTTCTGCCAGTTGCATAAGAATGTGTATGCAAGTAACCCAAGTTGTTGTCAGTTTCACTGGTTTCACCATCAGTGCAACCTCAGATGCTGAGCCATTAATATATTTCATGCACAAATACAAAACACTCCATCCCTAACAGTAAGATAACTCCAACTACCATGACAATGTGTGACCACCTTCCAACTCTTTATTCCAGAGAAGTGATGCATTGGTAGGCAACGTTACTCTGTTTGGTTGTTCTTATGCTCTGCAGTGAGATGCAGACAGCCAGTTCTTGCTGTTATCAGGAGGTAAAAGCTCACAATAGGTCTGGAATATCACCAGTGGGAATATGTGGCTACAGTTAAATTGCAATGTTCTTGATATGAATTTTTTCTAGTATTCATATACAGATATTTTCTTTCATGTATAGACATGCATAGTAATTCAAAGATTAAATTTAAAGTAAGGCAGACAGAGTTATGGCAAACCAATCTTATCTTAATTATGGGGGTGAATCTTCACTTGGCACAAGACCCAACCTGTTGAATTCAATTACCCCTTTTCCAAATATATCCTAAAATTATTGATACATACAAACATTGGGAGTAAAGTTTTCATATAGATGAATGTATAAACATTAAAATATTGTATTACTTTTGCTTATTGAAATTTAAAAACCATCACCTGTTTGCCACTAAACTGTTGACCACACACTTTCTCAATAGTCCTCCATGCTAATAAACAGATCAGTTTTCTCAGGCAGTGTCCTTTCATAACCTGCCCTCCCACTAACCATACCTTCATCCCATTCAAATCTACATTCAACAACCACTTTCTCAAATGAACGTTTAATCTCTCCATCCTTACAAACACTGTCACTTCTAACCTCCATTCCATCTCCAATGTACTTCAATGAAATGTCATCTACCAAATTTGTACCAATTTTTCTTGAAAATTTCTGTTTGAATCAAACCAATCAGGTTTTTGTTCCTGCCACAACACCGAAATGGCTGATCATGGTTCTCCACTACTTTCCAGTGGGACTGTCTTTACCTGTCCTATCTTATCTGTTCAACCGTAGCCAGGAAATCTCCTACAATGGCTTTTCTTCCCTATCTCCATTCCATTACCTCAGAGACACCTGTGTGGAAAGTATTGTCATCGGAGCAGATATAACAAAGATGAAGAACTAGGAGAATGGAATGGAGCCCTTACAGGAGGAAGTACCATTGAGGTAGGTGAGGGAGTGTGTGGGTTTCTAGTGGATATTTACTGCTAGCCTATGCCCTGAGATAGAGACAGAGAGGTCCAGCAAGGGAAGGGAAGAGTCAAAGATGGACCATGTGAAAATGAATCCAGAATAAATTCCTTATTTCTTAACCATAGCTTCCCTTCTATGATAGTTGACAGAGCCATCAGTCACTTTTCATCTAGCTCCCACACTTCTGCTCTCTCTCCCTCTCCCTCCAGAAAGAACAAAGTTAGATTTGCCCAGCTTCTCACTTTCCATCTCACTAGCCTCTGCATTCAATGGATCATCCTACCCAATTTCCATCACCTTCAACTAGATATATCATTCCTTATCCTTTCCTTTCAGCATTCTAAAGGGACCATTCACTTTGTAACTCCCTGGTTCCCTCTGCCATCTCCATCAATCACTCACCTTCTCACAGCACCTTCCCATACAACCACAAGAGATGCAATACCTGGGCTTTTACTTCTTCCCTTCCCACCATCCAGGACATCAATTGGGCCTTCCAGGTGATGCAATGATTCACTTGCAGTGCTTCCAATTTAGTGTACTGCATTTGGTTCTCACAACGTTGCTTCCTCTATATTGGAGAAACCAAACGTGGATTGGGTGGCTACTTTGTACTTACTACAATTGGTAGTACCTACAGGAGGCGCTGCCTCAAGAAGGCAACATCTATCATCAAAGATCCCCACCATCCGGGCCATGCCATCTTTTCACAGCTACCATCGGGTCGGAGATACAGAAGCCTGAAGTCCCACACCACCCGGTTCAAGAATAGCTACTTCCCTTCAACCATTCAGTTCTTGAACCAACCGGCAAACCCTAATCACTGGAGTTTAGCAACGTTATGACCACTTTGATCACTTTGCACTCATATGGACTTTTTTTTGTTCTAATTGTGTTCTTGTAAAAATTGTGTATAATTTATGTTTAATTTATGCTTTTCTTTTGAATGCTGCATATATATGTGCCTGTGATGCTGCTGCAAGTAAATTTTTCATTGCACCTGTGCATACATGTACTTGTGCATATGACAATAAACTTGACTTTGATTTACAAAGCACCTGCGTTCAATCTGCAGGGGCAACTTTGAGCTTCCAGCTGCCTGTTGCTGTAATCCTCCAGTCCTCTCCCATGTTGACCTATCTGTCTTTGGCTGCCTCCACTATTCCAATGAGGTCCAACATAAGCTTGTGGAACAACATCTGATCTTTTGACTTGGTATGCTGTAGCCTTCTGGACCTATTATTGAATGCAACAATTTCACTTAATGTGCTTTTTCTGTTTCTATCAGCACTAGCCAGTTCTGCTCTAAGGTAGTTATCTGTAATGTTAACTTAGTTTTTCTCTTTCTAACCTGTTGGCCATTTCCAGCATTCTCCTTCTGACTCCAGGTCTCAGCAACAACTTTGATCTGCATTTCACAGTTTTTACACGTCCCTTTGTTTTTTTATTCTCTCTCCAACTCTCCTTAACCTATTTACCAGATCGCTCTGTAAACAGCGGTTCCAATGAGGAACCTTTGACCTGAAAGGTTAACATTGTTTCTCTTTCCACAGATGCTGCCTGAACTGCTGTGTATTTCTGACAGATTAATTGGTATTAGTATTGGTTTATTATTGTCACTTGTACTGAGGTACAGTGGAAAAACTTCTCTGACTATTCGTACAGGTCAATTCATACACAGTGCAGATACATTGAGAGTTAGTACAGAGTGCACTGAGGAAGTACTGGTTAAAAACAGTAACAGAATACAGAGTAGAGTGTCACAGCTACAAGGAAGCGCATTGCATGCAGACAGTAAGGTGCAAAGTTAAACAAGGTAGATTGTGAGGTCAAGAGTCCATCTCAACGTATAAGGGAACCGTTCAATAGTCTTATCACTGTCCACAACTCTCTGTAGTTTCTTGTGGTCCTAGGCAGAGCAGTTGCCATACCAAACTGTGATGCATCCAGATAGGATGTTTTCTATGGCGCATCGAAAAAAGTTGGTGAGTGTCAAAGGGATCATGCCAAATTTCTTTAGCCTCCTCGCCACTGGTCGTACTCTTCTCCACTTGAGGTCCATTACCTTGGTCAGCATGGACGATTTGGACTGAAGGGCCTGTTTCCGTGCTGTATGACTCTATGAAGTCCCTACCAATCTTCACTTTCCAAAAGGAGAGAGGCCGCCTTTAAACCTTTCCTGATATTTATAATCTCACAGTTCTTGTATAATTCTTGCTGATCTCTTTACGACTTTTTGTATTGCCTTTGTATTCTTTATAGCAAGTGGACCAAAAATGTGATCCAGGCAAGGACCAATCCAGATTTAGCCCAACTTCACTGTTCAATCCTATCCTTCCAGAAATAAACACTGGCAGCCCAAGTTAAACTGATGGCACGGTAGAGTTAAAAAGTGCCACAATTATAAAACAAACGAATGGTGTTTGTTCAATGTCTATAATTAAAGTGGAGAACAGGGTGGGACCGAGGCGCAACACAAAGAAATGAGGTAGTTTGCTCTTTTGAAGAGTCTTCGTGCATTTGTTCGTGCATTTCATTTTTCTGTTGCCGTGCATTGTCGGAGAATCCTCTGCCGGCTCCGTCGAGCTACATTTTCCCACCTGCAGGACGCGCTGTTAACTTCTGCAGAGGGGCGGTGAGTCCGGGCTCCTGACGCCTGGCTCGCGCGCGGGCGCGGGCTGGCGGGCGCGCGCTCTGGGGTCTCGCCGAACGCGGGAGCCCGTGTCTGGCGCGCGCACACGTACACAGACACAAAGTTTGAGCGGGGGGGGGGGAAGGGAGAGAGACTGTGCAGGACCACAAACCGTGCGCTCTCTCGGCTGCAGGAGATGTTGCAAAAGCCTCGCTGAGGAGCCGAATTCGATCAGCTCGGTGCCAACTGAGCTTTTGATGCCCGATTGGGAGGGAGTGTGCAGAAGAGGCCAGCGGGGCTTTGTGGAGCGGTGCAGTTTGGTGCTGCCCTCTCTCGTGGTTGGGTCTCCCTGGGGGGCACCGCTCAGCCTCTTTGGATGAACACGGCCAGGTCGCTTATTTTATAGTTGCTCTGGTCTGCGTTTAACTAACGAGTGATGTACAAAACCAGCATAAAGTCGACACTGTCTGGGAAACACTTCGTGCTGCTTCTATTGATGTGCTGCCCACTTTTCGGAGAGATTTCCACAGGTAAGAATTTTAAAGGCGGACCGGAGAAATTAATTTTAGAGGAAAAGAAAGATTGCTTAACTTGAAACTGCAACTTGAATATTTCAGCATTGAAGAATTCAGTCCACCGTAGTGTTTAAGCCTCTTTGCAATAACTTTATAAAATAAAAACTAAGTGGTGTGCAGGCTAACTTTGCAAAATATTTGCACCGAGAAAGTATGTTTTTTTTCCTCTCTTCCTTCCCCCACTGTGTGTTCCCAGCAAACAATGCTGGAAAAGGTAAACTCGAATAAACTTCTCATTTCCTGTCTGCTTTGGCGAATCCACGTTTGGAATCGGGAAACATCGCGTTTCACGTTAACAAGCAATACGATTGTTTTTAGAGGTTGCTAAACTCAGTGATTAACATTTGACCCTTGTTTGTGAGTTATAGTTTCTCCAGATTTCCGTTTGGTACATGCGAGTCTTCCACTGGAACAGGCTGCTGATGCATTTAAAAAAAACAAAAATGTGGTTGCGAAAATTTTTAGTACCCAGGGGATAAGGTGATTGCTTTCATTCGAGGCTAATTTTGGTCGAGCGATTTCCTGCATTTTATTTAATTATGCAGACGTTGAAATGGAATTAATAGCATTGGAATCGGGGGTTAAGAAAAGTGTGTGTTGCGGGGAGCGTTCAACTTTCATTAAGGTTTAAGTGCATCGTTGTGTGCGCCACGATATTGGGGTCTGATTTCTGTGTGGTTGAAGTTGGCCAACACCACATTTCCTAATAGGAAGAATTTGAGTTTTGTGTGTATTGGAGACATTGGATGGAGGGGAGCTAATTTAATTAGATGCATGTGTTTTTGTTGCCTGATAGCTAGAACTGTTCAATTATACTGCAGTATTTCTGTCCGGGTACTGGCTGTAAGAGAGAGTCATGATGTTGCAGATTAGGTTGCGCGTGTTAATCAGTTGCATATTGAGAGCGATGTCTTCCTGGCGAATTCTTTGTCGGTCCCTCTAATCCGTTTTCTTCTCAATGGGAGGTGACAGATGCTTACGTTTCCTGTTGTTCAAAGGCAAATTTCCTGGGTTCTGCCATTTGGTACCACTGGGGGTGGGGAATCAAACGCTGTGAAGATAATGCAGTTTAGATGGAGTTTATTTTCAATTGGCTTTTTACAGCCCGCTTTTGAACGCACGGCGATAATGCGTGATAAGACTGGCTGTGTGTGTGCTCTCGCTGCGAAGGAAAGCAGCCTGAAAAGAGATGAGATACTGATTTTTTTTCATTGTAATCTCAAGTGTTTCTTTTGAACCACCTATAAGAATGGACGGAGATATTAGTTCTAGCAGTGTGTGCGTGTGAATGCTTTCACTTAAACATAACCCTTTGTTGTAGCAGTGTTGGAATGCTTAACATTTCAGGCAGCAGCTATGGAGATGTATTCACGGTTCAGAATTTCTGATGTAGAAAGTACCTAAGTTTATAGATACACATTTTTGTTTCATTATCTCTTAATTGGGTCATGCCAAATGGATTAGTTAAGATGCATTAATGCATTATATTTCCGCTTTCTTTCGACACAAAAGTGTTTTGTTTTTAAACAAAGCAGCTGGTTTCTTTTGTGACAGTGACGTGGTTTAATACAGCTTCAAGAGATTAATTTTATTATGCTGTGCCAAATGATCAACTTTTGGATTCACATGAAGCAAGTTTTCTTTTATTATCATCATAATATTGATTGCACTTGTTCTTATTGTGAATAAAACTCGGATAATACTTGAACATGGAACAAATTTGCTGTTTACACCTTTTTTCCCCTATCAGCATAAGAAAATGTTGCAATCAACTTTTTTCCTCCCACCCCAACCCACCCTCCTTTAGGCCTGGGAAGGGGAGATCTGGAATGGTTGTAGCTCTCTGATAATGGAGACATTGGGAGTAACGTCCATCTTCACCTGATGGGCAGGGTGCCTCCATGGCTGTTTATCTCATATTTTCATTCTTTCTGTTGAATTTCACGATGAGGAAGTAGTCTTGTACACGTTACTGCCCAGGTGATCGAGTTGAAAATTGCCTCCCATTGACTGAAATCAGTAGTCTAACCTCTCCTTTTAATGTGAGGGTTTTGGCTCAACCAAAATATCCTTGCAGAACCAAGCTTCTGTCAGGTTAAGCTAACTGGTTTGGAATTGCTGCAATCACAGTCCTTGAAACCATTCTCACATCTGTCGTTTAAATTGTCAAAGATAATGTCTTTATGTCTGTCAATGCAAGTACATAAGGATGACAAGGAAGAGAAGTTTGACTCAGATTTGTCCTTTTGATAGTATGAAGGAATGCATTTGTGCCACTGCACATGTTGTTTTTACTTACAGCAATGATAAATGGTGAAAATTCAGCACACCTTTCAACACACTTCCTCATACTTGCAGAATTGGAATCCTGGTGCTCAGCAAGTTGTTGTAACAAATTCTACCATCCCACTGTAATGTTTTACATTTTAACGATTGTGCCAAGTGTTCCATCCTGAGTGAAAAAGATTTACCAGTCATATTTTGGATCACATTTAGAATCACATTTACAACATCACTTTCTGGTGTACTTAAGGTTGTGTTGATGTGCAGACTGATGTCTGTCCCCTGGTCTCTTCGCCCCTATAGTTCGATGCTTTCTGTTGCAGAAATTGCAGGTGAAGCTCTGCCTGGTCAGTTAATATAGATTAAGACCTGGGAGAATAGAGTTCAGTCTGAAAAAGGTGATTGGCTGCTTCTCAACCAGAGAAATTATTGTAGGTCTGGTTCCTATTTTAACCCACTAACATGTAGTAGCTGGGAAGTATTCATATAGCTCAGCTGCTGCTTGTGCGATGGCCACCTATACCTGTGTTCATAGGATGCTGAAACCTTAGCAATACATCCATAAAAGAATCAGGTTTATTATCACTGACATATGTCATGAAATTTGTTTGGCAGCAGTACAGTGCAAGATGTAAAAATTACTGTAAGTTACAAAAATAAACAGTGCAAAAGAGGAATAATGAGATAGTGTTCATGGACCGTTCAGAAATCCGATGGCGGAGGGGAAGAAGCTGTTCCTGAGTGTGGGCCTTCAGGTTTCTCTACCTCCTCCCCAATGGTAGTAACGTGAAGAGGGCATCTCCTGGCTGGTGAGGGTCCTTGGTGATGGATGCCATCTTCTTGTACCATCTCTTGAAGTCGTCCTCAATGGCGGGGAGGGTTGTGCCCGTGATGGAGCTGGCTGAGTCTACATCCCTCTGCAGCCTTTGATCCTGCACATTGGACCCTCCATACCAGGCAGTGATGGAACCTGTCAGAATGCTCTCCACCACACATCTGTAGAAATTTGCATGTCTTTGACATACCAAATCTCTGCCAACTCCTAATGAAGTAGAGCCACTGGCATGCTGCCTTTGTGATTGCATCAATGTTTAACCCAAGATAGATCCTCTGAAATGTTGACACCCAAGAACTTGAAGCTGCTCACCCTTTCCACTGCTGACCCCGCAATGAATACTGCTATGTGTTTTCTCGACCTCCCCTTCCTGAAGTCCACAATCAATTCCTTGGTCTTGCTGATGTTGAGTGCGAGGTTGTTGTTCCATAATCCATTAAACGTGGATACTGTTCAAATAATGAAATAAAAACTGCTGAGGAATGTATAATATTAACATGTCTGCTTAATTGAATTACATTAACAAATGTTAATACTTAGTAAATAATTACATATACAAATCTAAAGTTTATGGACTTGAAGGACATTGTGGCTGCATGAAAAATCAAAATCACAATCTAGTGTTCTAGCTCATTGTCAGCATCTTTAGAACTGAATAATAGAGGTTTGTATAGTCTAGGTTTAACATGAATATAAATGAGATTGTTGGATAGTGTCCAAAGATTGTTTGCTGTGCTGTTTGTTACTTTTTTGTTGTATTTATCGAAGTTATTTTTCACAAGCTAGGACTGTCCAATGCCTGAAACCTACAAGCTCCTCCTGGGGCAGCAGTTGTTACTTATTGTTTATTACTGTTCCCTGTATGTTTAACACACTTATGATGAGAAAGATTGTGTTGATGATGGAATAAAGGAGAAAATGGCTGCGTTTTGTTTTAGTTGCATCATGCACTGAAAACTCTTTTCAGCAGTAGAAATTGAATGTGCTGGAGTAGTCATGAATGTTAAAATCCATCTACTTATTTTGAAAATGCATAATGTTAGTTAACAAAACTTTAAAAACTGAGACCATTTAAGATGGCCTTGTATAATTTAATGATGGATAATCTAAAGATAAGCTCTAAAATTACAGTTTTGTTTCAGATAATTAACTACATTGATGTTTTAAGTTTAATTAAAACAATACTTGTCTTGTGGACATGTATGGTTTCAAATAGTAAGTTTTAATGCAATTTCTTCTAAACCCGTATTCAGTTAAATGAAAACATGATTTTCAAATAAACTCCAGTGATGACATTTTTGTCCTTTTTTTTTGTAGGGCCATGAAGAATTACTTGCCTACAAAGAGTTTTATTAATTTAATGGATCCCAGCTGGCAGTATTTGAATCTTTTGTGCTAAAAGAAATGTCTGAAATGAAATATAGGTGGTTTTAAAACTTCAAAATGATGTTAAATGTTGGTTTCATTGAAGACAAGCATGTAATGTAAAATTATTAACTTTGATATGAAAGTAATTAATGACTGATCTGTTTCTTTATTTCTATCTCTTGTACAAGTGAAATATTGTAGAAAGGATATTGTGCTTTGGATGAATTAAAATTGGGACACTAAAAGCAATAAATTTCCTCTGTGGCAATAAAATCATAATATATTATCAATGACAAGTTGCTATTATGCTTAAATTGCCTTTTCAAGTTCAACTTGTGTTACCTAAATTATGAATATTCATGTTCAAGGCAGTTTACTAAAATACTCTTGGTCATTTCAACAATAGACCACATTGCATGCAAACTGTAAGAAAATGCTGGTTTGCATAGGGTAAGCCATAAAAGCTTTGTGAGTTAAACATTTTCAAATAATTGCGATCTTTATGTGAATAAGCTAAACGTTACATTGTTAGGTGGCATGGACACGTGACACTTTCCAAAAGCTCAGATCCTTTACTCAGGTAACCACCCAGCTATTCAAACAAAAATCCCCTATGTATAGTTTTTGAAATCCCTCTTTTATTATTTAACTGTATTGACTTGACAGGAAACACTGATAAAATTACACTGAACAAACTGGGAATATATGCCTCTGTAACTGTGGTTCATTGGAAAATCTGTACATTGATATCCCTGTTCTAATCCAGTTTGAGAAATTAAAGGCAGCACAAGTACTAAGAGTTATGGTATCCCAAGCATTCTAGACTAAAGCAACCACTCTGCTATGCAGAACTAATAGCTTTGATTAAGGTAACCACTTCAGACTCTAAAAGGATACAAAGATATTACTGCATGATGGAAGAATTACTGTTTGAATAATATGATGCATCGTTAGTTTGGCCATATCCATGCATTCAGGCACTTAAAATTGTTCTGAGTAGAAGCTGATGAAATATAGTGAATTGAAAAATGGATCCTTAGCTGGCTACCTTTCAACTATATGCAGCAATATGTGGAATAGGAAAAAAAAAGGTCTGTAGAGAGGACAAGTTGTTCTTGGGGATGTTCAATGCAAGTGGTTTTGTATTACAAGCTGTTAAGGGTAGGGTAGCTACTAGATTATTGGCCAGGCCTGAACTATTGATCTGGTGACATCAGTTTGATTCTCACCACTACAGCTGAGGAGTTTAAATTTCAACCTAATTTGGATTAGGATTTTAAAAAAAGATAATTTCAATAAGGGGTGACCATGGTACTGCAACTTCTTGATTTATAAAAGGGATGTGTTCCTGGGGTGATTTTTTTGTTTGAAGTTTTGTAAATCAAAAATGCTGGATGAAATGCAAGATGTGCATTTCAGTGCAGTACAGCATATTCCTGTTTGGAGAGTGGAACACTATTGGTTATTAGTGAAAAATGTTTTTTTAAGTTGACAACCCCAAAGAGTCTATGGTGTTGTAATGAAAATATGTACGTAGAGGAATTACTGGGTTGTCATGAAAGCCCAACGGGTTTCTAATCTCTAATGTGGAAGAAAACGTACTGTCATTGCTCAGTATGGTTTGTATCTGACTCCAGACACACAGCAATGTGGTTGTTTCTTAATTGGCCCCTGAAGTGACTTGGCAAGTCACTCAGTTGAGGGGTAATTTCGGTTGGGCACTAAATAGTCAATGATATCCATATCCTGTAATTGCAGGGGTGGATAAGCAAATTGTGTATCTAAAATAACTAATTTTATTGTGGAGGGATTTAACTCTTTTGACATTTTTGTTGGGTTAGTATTGCCAATACTTAAAAGAATGTGATTGTTAATAATGAAATGTGATATCTCTTTTTATAAAAACTAACTTGATTCTTTGGAATAATTTTTAACTGAACCAGGTTGCTATTTGCTATGAAACATGGTTTTAAATTGACGTGCCAAGGAAATGTGATAAATACTGCAGTTACGTAGGGTTACTACAGGGCGCACTAGGCAGTACAGGGTAAAAGCAATAACAGTACAGAGTAAAGTGTCACAGCTACAGAGAAAGTGCAGTGCAATAAGGTGCAAGGTCACAACAAGGTAGATTGTGAGGTCAGAGTCCATCTCATTGTAGAAGGGAACTGTTCAATAGTCTTATCACAATGGGGTAGAAGCTGTCCTTGAGCCTGGTGGTACGTGCCCTCAGGCTCCTGTATCTTCTGCCTGATGGAAGAGGAGAGAAGGGAGAATGACCTGGGTGGGTGGGGTCTTTGATTATGCCGGCTGCTTCACCAAGGCAGCGAGAGGTAAAGACAGTCTGCTGAGGGGAGGCTGGTGTCCGTAATGTGCTGGGCTGTGTCCACAACTCTCTGCAGTTTCTTGCAGTCCCGGGCAGAGCAGTTGCCGTACCAAGCCGTGATGCATCCAGATAGGATGCTTTCTATGGTGCATCGATAAAAGTTGGTGAGAATCAAAGGGGACAAACCGAATTTCTTTAGCCTCCTGAGGAAGCAGAGGCACTGGTGAGCTTTCTTGGACCGTGGCGTCTCCGTGGTTGGACCAAGACAGGCTGCTGGTGATGTTCACTCCCAGGAACTTGAAGCTGTCGACCCTCTCAACCTCAGCACAGTTGATCTAGACAGGAGCACGTGCACTGCCCCCTTTCCTGAAGTCAATGACCAGCTCTTTTGTTTTCCTGACATTGAGGGAAAGGTTGTTGTCATGACACCATGTCATTAAGCTCTCTATCTCCTTCCTGTACTCCGACTCATCGTTGTTTGAGCTACGGCCCACTACGGTGGTATCATCTGCAAACTTGTAGATGGAGTTAGAGTAGAATCTGGCCACACAGTCGTGAGTGTACAGGGAGTAGAGGGCAGAGGGGAAGTGTTCAACAGAGAGATTTGGGTGATATTTGTTCTCTCACTTTCAATCTTTTTATTGATTTTCAAATTAATACAGATTAATACATCGGTGATTATACACGTGATACAAAGAGATTGGGAGGACAATCATGACATATATAGTCATAAAGAATAAAAATATATTCTCGGCCCCACGGTCTCTTAGTAAGTGAATATATTACAAAAAAAATCAAAAAGGGGAAGAAAAAGATTTATTGTATAAAAAAAATAAGAACACCCAAATTGGAAAAAAAAAATAAGTAATAAATCGAAACAAACTTTTAAAACAAAATCTTTAAAAAAAAAGGTGGGTCAGAACTTGGAGAACTGTGCTCAGTTCTGGTCGCCTCACTACAGGAAAGATGTGGAAGCCATAGAGAGGGTGCAAAGGGGATTTACAAGAATGCTGCCTGGGATGCGGAGCGTGCCTTATGAAAGCAGGTTGAGGGAACTTGGCGTTTTCTCCTTGGAGAGATGGAGGATGAGGGGGGACCTGATAGAGGTGTATAAGATGATGAGAGGTATTGATAGGGTAGATAGAGGCTTTTCCCCAGGGCTGAATTGATGGCCACAAGAGGACACAGGTTTAAGGTGCTGGGAAGTAGATATAGAGGAGATGTCAGGGGTAAGTTTTTTACTCAGAGAGTGGTGAGTGTGTGGAAGGGGCTGCTGGCAACAGTGGTGGAGGTGGATACGATAGGGTCTTTCAAGAGACTGTTAGATCGGTATATGGAGCTGAGTAAAATAGAGGGCTATGGGTAAGCCTAGTAATTTCTAGGGTAGGGACATGTTCGGCACAGCTTTGTGGGCCGAAGGGCCGGAATTGTGCTGTAGGTTTTCGATGTTTCTATTATTTGGCCATTTTAGAGCTCGTGATTAAACTAATGCTAAGAATATCAATGTCAATATAGTTTGAGGATAAATGAGGTTAGTTGGCATAGCAGTTAAGGTAAAGGATGTAGAGCTTTCACTTTCATATAATGCTGTGTAATTTGCTGATGAAGTACTTCGTATATTTTAAGAGTTTTTTTCTTTTAAAGAGACTGCTACCAATAGAAACTGAAGTAGTATTGATAGTAGCTATGTGGACAGATGGTGCTGAATATCTCAGTGAAACGTTTGTTGCATGAAACCGTTTTCCATGAGTTGGCTACTATTTAAGTATCTATTCTAAAATTGGATTGATGTGGGTGGGAGAGAACATGGGAGTTAAATATTAATTTCATTTCTGGGAAGGAGGTCTACAAGGCTTCTTTTCTAAGCTTGGGTCAAGGTGTAATGTGACTGGTTTTAAGGTGATGTAAGTGGAGGATAACAAAGTTAGATTACAGGTGTACATTGGTGTTTCAGTAAGTGGAATAGTGTACGCAACGTGAGTATAAATCTTACCTGCCCTACCCCACCCCTAACTTAATTTACTGCTGCTGCCCTATGATTTCTACAGTGTGTAATCTGAGATGTCAGGGAACTGAGAATTTCTTGGAGTGTGGTTGAGGAAGGAGGCCTTGAGGTCTGATTTCTATCAAAGAAATGTTCATCAGGTTTTCCTTGATAGTTCTACTGTTTGACTCTTAAGAAAAATTGCAGAAAGTCTGAAAATATTTACTTTTCTGAGAGTCGTATATGTTTGTTATCATTAATCCCATGCTGAATTTGTGAAATTCACTTAAGTGATACTACACAATTCATCTGGAATATTTTACAGTATGCTCATAGAATACAAATGCATGTTATTCATCGGTAGAATCTGCATTCTTTTATTCTGTCCTAATATCTTTCATTAAGTCTTGTGGTTTGCATAATGAGTAAATTGCATTAAGGAGGGAAAATAGGTGAGGCAGTTTGATCCACTGTTTGTCTAGTTTTCATGAATAATGTATAGATAGGAATTGTATGCACATTGATTCATTTAGGCCTCAATTTGGCTCTACCTGCTGTTAACTGAGAATTTCATTTAACTCATTAATGGGAACTTATTATAAAGTTTGTTTTGATATCATTAGAATCAGTAAATGTGCTGCTTTACTAACCAGTAGGAGAAAAGGCTATTTGTAAAAGAACAGTGGAGTGAATTTGGTTTTGTTCTTTTGGTATGCTTGCTTTATTTTACAGAATAATAATTTTATTTGTTGACTGGTTGGATAAACAAGATCATTTTAGCCTTTTATTTCAATGAAATTCATTAATATCAAATCGGCTCCAAAATACCTATCCATGTCCATTACACCCTTGGCTCACACAGAAAAAACATACTCTCACCATTGCACATTCTCTAACTTCTTGTTTTAAGAGGTAAAGAGAGAGTATGAGATGGGTCTGGCAGGTAAGGTCAATGAAAATCCCAAGGGGTTCTATAAAAGGGTGGCTAGGGAGAGAGTAGGTCCCCTTAGAGATCAGCAGAGCTGCCTATTTCTCAAGCTGCAGAAGATAGGTGGGATTTTCAATGATTTTTCAGAGTTTACTGATGAGAAAATCATGGTTGTTCAAGAGATAAGTGAAACTAGTGGAGATGTTTTGGAGGAAATTCATATTACCAGGAAGGAGGTGTTTGCAGCCTTACAGCATATTAAGGTGGATAAATTCCCAGGGCCTGACCCAGCGCATCCTTGGACCTTGTGGGAGGCTAGAAAAGAAATTGTGGAGGCACTTGCGGAGATGATTGCTTCATCGTTAGCCACTGGTGAAGTTCCTGAAGACTGGAAGGTGGCTAATGTTTCATTGTTTAAGAAGGGTAGCAAGGACAAGCCAGGGAACTACAGGCCGGTCAGCCTGACATCAGTAGTGGGGAAGTTACTGGAGGGAGTTCTGAGGGACAGGATCTACCAGCATTTGGATAGACAGTCTGATTAGGAGGAGTCAGCATGGCTTTGGGCGCGGAAAGTCATGCTTGATGAACCTTTTAGAGCTTTTTGAAGAGGTTACCAAAAAAGTAGATGAGGGTAGGGCAGTGGATGTTGTCTTGGACTTTAGCAAGGTGTTCGACAAGGTCCCGCATAGTAGGCTAGTCTGGAAGGTTGGGTGCCATGGAATCCAGGGAGAGCTAGGTAGGTGGATTCAAAATTGGCTCAGAGGTAGGAAGCAGAGGGTGATGGTTGAAGGTTGTTTCTCAGAATAGAGGCCAGTGACTCGTGATGTGCCGCAGGGGTTGGTGTTGGGACCCTTGTTATCATTATTTATATAAATGACTTGGATGGGAATGCATGACGCTTGATCAGTAAGTTTGCGGATGATGTAATTTGGAGGTGGTGTTGATCGTGAAGAAGAGTTATCACAGATTACAGGGGGATCTTGATCAGTTAGGGAAGTGGACCAAGGAGTGGTAAATGGATTTCAATACAGATATGTGTGAGGTGATGCATTTTGGAAAGTCAAACCAGCGTAGGACTTGTACAATGAATGGTAGGGCACTAGGGAGTGTAGAACAGAGGGACCTAGGAGTTCATTGAAAGGTAGGGTGATGAAAAAGGCATTTAGCACGCTGGCCTTCAGTCATGGCATTGAGTACAGGAGTTAGGACATGAAGTTGCAGCTGTATAAGTCACTGGTGAGGCTGTACTTGGAGAACTGTGTACAGTTTTGGTCACCCTGTTATAGGAAAGATGTGGTTAAACTGGAAAGAGCACAGAAAAGATCTGAGAGGATGTTCCCCGGACTAGAGGGCCTGAGTTATAGGGAGAGGTTGGCCGGTCTAGGTCTTTACTGCTTGGAATGTGGGAGAATGAGGGGTGACCTTACAGAAATGTTTAAAATTATGAGCGGTATAGATAAGCTGGATGGTAACAGCCTTTTCCCCAGGGTAGGGGGGTCCAAAGCTAGGGGTCACAGACTTAGGGTGAGAAGGGAAAGATTTAAAGAGGACCTCGGGGGCAACTTTTTCATGCAGAGGGTGGTGAGTATATGGAATGAGCTGCCAGAGGAAGTGGTTAAGACAAATAAATTGGTTTATTATTGTCACATGTACCAAGGTGCAGTGAAAAAACTTGTCTTGCATACCGTCCATACAGATTAATTCATTACAACAGTGCATTGAGGTAGTGCAAGGTAAAACAATAACAAAGTGCCGAATAAAGTGTTACAGTACAGAGGAAGTGCAGTGCAGGTAGACAGGTGAAAGGTTACAACAAGGTAGATTGTGAGGTCAAGAGTCCATCTCATCGTACTTGGGAACCATTCAATAGTCTTGTAACAGCGGGATAGAAACTGTCCTTGAGCCTGGTGGTACGTGCTTTCAGGCTTTTGTGCTTTCTGCCCGATGGGGTGGGGGGAGAAGAGAGAATATCTGCGGTGGGTGGGGTCTTTGATTATGCTGGCTGCTTTACTGAGGCAGTGAGCAGTGTAGACAGAACCCATGGAGGGGAGGCTGGTTTCCGTTGATATGCTGAGCTGTGTCCACGACACTGTAGTTTCTTGCAGTCAAGTTAGAGCAGTTGCCATACCAAGCTGTGATGCATCCAGATAGGATGCTTTCTGTGGTGCATTGGTAAAAATTGGTGAGGGTCAAAGGGGACATGCCAAATTTCTTTAGCCTCCTGAGGAAGTAGAGGTGTTGGTAAGCTTTCTTGGCTGTGTTGTTAATGTGGTTGGACCAGGACAGGCTGTTGGTGATAATACAATAGTATCATTTAAGAAGCACTTGGATAGATACCTGGAGGGGCAGGGCTTAGAGGAGTATGGGCTGAATGCAGGAAATTAGGACAGGCTGGGTGGGCATCGTGATCGGTATGGACTCGTTGGGCTGAAGGGCCTGCATCCATGCTGTATTGCTCTATGGCTTTAGGTAGTAGTGGGCACCTTGGGGGACTTCATTGTCCATTGAATGAACTGGATGTTGTTCTGAAGGACACAATTGGATTGGGCTAACAGTAGCTGGTGGCTGGATCAATATGGTGAATAACCTACTCAACCCAATCTTCGTGGATATATTGCTCATGAAAGCAATTGGTTGGAGCCACCATCGCATTTATTGTGGATACCCTGTTTTCTCTCTGAAGCAGATTGCATGGGAATCTAGTGGGATAAGCCAAGAAGATATACTAACACAACTGTGAAGCTTTGGTGTATCTCTTGCTGCAAAATTGTGTATCATTGCAATCTGTAATCTTATGCCTATATTATTGGTGTTGGTTTATTGTTGTCACTTATACCAAGGTACAGTGAAAAGCTTGTCTCACAAACTGATCGTACAGGTCAATTCATTACACAGTGCAGTTACATTGAGTTAGTACAGAGTGCATTGATGTAGTACAGGTAAAAGACAATAACAGTACAGAGAAAGTGCAGTGCAATAAGGTGCAAGGTCACAACAAGGTAGATCGTGAGGTCATAGTCCATCTCATTGTATAAGGGAACCATTCAATAGTCTTATCACAGTGGGATAGAAGCTGTCCTTAAGTCTGGTCTGACTGTAATTCAATGAAAGATGTGGGAGGGTATTAGGCAAAGCTAAAAGTGAGGAGCCAATCATAATGAAATTATGGTATAGCACTGCCTGCATGTCAATGAATGGGAATAACATCCCAATGACTGAAGTCATTTTGGCAATCTGCAATCCTGCCACATGCAGCCACGAATAATACCTTAATTATGAAACTTGCAGGAAAATGGTGGGGGGCATGTACAATCCTTCCTCAGTGGCAGAACATCTGGTGTGGGTGAGTGTAAAGGACAGAGCTGAAGCACTTGTAACTATCTTCAACAAGAAGTGAAAAGTGGATAACCCTCCTTTTGTCTCTTCCTGACCACCAGACCCATTTTTAACCCATTCAGTTTATGTGAGAATCAAAGAGCTAAACACTAGTAGCCTGGCAATAGCTTGTTCTAGGGCAGAGGCCCCCCCCCCCCCGCCCCCCAGAACAAAGTAAGCTAAGTTTTCCCCCAGCACACTATAACACTGGCATCTCCCCAGTATGTCTTACTCACAAAGCGGGTTGCATCCAATGCAGCCAGTTACAACCCACATCTTCTCTTAATCATCAGCAAAATACTGCAGTATTCAACTTAACCCATTTCATTGACAACCTAAATGCACCCTTCATGGCTCTGTCTGTGCCCCTGGCTATTACAATTATAAATCCCTGTAGTTTTGGTGGTAAAAGGTTACATAATTGAAGACCTATGCTTGCCAGTGTGACATTGTGGCTCGAGCATTCCTTGGATTTGAAAGTAAGTGCTGCATGTTTAACTTTGTAATCATAGTGTGCTAACTGTATAAATATCACTTTTAGTTTTAAATATTAGGTATTAGGATAGGTATACAAAATATTAAGAGGAATGGATAGAGTAGACAGCCAGCGCCTCTTTCCCAGGGCACCAATGCTCAATACAAGAGGGCATGGCTTTAAAGTAATGGGTGGGAAGTTCAAGGGAGATATCAGAGGGAGGTTTTTTACCCAGAGAGTGGTTGGGGCATGGAATGTGCTGCGTGGGGTGGTGGTGGAGGCAGGTACATTGGTCAGATTCAAGAGATTACTAGATAAGCATATGGAGGAATTTAAAATAGAGGGATATGTGGGAGGAAGGGGTTAGATAGTCTTAGGCGAGGTTTAAAGGTCGGCACAACATTGTGGGCCAAAGGGCCTGTATTGTGCTGTACTGTTTTATGATTCTATTAAAATACTGCTGTTGGAAATTAACTAATCTTTTTATGGTATCACTTTCAGACTAAGTGGTAGAACACCCTTTTCAACAAGGAATCTGAGTTTCCTATCATTCATCTGTTAGTTGAATGAAATTAATTTATCTGTAACTCTTGGTGAATCTTAATGACAGCAGCTCCTCTATCTCAAGGGTAAAAAGGCAAACAATCAGCTCCTGACGATTCTGATTTGAACCGTAGCACTTGCCTGCTCGGCAGCTATTTTTCTCCTTAGTTGACATTGTATCAGGATGAGACACAGTTGTGAAGAAGATAAATATCTGTGCCCAAGTACCTGGAATAAAAACAGAAAATGCTGCAATCGCTCAGCAGGTCAGGCAGCACTCGTGGAAAGAAAAACAGACTTAATGTTTCCAGCCGACAGCTCTGTTTTCCCTTTCCACAGATGCTGCCTATCCTGCTGAGTGTTCGCAGCATTTTCTGTTTTGTTTCAGATTTTCAGCATGTGCAGTTTTTCTTTTGCATTTCATGCACTAAGTAATATGTTGCTGATAACATTGATAAGAATAACTTCAAAAAAAATCTTTTGTACGACCAACCTTTTCTCTAGGAATCTTTGTTCGAGTGATTGTTAAAGCACTGTCTTTTTTCGCTGTTGTCTTGCTGTGTTTAACTTGTGACCACCTCTGAAGATTTCTGAAGTTATTACTACTTGACATGGTCTACAAATTCACAGGTAGTTTGTTTGCCATGTGTAAAAATGTTGCAATGAAAACGCCTCTTTTTCGGTTGGATCTCTGAGGCACAACATAAGCTGTCTGTTTTTGGCCACCCACTGGCACCTGGATCTAAAATCTCTCTAACCTTTACACATAGAACATCGAAACTAAAAGTAAAATTCAAATTACTTTTTTTGAAACAAAATAGTAAAATCTAATGAACGTGCAATTTCTGTTTTTTTTTTCCCCTATTTTGTATGGGAGAAAGTGGTACAAAAATAAATCTGAGATTTTTTAAACTAGCTGATATTAGGCTTCCACACTCAACTTTTGAGCTCTACACTGCCAGTACTTTGTCTATCATCCACCTTACTGGGTTCTCCTGCTCCCAGTGAAACAAAGTCAACACCTTTGTCCTTGTTATAAATTACTATGTCTGTGTACGATTTACTGACATTCAATGCTTGGATCATATCATGCAGCAGCTTGTTTTAAAAGTTTATTTGAAACCTTTTTTCACAGTAAAATTAAGGGAATAGTGAACCTGTATTGCTACAGATTTTCAGGAACGACATGCATTAAAGATGATTGCTGTTGGTGAAACAAGAATCTAAGAAAACAAAACAAGGACATTCCTGAAGGGACATTTTTCTCATGATTTTCATAATTCTGAGATTTAACTTGTTAGTTGAGTGGATGGCAGTGCATGTAGGAGAAATGGTATATTGAAATTTGTTGACACTGTATACAGAGAAGGAATTTTAAAGTGCAATTGCAATAAGACTTGTTTGTCATGAAACCAAAGGTATCGACCAAACCAGGAGCTGGAACCGCCTGTGGTGCTGCTCCATATTCCACCATTTTAGATGGCTGCCTATCTCCTTTCCATCTTATTCCTGAGGACAAAGATGGATTTCATGACGAGAACTGAGCCTAGAAATTAGAGTTGGGAAAACCATTGGTGCCGTTTTATCTAAGCATAAAAGGCACTACTTGCAATATTTTGCATCTCTTTTGAAGTATGTGTATACTTTTCCTGCTGAGATCCCACCCATCAGGTGATTTGACCAAATAGTTTCTGTTGTGATTCATCTTAACGCTGATGACATTTCTCTGTTGTATTTTGCATACTTGATGTGATCATTTACTGACAGAAATTGGATTGAGATGTAACAACTTAAAGCTGTCATTAATAAACTCCCAGTTTAACTTGAAGTGCACAAAGTGTGATTTAAGTATTTCTCTTCCTCTTTTCCACCCCCCTCCACACGTGCACACACGCACACATACACACACACACACACAAAATTTTATGGTGAAAGTCATTCCCTGTAATTTTCTGTGGCAGCCATTATTACAAATTGAGGTTCCTGTGAAATGCTATCTGTAGTTCACATATCCCTCGAACTGTGATCCAATGCTGTTGCTAGTTGTGGGGTTCAGGAGCTCCGTGCTTGAGGTAGGATGGGGGCCCATGTGGCATGAACACCCCTCCTTCCACCTCTATTTTCCAAGACTTCTTTTGTATATCTCATCCACTACCTCACCTTGTTTGATCTCATTTCTACAGTATCCTGAGATTAATGTGGGGTAATCACTTTAACGGTATTGACCCATTTGAACGGCACTCATAGCAGCAACAAGCAGCTATGTTTGTGAAACATGCAGGTTGGGTTTTGAGGCTGCTTAAAGGGAGTAAATCACTTTTTCTTAAAGCAAGGATTGCATTTTTTTGGTGACCTGATTGGACGTTAGCACTGAATGTAACCCCATTTTGTGTGCCAAATTTAAGAGATCCATTTTCCAGGCACCTATCTTCCCCAAGACCACTGATGCACTGAATTGTTTTGCAGTGTGATCACCCTGATTTTTAACAACTAATTAGAGGCTGCTTATTTTATGAAACACTACTGAGTGGCAGAATGAGCTTAGATTACCTTGTCCATTTCCAATGGATATTTTAGTCGCTCTTTGCTCTCTAAGCATGTTAAGTAATCACTGATGAAGAGTGGGTCCTGTTGTGTGGTGTGGGTGGGGACGTGGTGGAAAGGGCCTTGAGTGTAACATCATCCTTTTTTTAAGAAAAACAATGGTGTGAATATTTGGGTCTAGTAACAGATGTCGGAGAAGAAACAAAATTTTAAGGTTCTAGGTCTATGACCTTAAGTTAGAACTAGGAACAGTCAAAGATAAACAGCCTTTAATTTGCAGAGAGCAGGGGAAGGGAAGCGAGGACAAAAGGGAAGGTGAGTGGGATGGAAGGCAGGAGGGAGTAAATGACCAAAATAGTGATAGTGCAAGTTAAAAAAAGCCTGGAGCCAAATGCAGAATAATTATCTGAAATTGCCAGAGGTATTTGGAAGGAATGCTGGAAATTTCTAAACAGTTGCAAGTGTGACCCTGAGCAAGTTTTCCCAATTAGCTGGAATTGCGTGACGGGGAGATTTGTTTTTGTGTACGTGCATGCTTGGGTTCCAACCATCATTTGTAAAATTGTGTTAGTCAATCAGGGCAGCTCCTGAGGAGACTTAGAGTGGCTGGGAAATTTTAGGAAGTTTAAATGCTTATGTACTTAATCTACATCCATAGCACTAAACTTTAATAGCATTTGAAGTGTCTAAAAGCTTAAAAAATGGCTTGTTGATAAGGTATGCTTTTCTGAAATTAACAGATGGACAAAGTTGAAACAGAATTGAGGAAAGGTTGTATTTCTCAAAATTGCCTTTCTCATGGTGGAAACAGGAGGACTATATTACTACATTACCATATCCAGATGTTTGTCTTCCTGAGAGAGTCACTTATTTAGTTTTGTGCCCCATGAGACTGCCTCCTCCTTCAGGCTGGAATGTACTGCCTTTACTCAAAAGTGTGTGTTTTTCCTCAAGACCCCAAGATAGAATTTATTTCTAGCCCAGGGGGCATTGACAGTGTCTTGTTGATGCCTCAACTAACTCTATGATTATTTTTGTCAAAAGCAGACCTTTTGGCTTCATGGCTGTATGCTCAACTGTGCTTTGGGTAATTTTTTTTCTGAATCATTAGAGAAGTTCCGATTTAATTTCTTTCCAGAAATGTGCTCCCCACCCAGCCATTTTTCTAGGTTTCAATTTGTAAGGAGAGGGGAGTAAAAGATAACTATCTTAATTGTACAACTACACATATGCAGATATTGCTTTCTTTTCATCTTTCTTGGTGTTCATATATTTCTATGTACATTGTACTTTTCTCCTTCCTCCCTCTCAAATTAGCTGATATTACTTCAAAATTATTTGGTTCCATTGCTATGAAAAAGGATTTGATGACATGTAAAACTCCACTTTGTATTTTTTTTAACCACTTCTTAAACTCTCAAAATGCAAGTTTCTGGATCCTGGGCAAAACTGCAAGCAGGTCACTGGCAGGAAAACATACAACTTCAAGAGAATGAATTGCCAGGTGTTGTATAACTAAAGAAAGAATAACCTTTTTTTTTTCTCATACTCGATAACCACTTTATGCTTCCTTCTCTGCACTAATATTTTTATTCTCTCCCACTCCCTCTCTTTAAACCCCCCCCATCAGTAACGAAATTTTAGACCTCAGTTTTGCCGTGCACTCAGTATTTCTGTCTGGGATAGCAGCCTTCAGTGTATCTCTATTACCTCCAAACAGAAAAAGATTTTAACCGGTACTTTCACCCTAGCTAAATTTTCTCCTATACCAGTGCCACGTAAACAAAAAAATTAAAGTGGTCATTTAGTTACAGATGCTCTTTTGGGACATGTGTGCACTTGTCTACCACTATCATCTAAATAACAGTAATGACTGGATTTGTAATGTTCATTACAAGAGGTTCATTTTAACAGCCTGAGGCTATAAAATGTATCCTACAGTATATAAAAGCAAATTCATTACTGTCCACTTATCTCCTACACCTAATAATTGCCTTGTGCTGATCTGATATTTCATTTTCCTCTTCTTGACTAGGTTCTACAGAGTATACAAGTACGTGTACTATGACTTTTGATGCATTGTTGTATTAGGTACTGCTCTTGGTTGAGAGTCTGTTGTCTTTAATGAAGAATGTTCTATTGACAACTTTACCTCGGTTATTTGCCTTTGCAAGCAATAACGGTGGAATGCCTGCTGCCAGTGCAGGTTCCCTTCAAATTAGTTGATTTCTACCACAATATCATTTATTCTTTTGGTTTTGATTGTGAGCCTAATTAGATTGTGGGGTACTTTTTTATTCATGCATTAGGTGCAGGTGTTGCTGGCATGGCAGTTATTACTCATCCCAAAGCACCTTTGAAGATAATGAAAAACTGTCTTGAGCTGCTGCAGTTGGTCTGAAAGTACTGTGGTCGAATAGATTGTTCAAGATTTGACCAGCAACAAAAGGAATGCTGATAGTATTTCCATGTCAGAATGGGAACTTGCAGGTGGAAGCCTTTCCTTGCACATGCTGCCCTTGTCCTTGTTGCAGGTTTGGGAAATACTTCTGGAGTATTCTGAGTGAGTAAATGTAGTCCATTTTGTAGATGGTAATAGTGTACCAGTGATGGATGGATGGGGTGACAGTCAAGTGGCTTTCTATGATTTGCAATGTTATTAAGCTGCATGAATGTTGTTGGAACTGCAGGCAAGTGGCGAGTACTCCATCAGGCTCCTGCCTTGTGAATGCTGGAAAGGCTTTGGGGTGTCAGGAGGTGAGTTGCTCATTGCAGGATAGTTGGTCTCTTTCCTGGGCTTGTAGCCATGTTATGCTGGTGATGGGAAAGTTAAGAATCGTAATGCTGTTGTGCCTGGGGCAGTGGTGGAGGCAGGTACATTGGTCAAATTCAAGAGATTACTAGATTAGCATATGGAGGAATTTAAAATAGAGGGAGATTGGTATTGGTTTACTATTGTCTCTTGTACTGAGGTACAGTGAAAAGCTTGTCTTACAAACCGATCGTACAGGTCAATTCATTACACAGTGCAGTTACATTGAGTTAGTACAGAGTGCATTGAAGTAGTACAGGTAAAAACAATAACAGTACAGGGTAAAGTGTCACAACTACAGAGAAAGTGCAGTGCAATAAGGTGCAAGGTCACAACAAGAGAGATCGTGAGGTCATAGTCCATCTCATTGTATAAGGGAACCATTCAATAGTGTTATCACAGTGGGGTAGAAGCTGTCCTTAAGTATGGTGGTACATGCCCTCAGGCACCTGTATCTTCTACCCGATGGAAGAGGAGAGAAGAGAATGTCCCCGGTGGGTGGGGTCTCTGATTATGCTGGCTGCTACGCCAAGGCAACGAGAGGAAAAGACAGAGTCCAAGGAGGGGAGGCTGGTGTCCGTGATGCGCTGGGCTGTGTCCACAACTCTCTGCAGCTTCTTGCGGTCCTGGGTGGAGCAGTTGCCATACCAAGCCGTGATGCATCCAGATAGGATGCTTTCTGTGGTGCATCGGTAAAAGTTGGTGAGAGTCAAAGGGGACAAACCAAATTTCTTTAGCCTCCTGAGGAAGTAGAGGTGCAGGTGAGCTTTCTTGGCCGTGGCATCAATGTGATTTGACCAGGACAGGCTGTTGGTGATGTTCACTCCCAGGAAATTGAAGCTGTCAACCCTCTTGACCTCAGCACCATTGATATAGACAGGTGCATGTACACCGCCCCCTTTCCTGAAGTCAATGACCAGCTCTCTTGTTGTGTTAACATTGAGGGAAAGGTTGTTGTCATGACACCATTCCACTAAGCTCTCTATCTCCTTCCTGTACTCCGACTCATCGCTGTGTGAGATACAGCCTACAATGGTGGTATCATCTGCAAACTTGTAGATGGAGTTAGAGCAGAATCTCACCACGCAGTCATGAGTGTATAGGGAGTAGAGTAGAGGGCTGAGGATGCAGTCTTGTGTGGTACCAGTGTTGAGAATGATCATGTCAGAGGTATTGCTGCCTATCCTCACTGAATGTAGATATGTGGGAGGAAGGGATTAGATAGTCTTGGGTGAGGTATAAAGGTCAGCACAACATTGTGGGCTGAAGGGCCTGTATTGTGCTGTACTGTTCTATTAGTTGGTTGTTAGCCTTTTTTTGTCAGAAATGATTATTATCATACTTTTATGTGGCACAGATTTAACAGGCCACTTATTAGCCCAGGTCTACTTTCCTTTTGCTTTGTTCGTTGTTAGACTTGGTATGATTAGTAGACTGCAGATTAGAATTTTTCAAAGTCTTGCACTTAATCTAAAATTTAACCCAAACTATTTCCTGTGTTGTTGGTACCATTGAAGCATAGCTTCCATTTGGTTTGTCACCCTTTCAGAGTTTTCCAGCATTTTTGGTGTTTTGCTTTCTTGGATGGGGCATTTATTTGGGAGATCTGATTAGTGCTTTAAAACCATTGATCTGTGTTTTACTTGGTTTTACCACATGTATTTTAGATTTGTTTTTTGTTTTGCTGCTGATAATTTCATCCAGATTATGGAAACCCCTATAACAAATACTTGCCTCTTAGAGATATAGTCTCTCATATCCCTCATCTGCCTGTGTATAGTGTTCTTTCCCTTTTGAGTCCAAATGCTGTAGGTTTCAGCACCATTCCATTGTCTAGAGTCCACAAGTTAAGATGACACTTCTTAGTGTAGGTTTTAATGCTAAATTGCAACTTCTGAATTAGTCAAGGGCTCCTACCCTCATTGAACACACAAGATCCTGTGGCACTGTTTAAGGACAAGTAGGGGATTTCTCCTTGGAGATCACTTCTGATTAAATTAAAATCCAACCAGATCACAGCCAATAAAAATCTGACTCAAAGCTGGGTACTTATTCTTTACTTGATCTGACCAGACCCGATCCTGAATGTTTTGCAGAAAGTCGCATCCAGGCATTCAATTGAGTCCCATGAAATCCCTGCCTGAGAAAGGTATTCCCAGTCTGAGCGAAGACCTTTGTCTGCTTTCAGTTGAGGGTCACCACCTAGCTGTGGCACAGATGCTGACCTGAAATGATGTCTGGAATTGGGGAAGATTTTTCCCAGGTGATGGTCCCTGTCCACTAGCTTGCCAAATGTCACACTCTGACACTGAGTCATTCTTGAATCTCACACTGACAAATAACCCTCCCATTCTGGATCAAGTCTGTAATGCTCCCTGATCAAGTGTCCAGTCAACATAACCACCACCTGTCCACACCATATCAAGCTGGCCTGGATGTAGCCCTGAGCCAGCACGGTCCAACTCAAACCAAACCTAAATGTTTTGGCAAATGTAGATGTGGCCTCCCATATATCATTGAGTCCAGTTTGGCTCAGACTGCCTTTGTTTCTCCTCGTCACATTGCTGCTTCCCTACAACAGTGACAACACTTCAAAAGTCCCTAATTTGTTTTGAAGAATATTAGGATGTCCATGGATTATGAAAGACACTATATTTCTCCAATGGGTATTTACTTTTTCTTGCGTCTACCTTTTTAATTGAGCATTATCTTCATGGGTTAATCCAGACATTGAACATTTTTTTCCTTATGATTCACAAAAAAAGAACAGAAGAAAATGAGAGATGGAGTAGGCCGCCAGGAACCTCGAGCCTGCCCCACCTTTCGGTGTGATCATGGCTGATGTCGGACTCGGCTTCTTTTCTATTCCAGTTCCCCATAGCCTTCAATTTCTTGATTTTTGAAATACTTATCTATCCCTTAAATATTTCTAATGATCTGGCCTCCACCACACTTGTATCTAATCTTTCTCATTCTACCTATGGACATTCTCCCAATATTGCTGCTGTTCTTTATTCCATTGAGTTGTGAAGTACAACCAGTATAACTGTGAATTAACAAAGTTTTCTTGAATGCGCATCCACCCCACCCCACCCCACTGTTAATAATGCAGATAAGAGGTGTTGCACGTATCCTTATCCTTGTTTCTGCTTTTCCTTTGGAGTAACATTAAATTAATATTACAATTACAATTTCAGCTTTTTTTATGCTTCCAATTTATCTGACACTCCAGACTTGATTGCAATTAATTTTTGCTTGTTTGGTCTTGTATCCATGACCCATCATGTCACCACATTTGAGTTCTGATTCTATCTCTCTTGACTTCATCTGGTCTGAGTTCTTTTGCAGATCAAAAACTGCAGCTGGTTTGAAGGGATGTGGCTGAACTGCCTACATATTAAAAATGCTAAACCATTTGAATAATCCATTTCATATAGTATCCATGGGGAGGTGAGTATGTTTTTGTTTTGCCAAATGGCTGAAATAAGATTCATCAGCTTGTGTACATAATTAAATCTTGGCATGCTGTGAAAAGATCTCTATATTCCTGGCAGAGATATCAAATGAAAAATCTTCTCATCTCATCTCTCGAGCTCCTTTTTTTTGATGTTAAATCCAAATCAGAAGGCTGCAGGCTATCTTGTTCTACACTTCATGCAAAATGCAAATTCAACAGAAAAGAATGTTGGCTGTGGTAATTAGATGTAATCTGTCATTTTAAAAATTACTGCAAGTGTTTCAAAAAGGTATTTAATATATTTATACTATTTTGTTATTATAGACAAAGTGTTTGTGCAACTAAATGTCAAACAAAGCAAGTGTGTTCCTTTTTACTATTAAAACTGACGTTTTCTATTGAAGACGAGCTCATTTTTTTTTAAAGAGATTTTGCCATGGGGAATGTACAGGAAACACTTGGTTATGTAGTACAGGGGCTCCCCATTATGTGAAAGACATGACTTGTGGAAATCTAACTTTGTGCAAATTCTCTCATAAATTTTTAAAGAAGCCTTACTTCTTATGGGAACATTTTCTCTCAAGAGTGATGCTCTGGTGGGTGTGTGGTCTCTTTTTAAATTTTATTTACAGCGTGGTAACAGGCCCTTCTGGCCCAATGAGTCCGCGCTGCCCATTTTAAACCCAAATTAACCTACCCGTACGTCTTTGCAATGTGGGAGGAAACTGGAGCACCTGGAGGAAACCCACGCAGACACGGGAGAACGTACAAACTCCTTACAGTGACGGGAATTGAACCCCGATCGCTGGTGCTGTAATAGCATTGCACTAACCGCTACGCTAGCGTGCCGTGTATTGTAGGCAGCAAAGAAGTTTCTTGTTTTACTTAACTAGAAATGGATATTAATTTGATCGATAAAGTATTGCTGTATGAGTATCAACAGAAGAGATTTGTCCTGTCGGTTTCCAAAGCAAATCCCCTTAACTGGCCACCTGCTGTGAACCAACAGCTTTGTGGTCATTAGCCTTGGTAAACTAGATGTTTTTGTTTGCTGAACAATTAAAAGAACAAAACTAGAAAATGCTGGAAGTACTTAGCAGGTCAGGCCACATCTGTAGGAAGAGAAACAGTTAATGTTTCAAGTCAGACACTCTTCATCAGAACACAATGTTTGCTGATGATACTAAATTAGGTGGCATTGTAAGTACTGAGAAGGCTTCAAGAGGATATGGAGAAGTTGAGTTGGTGGGCTAGGACATGGCAGAGAGAATATAATGTGGAAAAAATATGAAGGTCTCCATTTCAGTGAATGTGACAGAAAAGATAGACTAATTTTTAAATGGTGAGAGATTGGGTTGTATTGATGCTTAAAGGGATTTCCATGTGCATAGTCAATGAGGCTAACAGAAAATGTTAGTGTTTTAGAACATAGAACAGTACAGCACAATATGGGCCCTTCGGTCCACAGTGTTGTGCTGACCTTTAAATCTCGCCAAAGACTATCTAACCCCTTCCTCCCACATATCCCTCTATTTTAAATTCCTCCATATGCTTATCTAGTAATCTCTTGAATTTGACCAATGTTATGATGAGAGCATTTGAATGTAAATATATGGTAGTCTTATTCCAATTGTATGAGATCTTGGGGAGACTGCATCTGGAGTATTGTGAATAGCTTTGGTTTCCTTACCCAAGGAAAGCCGTACTTAGAGTGCAGTGATAGTTCATTGGTTCATTCCAAGGAATGGTAGTTTGCCATATGAGGAGAGAAGTAGACTGGGCCTGTATTCTGCGGAGTTTAAATTAATGAAGAGGAGATCTCCTAGAAACTTGCAAAACTCTTGAAGGGCTTGACAGGCTAGAATGCAGGGTGGATGTTTTCACTGGTTGAAGATTCTGTGATTAGGAGCACATTTCAGAACAAGGGGAAGGCCATTTAGGACTGAGATGTGGAGAACTTTCTTTTCTACCCTGGAAATCTGTGGAGGCTCAGTAGCTTTCATTGAAAACAAATATCAGTAGATTTATGGGCATTGAAGGAATCAAGAGAAATGGGGATTATGCTGGAAAATGGTGCACAATTGAAAAATCAGCCATGATCTTTATGAATGGAGAGCAGGCTTGAAGGGTAGGAGGGCCAACTTCTATTTCTCGTGTTCTTGTATGGTCATATGGCATAGAAACAGGCTCTTCGTGCTAACCATCAAGCACTCATTTAAATGAATCCTGCATTAACCTCTCTCAACATTCCTATCAGCTCCCCAAAGATTCTACCGCTCCCCTACACACTTAAAGTGGCCAAATTAGCCTTTGAATCCACAGATCTTTGGGATGTGGGACAAAACTTGAACATCTGGGGGAAACCAAACAGTCAATGGGAGAATGTGCAAACTCCACACAGACAGCACCAATGGTCAGGATCAAACCCAGCTCCCTGGAGCTGTGAGGTAGCCCCTCTACTTGCTGCACCACTGTGATGCCCTGTTGTCATCATTCCAGCAAATCTTCCGTTACTTTTCTATGTCTTGACATCTTTGAGAAATAAATATATTCCTGTCTTTTTTGCAGGAGACACCACAAACCTCCAAGTAGTAGTGGAGAACATCAGGTTTGGCATAAATGAAGAGGTGAAAGAAATAGTAACAGAACTATGACTATCAATGCCTTGGCGGTCATTCTCCAGAATTTTTGTTTGATTCTACACTGATTGGAAGATAGCCACTAACTCCACCATCTATGAAAGGAATGAGAGAGAAAATCCAAAATTGCAGACTATTTAGCCTGAGATTTATTATAGTGAAAATGCTGGAATCTATTACCAAGGAAGAAATAATGGGTCACTTAGAAAATAACAATAGGATCAGGAAGAGTCATCATAGATTTTTGAATGGAAAATCATGTTTGACAAAACTGTCAAGAGTTTTATTGAAATTGTAATCAGCAGAATAGATGAGCGGGAGCCAATAGATATAGTGTATTTGGACTTGGCAGTCCTTCAGCAAAGTGCCATAGAAGTTATTAAATAAAATTAAAGCAAGTGGTTTTGGAGATAATGTACTGATGTGGACTCAGGACTGGATAATGGACTAGAAATAAATGGGTCATTTTCCATGTGGGGAAACTTTGACAAGTGGATTGCTGTTAAGATCATTGCTGGGGTGCTGGCTGTTCATATCAATGAGTTAGAGTCATACCACATGAAAGTGGGACCTTTGGCCCAGCTGGTCCATGCTGACCAAGATGCCCCGTCCTAGATAGTCCCATTTCCCAGTGTTTGGCCCATAACCTTTTAAACCTTTCCAATCCATGTCCCTGTCCAACTGTCTTTTAAAAGTTGTTATTGTACCTGCTGCAACGACTTCCTCCGGCAGCTGATTTGACATAGATACCACCCTTTGTGTTTTTTTTAAAAAGAAAGTTGCCCCTCAAGTTCCTCTTAAATCTTCCCCCTCTAGTTCTTGATACCTCAGCTCTGGGGAGGGTGGGGTGGTGGGGGGAATACTGAGTGCATTCATCCTATCTGTGCCCTTCATGATTATATACACCTCTATAAGATCACCTCTCAGTCTCCTATGCTTTAAAGAATAAAGTCCTAGCCTGTCCGACCTCTTCCTGTAACTCAGTTCTTCAAGTCCTGGCAGCATCCTTGTAAATCTTTTCTGCAATCTTCCCAGTTTAATACCATCTTTCCTATAGTAGGATGACCAAAATTGAACATAATACTCCAAGTGCAGCCTCACCAGCATCCTGTACAATTACAACGTGACCTCCCAACTTTTATACTTGATGCCCTGACTCATGAAGGCCAGCATGCCAAAAGCCGCCTTCACCATCCTGTCCAACTGTGACTCCATTTTCAGTGAACCTTGTACTTGTACTCCAAGGTCCCACCGTTCTACAAGGCTTCTCAGGGCCCTGCCGTTCACTGCAAAAGTCCTACCTGGATTTGAATTTCCAGAATTATTTCGCACTTATTCGAATTATTAAACTCCATTTACTGTTCTTTGGCCCACTTACTCAGCTGATCAAGATCCCTCTAACTTTTGGTAATCTTCATTGTCCACTATACCACCTATTTTAGTGTCATCTGCAAACTTACCAACCATGCCTTGTACATTCTTATCCAAATAGTTGATATAGATGACAAAAAACAATGGCCCAGCACCAACTCCTGAGGTACACCACTAGTTACGTGCCTCTAGTCCGAGAAACAACCTACCATCACCCTCTGGTTTCCACCATCGAGCCAATTGTATCCAATTAGCCAGCTCTCCCTGGATTCTGTGCGATCTAACACACCAGAGCAGCCGACCATGTGGAACCTTATCGAAGGCCTTACTGAAGTCCATTTAAACCACATCTACTGCCCTGCCCTCATCAACTTTCTTGATCTTCTCATCAAAAAAAACTCAATCAAGTTTGTAAAACATGATCTCCCATGCACAAAGCCATGCTGACTACCCCTAATCAACCCGTCTTTCCAGATGTACATATATCTTATCCCTCAGAATCCTCTCCAGTAACTTACCTACCACAGATGTTAGACTTACTGGCCTGTAGTTCCCAGGTTTTTATTTGCTGCCCTTCTTAAATAAAGGCACGATATTCGCTACCCTCTAGTCTACTGGCACCTCATCCGTGGCTAACGAAGAGGCAAATATCTCAGCCAGGGCACCTACAATTTCTTCTCTAGCCTCCCACAGTGTTCTTGGAGAAACCTGGTCAGGCCCTGGAGATTTGTCTATCTTCATACCTTTTCAAGACATCCAGCACCTCCTACTGTAATGTGGACTGTCCCCCAAGATCTCCCTACTAACTATTCCTAGTTCTGAAGTCATCTTGTCTTTCTTTCTCCATGGCAAAAACAGAGGAGAAATATTCATTAAGGACCTTGCCCATCTCCTGTAGCTCTACATAAATCACTTTGGATTTTCCATAATCTTCTCTGCCAAAGTTATCTCATGTCCCCTTTTTGCCCTCCTGATTTCCTTCTTGAGTACACTCCTGCATCCCTTGTACTCTTCCAGGGATTCACTTGATCCCAGCTGCCTTTACCTGACCAATGCTGCCTCCTTTTTCCTGGCCAGGGCCTTCATATCCCTCATTATCCAGGGTTCCCATCTCTTGCCAGCCTTGCCCTTCACTCTAACTGGAACATACAGACATCTCACTCTCTCTCCTTTTGTAGTTGTAGGAGGACAAAGTGTAATTCATCTAAGTTTGAAGTTGATGCATAGCTAGGTTGCAGTGTGCATTGTGAGGAGAATTCGGGGGATATAGATGGAGTAAATGAGTGAGCAAGGACACGTCAGATGGAAATAAAGTAGAATGGCATTTTTAAATGGCAAAAGATTAAAAAGTGATGATTCTCAGAGTGACCTGGCTGTCCTTGTGCACAAGTCACTGAGTTGATGTGCAAGTACAGCGATCAGTTAAGATGGCCTTCACTTTTGTGTCCAAATCCTCTTGCGATATCATTATTGCACCTAACTAGGTTCCTAGTGAGTCTTTACCCGGAATTTTGTCTCACCACCTATAAATGAATTTTCCTGTGATAGACAGAGTGCAGCCAAGGTTCACCAAATTGATTTCTTGAGATGGCAGATTTGAAAAGTTTACATTACAGTATGTCAACAGGAGGAGTTACAAACTTTCCTCCCTCTTTTTGAGTGGAGAAGTACTCCCTGACTTTTTAAAAATTATTGATCCCAATTTTAAGACTTTGCCCTTTGTCATGGTCTTCCCATGCAGCAGAAATAGTTTCTCTCCACTTCCAGTTGCTGTTTCTTGCAAAGCAATCAAGTTATTCCTTAACCTTCTAAATTCTATAAAATGTAGCATAATCTGTACAATCTTTCCTTTTCAAAAAGTTAATCTTTAGAGTTCTGGTCAACCCAGGCTGCTTTCATTCCAAGGACAATATATTCTTCCTAAATCATAGTGCCCAGAACCGCTCACTTCTTGAGGGCTTTCAGCTGCTAATCATTTATCTCCTTCCATTCTAATTTTCTAAATTTAAAGCCCAACATTCTTAAAGCTTTTTTTTTTACCAATTTGTGATATTTAGTAATGTACTTTGTTCTCCTGCAACCTCTAGTTTATTATTCAGAAATCTCCCTTTTTAAGTCTAAATTGCATGATCTCAAATCTGCTTATTATGCTATGACATTCATTTGCCATAATTTGGCCTTGTCTGTTTATAGATATTCAATAATTTAATGCTTTCATCTCCACTACTTGCAACACCAGTCATCTCCGTATCATTAGTAAACTTGGACATGTGGCTTTCCAAGCCATGATTTAAAGTTATTTATAAATAAGGCAAGTAGTTAGTGTCTCCAGCACATCCCTTTTAGATTCAACTGGTCACAAGTTGCCAATTTAAGTACCTGCCTATTATTCATGTACTTGGTGGTCTGCTGTTCAGACATTCATAACTGGGAAGATAAATGACCTTCAGTTCATTAAGCTTCAACTTCAGCTAACAATCTGTTATGAGGATCTTGATCAAATGCTTTTGGATGTCTACAAAAATAATATTAAAAGGAATCCTCCTATCCACTATTTTAGTCATCTCTTTTACAAAAAGAATGCAGTGATACATGTCGGGTTATCGCCCCATCCTTCAAGTAGTGCTGTGTGATCTTCAAGCTCCAACTAAAGGAGTCGTACATTCATCTTGCTGCACATCCAGCAGTAGCATTTCCAATAAAAGGAGGGTTAGCTGGAGAAAAAGTTCAGGGAGGACAACAGTAAGAAAAACCTACAAAAAGTATTTAAAACTTTACGGCACATTATAGCTTCAAAACTTAAACTTTAATGGTGACTTGATTTCCAGTCAGCTAATTCTAAAATAAACATTTTAAATATCAAACATCAGTTACATTAAACATATTAAGTACATGAGCATGTTCAATGCATTGAACAGTAGTGAAACACCTTGGGAATAAAAGTAATTAATATATTCAGTACATACAAATTCATAGATAAAAGTTTTGAGTTCTGCAGTGTTATTATTCCCAACAATGTCATTTTAGATTAGCTTTGCACAAATAGTATCATACAGTCATTCTATGTGCATGCTTCAGGTTTAGTTTTTTTTAAGAAAAGGGTGCTTCAACACTTTCATTGCACTAATGACTTGGGAATGAACAGCAGCACAAAAATGGATTGTTTAAATGTCATTGCTCACTGATGCAAAGCACAAGGCATTCATTGTACACACCATTCAGCTGCTGAAGAAAGAAAATCAAAAACCTTCGTGTTCTTAGTTTCATTTAAAGATTTGATACAACTTCATGACACATCAAGTAGTTCCAGGGGCTAGGAAGTGCTTCGCTATTTTAAACTCAACTTCTAGAACAAGGTATTTAAAAGCTTGTGGTCCTGTAATCCAAGCTACCCGTAAGGGGGGGAAAAAAAGAGACTTATTACAGGTAACAACACCCTATACTGCAGCAGAACGGTATGGCTCACTGAATACACAAAGGTTGGCATTTTCTTGTAGGAATAGCAGTAAGGCATTGCTGTCCAATTTTACTCCTTAATTGGCAGTGTCCAGTACCAAGTCTAACTGCATGTGTGCAGGCATTCAAAAAAATATTTTCTCTTCCACAAGCTTCAGTGCACTGATTATTAGCTGAAAGTGTCTTGGCGTTCCAATATGTGAGGAACATGAATTTGATGTTCTTCTTGAAAAATGCACCTAAAACTGGATATCCATTGAAGTCTGAATACATTTTTAATTACAAATAAATGTATTCACTGCTTTCAAAAGATTTATTTTTGCAACTGTGGATTTTTTTTAGATTTTTACATTTTTAGTTTTTTTTGAAATCTATAACAAAATATTCTTAAATATTCTTTTCACCTCATAGTATCTCCAACAATCCTATCTCTTTTCCCACTATTTTGTTATAGTACATCATTTGACATTAAAATAATTATTCTAACTTGCATGCCCTAGTTTACATACTGAGGATCCTTAAGTCAGAACAGTTATTGTGATGCTATTTTTGTTGTTCACACGGACCACGGGGTACCCAAGAACCCCAAGTTGCTACATAATCTTGGGGTGGTGTGTGAGACAGCTACAAGTGTGACGTCTCGGCCCGTTTGTTGTGGACAGCATAACTTGGGGCGCAAATCCTATTGGCAATTTTTTTTTAACAGAGGAGCTCTCACTTGAAAATTGACCTCTGTGCCTTTTTCTTTTAAACTTGTTATTCCTTTGGAGAGCCAATAGAAAGGCTAGGCTATTTTTCGGCTTAGTCGTCTATTGGCCCATATGTGGAAAAACTGTGTTCAGCTGAAGTGGGACGCACAATACTCTCTTGTGTTATGAGTAAACTATCCACAGCAACTGAACAGGAAACTTGACTTAAATTTCCTTTCCTTACTCCAGAGGTGCTGCAACTAATTAGTGACTTTAGAAATTAAGAACTGAACAAGCAATGTTCCTCATCTGTGTTCAGTGCTACACTAAGCAGTGAATTTAGCCGCCAAAGCTCAGACCAAGCCTGTATCCGGTATCCATGTGTTGATGTTAAACATTTAATAGTCAACATCCTTCAAATATATGACTAGAAAGTAATTTAACTGTTTAATAGTGGAAGCAGATTGTTATAATAATGCACTAGCAACTTGGAAGTCGTGAATTAAAATCTTACTCTGCCATATTGTGAAACCAAATCCAACAACCTGGTCACTTGTGCAGTAGCAGTAACACCATGACATATTACTGGCCCAGTAATGTCCTTGAACAGAATTTGCCAACCATATCCAATTGAATGCAGCACTAAGTAGTGATAACCAAGTAGTGATTCGGAATGAAGTTACGGGCAGACAAGATATTTGTCTTTATCACATGAAGAAATAAAGCTTTTTGCACCATGCCAAAAATATGGAACAACAACACGGGAATAATATTTAAGAGAATTATAAATCATTGTGATGAAGTACTTCTTCACAGTTCTGTCCGAAGTATACAACTTGGCTTTGATCAAGAGATTGAAAGCATCAAGATTTTATCAAGTTTTAATTAAAATAACATCCCCAAATGCTGGTCAGAAGACAAGGATGGTGGTGTAAAGAAAACTTTTATGTAGTGTGGAGGGAGAATTTGCAAGAACGGTGTCGGGATATCCCATGCATTTACAGAAGGAGCACAGGAACACAACAAATTTCAAGGAATCTAATAATTTCCAAACAGAGCCTGAGATCTATTAGTAGGGAGGGTGTTTTCTCTGATGTTCTAGAACCAGGTATCTGTCTCAGGATGGGGCAGAACATTTAGGACAAAGATGAGAAATTTCTTCATTCAGAAGGCAGTGAACCTGTGGAATTTGCTAACATAGTGAGGCCTGGAAGTCAAATTGCTGGATATATTTAGGAAGATAGATTTCTAAGTGCAAAAGGCATCAGTGGATATGGTGAGAGAATGGAAATATATTAAAATAGAGAATTAACTATTGAATGGCAGAGTAGATTTGGAGTCAAATACCTGCTCCTAGTTTTCTGTTTCTTTTAGGGTAACTGGAGCAAGCTGCAGCAGGACTTGAAGCAGAATGTTTTAAAAGCTAAATGAATTTCAAATTCAAGAAGCATTCCAGAATAGTGCACAAATTGCAATTGAGCACAAGAAAACTTTGTAATCCTGGAAGTCTAATGCCATGTGTGCTTAGGTTACCAAATCCCTGCTTAAAGAATGAGAAAGCATATTTCTGGTCACCAGTCATCAAGCATGTAGACAGAATGGAATCGGGAGATGGAAATGAAGATAAGCAGGGAAGAATGCAACCACATTATTGTGCTTTTTTTTTTGCATGAAACATAAACCCAGACAGCCCTTTAACCTCTGAAAATGGTCTGGCTCACAAGAACATTGCGATGTGGCCAGGCTTTTTTAACCCACTGGATTATGATTGAAACAATGATGTAGAGATTATATAAGGCATTAATACACCTCTCTGCCATTCACTTCACTTCACTTCATTTTGAATGTGGCGATGATTTAATTCTGTTATTTTGTTTCTCTGCTTTCAAAGCTTCCAGAAAACTTAGTTCACCAACCGTGTTTTCAGCCAATACCCTCAACTTCTGCTTCAGTGACTTGGCTTTTCAGAACAGCTCAATGAACATAACGTATAATTGGGCATTTTTAAATTATGCTGATAAACACAATTTATTAACACACAAGCATCAGCTGCTCGAGATAAAATTTGTGCCAGTAATCTATTAATCATCTTCCAAATTATCAACTGTAACAACATGAAAAATAAAAATGTTTTCCAAACCACTGCAAAACACTAAAGAGATGATCAAAAGGAAGGCTTGAAGAATACAGTTGAGTGAAAGAGAAGAACCTTCACAGAACAGGGGCTGGCATCTCTGAAGGATCCTTTTTCAATGAAGCAGTGAAAGGGGATGCAAAAAGGGAAGTAAAATACAGAATATTCGAGGTGAAAAAATTAAAGGATGCTAGGTGAAAGTAATTACGGCGTTACAGGGGATTTAAAACTTGAGGCTTGGTGCATTAATGCACACAAGGACCCAGAAGCAACCTTGTTTAACTTGGGAGAATCAGAATCAGGCTTATTATCACTGACATATGTTGTCAAGTTAGTTGTTTTGCAGCAGCAGTACACAAAGACAAAAATTACACTAAGTTACAAAAATAAATAGTGTGAAAGAGGAGTAAGAAGGTAGTGTTCATGAGTTCATGGACCATTGAGAAATCTGATGGCATGGGAAAAAGCTGTTCCTGAAATGTTGAGTGTGGGTCTTCAGGCTCCTGTACCACCTCCCCAATGGTAGTAACGTGAAGAGGGCATGTCCTGGATGGTGAGGGTCCTTAATGATGGATGCTGCCTTCTTGAGGCACCCCCTCTTGAAGATGTCCTTGATGGTGGGGAGGGTTGTGCCCATGATGGAGCTAGCTGAGTCTACAACCCTCTGCAGTCTCTTGCGATCCTGCGCATTGAAGCCTCCATGCCAGGCGGTGATGCAACCAGTTGGAATGCTCTCTGCCATACATTAGAGAAAATTGCAAGAGTCTTTGGTAACATACCAAATCTCCTAATGGAGCTGCTGGTGTGCCGCCTTCGTGATTGCATCAATGTGTTGGCCCAAGATAGACCCTCTGAGATGTTGACACCCAGGAACCTAAAGCTGCTCACCTTTTCCAATGCTGACCCCTCAATGAGGACTGGTATGTGTTCTCCCAACTTCCCCTTCCTGAAGTCCACAATCAATTCCTTGGTCTTGCTGACATTGAGTGCGAGGTTGTTGTGTGACACCGCTTAACCAGCTGATCTATCTCACTTCTATACGTTGCCTCATCGCCATTTGAGATTCTGCCAACAACAGTGGTGCCACTGGCGAATTTATAGATGGCGTTTGAGCTGTGACTAGCTAGAGTCATGAGTGTAGAGAGTAGAGTAGTGGGCTAAGCACACATCCTTGAGGTGTGTGTGTGTGCTGATTATCAGCGAGGAGGAGACGTTATTACCGATCCGCACTGACTGTGATCTCCCAATAAGAAAGTTGAGGAGCTGAAGCACTATGTCATTTCCTGAAATCAGTTTTCTGTTAAAATTCTGTGGTACAGCCCACGTTCTGCTATATGATTAGAATTCTCAGTCGGACCTCCCCAAAAAGATTGAATGTGGTGGGACCCCCCCCCCCCCCCCCCCCGGAAAAAGACTGGAGAAGTGATGTTGAATTGTGGGGCTTTACCCAGACATTGGTTAGAATGTGGAACTTGCCACCTCCAGAAGTATTCAAGGTGACTAGCAAAGATGCATTTAATAAAATGCTCGATAGACACCTGGAGGGGAGGAAATGGGCAGGCATGGTAGTGCAGTGGTTAGTGTAACACTTTACAGCGCCAGTGACCCGGGTTCGATTCTGGCCACTGTCTGTAAGGAGTTTGTACGTTCTTCCCATGTGTCTGCGTAGGTTTCCTCTGGGTGCTCCGGTTTCCTCCCACATTCCAAAGACATACGGGTTAGGAAGTTGTGGGCATGCTATGTTGGCGCCGGAAGCATGGCAACACTTGCGGGCTGCCCCCAGAACACTCTACGCAAAAGATGCATTTCACTGTGTTTCGATGTACGTGTGACTAATAAAGATATCTTACCTTAAATATTGCTGGGGTCATGATTCATGCCTAGCACAGATAGCATGGACCTGTTGAGCCCACTGTCCCATGTCTAAACACTATGTGACATCATTCTGCTCATTTAAACCGGTTTCCTCTAGCTGAGTGTAAATAGTCATTGATACAACATAGAAGCGGACCCTTTGGCCCATCAACCGGCCTGGCCTTCAACCAACCATTTTCACTAATCCCACATTAATCCAATTTTTGTTATTCTCCGCACATTCTCATCAACTGCCCACCCAGATTCTACTACTTGTCTACACTAAGTGCAATTTACAGTGGCCAATTAACCTCCTAGCCCACACGTCTGTGGGATGTGGGAGAAAACCGAAGTACCTGAGGAAACCCACACGGTCACGGGGAGAATGTGCCAACTTCACGTGAACAGCACCAGAGATCAGGATTGAATCCGGGTCTCTGGTGCTGTGAGGTAGCGGCTCTACCAGCTGCACTATTATGCCATGATGCCTACCTGACCGTGTGCTTGAGGCATTGATGCTTAGGCCTGAAAATAAACATGAAGTGAACTGTGTTCCTTTCCTTTTGGCTCTTGGATCAAAAGAACTTGTAACTTTAGGAGAGCAATTCTCTGCATGACTACATTTGAAGTCTTAACAGTGCTTGTCTCTGAATAAGCCAGTTATGGTTCAAGTCTGGTAGGAGGCAACAGCATGAAGTAGAATCTAACCAAATAGCTGTTGATGTTATACCAGTTGCTTACTGGACATGCTGGAACAAAGATCAGTCATTCTGGAGAGAACAGATAAATTGATGTTTCAAGTGTGGTCCCTTCTCCAGTATTGCCTATTTCATTTTTGAATTATGCGTTTGGGATTTTTGTTTTTGTTTTTAAAGTGTGTAATGTACAAGTTCCTTGCAGTTGAAATTAAATGAAGCTGAAACTTTTTACTGCAAAAATTGACCTTGAAGTGTACATAATTATAGAGACTGCAACTATGAGGAGTTTTCAAAGCACAATCCCAAAGTTGTATATATGTTATTCAAACTTCGGATTATGGAAGTGTCATTTAATGATGAATCATAGGAAAATTTGCATGGCTGAAGGGTACTGATCCTCAGCTAAGCAAAACTCTTTTGACATTTGCTGCCTTTAAGTTGAAAAATTTAACATCTAATGCATCAAAAATCCAGGTGAGGATGATGGTGCAAGAAAGCATTGTCAGGCTTTGATAAGTCTTATGAAGGGTCTTGACAGAGTGAATGATTCCTCTTGTGATAGATTCTAAAATTAGAGGTCACTGTTCGAAAATAAGATATTCCCTTTGTACTCTCCATTCGTCCCACCACCTTGCTTACACTTTAAAGCTGTCTTTTTTCCTCCTCATAATTCTCCAGTTCCAATGAAGGGTCTTCGATCTGAAATGTTAAGTTGGGTTTCACAAACCACTGAAATTCTGGAATGTAATACAAATGTGACTGACACACCACTGCACCCTCGAGCTCCTGCCAACAAGAGCTCTGTGTTCCTTAACTGTATTTAATGGCCAGTGGAGTGTTTTCAAAGTAACTCTGGCACTTGTTTTCAGTACTTGGTATTTACTGTTTATTTTTATAGTAAAGGCCCCATAATAAGTAGCTAAAGAATGGCTACTTTTGGTTGCAGTTGCTCAATTCATTGAAATTATTGAAACTGGATCTAGTCAAAAGACTGCTGGCTGGGAATAATCCCAACCAGTGGGTTAGAGGAGTGAGTAAATACCGAAATAATTTTTAAATTTCCTGAAATCTGCAACCCACCCAATTTTGATTCGGTAACATTTTCTTGCTTGTCTCTTTGTGGCGGTTGACTGAGCAATTTGATCCCATATCTCTATGTCAATGCAATTTCTGGATACAGAACAAGTTTGCAAATAGTTCTGATCTCTCCTGGACCCCTCTGCCCTCACCAAAGCAGCACAATTGATATTTGATGGTCAACAATATGGGCACCAAATCTAAAACATATGTTCACCAATGTGTATATTTTAGTTTTTTTCTTCCCCCTCCCCATCTTATTTTGGACAAATTTACCAAGTTGTTTTATTCCTTGGCCAGTGTTTTGGTTATGATATAGAAGCCTATTAAATTCCTTCCATTATTTTAGAACTGCTGTGGTAGCATTTGTTTTTAGCAGAAAATTGTTGTTTCCTGCAGCCCTTGGGGATCATAACAATATTCCTAATGCATGCAAGAAGTAGGAAACAATAGCTGTATTGTGCTCCAGTGATGGAGCTGAGTAACTGTCATGTTCTGTCAGACACATTGAGACTGATCTGTTTTAAATAAATACATAAGATTTCTGGGGTTAGTAAGAATGCAGAATATAATTTGTAGAGGATATATAATAACTAGTCCAATTAACTGCATTTTATTGTCCTGCTACATGCAGCTAAATTGGAATTGCTTTTGGATTCTGGCCTAGAAATTACAGAGATCACTATATGATGATTGCATACGTATGCTAATGACATAGAACCTGGTGCCGGGAAATGTCCATCAGTGCATGGTGCTGAAGTATCTGGTGTTACGCAATTAAATTTCAGTACTGCTATCTCCTTTTTGATTAAGAGGAACAGAAACTGAAGTATGGATTACTGAAGCAAATCTGGGTAGAAAATTATTGAGTATTCAAAAACCAGGTTGTGCTCAATTCAAATTTGAAAGTATTTCTTTTGATTTTAAAAACATGAAGATATTGGAAATGCTTAGCGGGTCAGGGAGCCTCTTGGGAGATCTGCAACATTTAACATTTTTTTTCCCCTTTTTCTACAGATGCTCCCTGACCTGTTGAGCATTTCCAGAATTTTGTGTTTTTACTTAAGATTTCTGGCATCTCCAGTTTTTTGCTTTTTATTTTCTTTGTGGGACTTGAAACTAACTTTAGCAAAGATTAGAAGATATGCAGAACAAAGTCTTGTTATTAGTGGGTTTTTTTTTGGTACTTTATTCTCGTGTTATCTTATCACAGGCCAGCTAATCTTTTTGAATAGAATCTAATCCTAGTTACTGAAAATGGGTCCATCTGACGAATCTAGCTCATATTATAAAACTTGTATTGAAGCTTTAATTATCCATTGAATGCTACAACAGCAAGAATCTAGTGTAGGGTAAGATCCCAGAGCATTCACAGAAGTCCATTCAGATAGAAAGCAATGGCAAACCAAAGGGGAAGAATGACTGAAAAGGGTATTCAATGAGATAGGTTTTGAGGACTGCCTTAAAGGAGAGGGAACTAAAGAGGTAAAAGGTCAAGTTTCCAGAATTGTTGCCTTTACAGTGCCAGCAGGGAAGCTGCTCCATGTGATATTTGCTCAATGTGAAAAGGTTGCCCAAAATGATTGCTGAATATGCCTTTTTCTGTACTACGTCTTGTTGCATTGCATTTCAATTCTTGTTTAACTTTAAGATTTTCACTCACTTAACCTTACTTTTGAAGACAGAGAGTTTCTCTAATCTTAGATCCTGATTCAGGGCACTGATAGGGTTGATTGATCTGGTGGTCTTTCCCTGCTGCTAAAACTTGGCTGTGTCTCTTTTTTCTCATGCCATTTTGTAAAATGACTTGATTGCATTTTGTGTTGTTGCTTGGCCAGAGTCGGCCATATCACTCAGCAGTCTGCATTATGGATCACGTGACAGGCGTTTAAGTGTACCAACACTGCCAGATCTTTCACCTTGTCCCCATAGTTTTGTAAGCATCACTTTATTTGCAGCACCATTCCTCAGATTGTTTCTTTTCTTTTGATATGTTATACCCAGACTCTATTATGTTGAACTTAACCTGTTTATTGTTCTATAAATTTGCTGATATTTGACTGCAGCTTTCCCTTTTGAGTTCCTTGGTATTTTTACAGGTTCTTTTTAACCTTACTGTCTTTGTAATTTGTAAATTTTGACAAGATTTTGTGGTGTTTCTAATTCTAGTTTTTTTTTCACCAACCGTAAGAGCCCGGCATTAATTTCTGGGGCTCAGTGCCTGGCAGCATTGTCTGAAGCAGTATATCCTGTGACTAAAGTGTAAATCTTTTTTTACGGAATGGTTGGTTACAGCATGCAAGGCAGTTTGGCCTGTTGGGTCCATACTGGCTCTTTTATAAGAACAATCCAGCTGCTCTCTGCCCACACCTGTGCAAATTCTCTCCTTTCAGATATTTATCCAGTTCCATTTTGAATGCTACAATTGAATTTACTATCAAACTATCCCTGGCAGTGCATTCTAGACTGTCACCACTTGACCCCAGCACCACTGGGAACATTTTCTCTCTACAGTCTTTCCCTTCAATGGTTCCAAATACGTCTCAATAGATCCCCTCTCGACCTCCTGAATCAGTCCCAGCCCCTCGAGTCTAACTACATAACTGAAGTACCTCATCCCTGGAATCATTTTGGTTTTGCGTTTCTTCTGCACCCTTACTAAAGTCTTCATGTGGCTCTCCGAACCTGACTTGATGCTCCAGTTTGTGACCAAGCTAGTGTTTTCCCAAAGGTTGATTGTGATTTCATCACTCTTGTATTCTCTTGCCTTCTATTTATAAAGGTGAAACCTGTGTGTGTGTGTGTGTGTGTGTGTGTGTTTATATTTATAAATTAACCACTTTCTCGACATGTCTTGCCATTTTCAGCAAAATGTATATTTACCTCTAGGTTTCTTTGTTCTTGTAACCCTTTTTGAATTGTGCTCTGCATTTACATTGCCTCTTCTCATTCTTTGTACCAAAATGTAATGCCATATTTCTCTATTAAAATTGCATTTGCCACCTATCAGCCCATTCCACAAGTGTCCCTAGATTTCCATGAAGTTCATACTATCCTCTCAATTCACCATCAAGTTATTGATTTTAAATGCAGTTTTAAATACTGTGTTTAAAAAAAAATCAGTATATTTACTTGGATGAGATTGGTTTACTGTGAGGGTACGAGAAAAGTATTTGTATTGTTCCTTTAATATCAATGAGCTTAATGACCAATACATGGTTGAGTTGGTAAGTTTTTGGGAAGGTACATAAAGCTTGGGAAGGAAAGCAAAATGTTGGAATTTAATGAAGGAGTTGGAAAGAATAATATCAAAAAAGTTGAAAGCTTATTCTAAGTTGTTCGTGGCCGAATTATCATAAGGCTTCTATAAAGTAAGAATTGCTCATCAATGAATTTCCCAGATTATAAACTGCTTATTTGCTTTGAAAATTTTGGATTGGCCTTGTACTTGCATTAAGACAATTAACTCAGCTCTGGTCACCTAAAAGTAGACTGTTTCTCGCTCAAAGTGGAATCTTCCAAAATCAAGGCTGGAGATTGCCATGTACAACTGTTTGCTCTATCTTGGCGACACGTGGAAAGTGAATTGTACTCTCTAAGCTTGGGCATTTATTTGTACAAAGACCATTCTCTTTTTGACTGAGGAACAAGATTTTTTTTTGGTGGTGATTTCTATCTTAAATGTTCCTGAGAAAAAAATTATGAGGAACTTGCATTGTTTGACTAACCTTTTAAGTATGTCTTTGGCTTATAGTGCTGCATGCAGCTGTTAAATTTTATTCTGTTCAAGATGTGTTCTAACAATAGGTCAGGCAAAGGTAATATTTGTTTTCTGAAATAGCAAGAGTTGTAGGATTATTGCACTATCTGAAATGAGTATACAATAAAGGGAAATTGTTTGCCCAGTGTCAAATAATGTGATGTTCTGGATAATGAGGACTTTGTGACCATCAATGAAAGTTGGACTAAGTGGGAATGAAAAAAATTGAGAAGATTCCCAAATTGCGACAATTGCATTTACTTTTTGCCATTTCCTTGTTCATGCTCCTGTTTTTGAGGCCAATACCATTTGTTGCTCATATATTTCAACAGTAATGCAAGTTGTGGGTTAGATTTTTGTTTCATTTTTTCAGGAATGGGATGCTACTGCCAAGGCCAGCATTTATTGCCCAACCCTTATTGTCCCTAAAGGTAATGATGAACCACCACATTGAACTGCTGCAGGCAGTCTTGTGAAGGTACTCCCATAGTGTGATTAGGTAGGAAGTTCCAGGATGTAGATCCAGTGAAAATGAAGAAAAGGTGATATATTTACAAGTCAGGATAGTTGCAGTTTGGAGAGAAATATGCAGGTGGTGGTGTTCCATTCTTTCCATGTCTTTCTTGGTGGTGTAGTTTCTGAGCTTATGAATTGCTATCAGAGAAGCCCAAGCAAGTAGCTGAACTGCATTTTGTAAATAGTGTACATTGCAGCCTTTTGTGTGTTGGTGACAAAGGAAATCAATATTTAGGGTGGCTGATGCAGTGCTAATTAAGCAGACTGCTTTGTTCTGGATGCTGTTGAGCTGGCTGAGAGTTGCGCAGCTGCAATTATCCAAACAAGTAAAAGGTATTCCATTACAGTCCTGACTTGGGACTTGTCAATGGTGGGAAGGATCTGGGTGTCGCTAGGTGAGTCACTTGCTGTAGGATACCCAGCCTCTGACTTGATCTTCCAGCTATAATATTTACATGGCTGGTCTAGTTGAGTTTTTGATAATTGGTTAATCCCTTGATATTGATGGTGGGGGACTTGGCCATTGAATGTCAAGGGAAAATCATTGGCTAGAAGATGCATCAGTCTCGTTTAGTTTCTCTGTTAATGCCACAGAATTAACTCGCACTAATAACAAGACATAAATTACTTGAAGTTGAGGCAGTTCTGCAAAGCAACTTGGCATAAATATTTTATTGTGCAGCTGTTATATTGTTTACCCTGTTGTTCTGAAAGTTGAAGAATGATATTTTATTTGATCCTCTTGCATTGTTAATATTTAAAATTTCGTGTTTCTTCAGAAGTGAGGATTACTGAGATTTCCATATTTTCTTGTAACATGCAAGGATGCCACGGGCTCATCAGATCTATGCTGTTTCATGAAGCAATCCTATTACTTCCCCTATTTTCCCTGTAATCTATTCTTCCTACATCAGACTCAACCTATCACCTACACAATAGGGGGAACTTGCAGTGGTAAATGAGCCTATCTTTGGGATGCAGGAGGCAACCCATTCGGAAATGGGGAGAAGGTGCAAACTTCACACACAGCTCTGGAGGTCAGGATTGAGCCAGGGTTGCAAGAGCTATGAGGTAATGGCTCTATTAGCTGTACCTCTGCCCAGTTCTCATGCACCATGAATATAAGGATGTTTAGGCAGAAAATCCTATTTTTACAGGATGGCTGTCATTTAGGACTGTTGACTACTCTATCATTACAATCAAATTGATTTAAAATAGTGACTTCAAATTTGGAAACTCCTCAATAATGTCAACAATTGTAAAAGTGCAAATTATGGCAGAAATACTACAAATTGAAAATATTCAGCAATTCGGGCAGCATCTATGGAGAGACAAGTAGTTAATGTTTCAATTTGATGACCTTTCATCAGATTGATACTTCGGGATCAATAGAGAATGGTTACTTACCTATAATAATTGTGATATTTAGAAAACATTGTACACAATTAACTATTGGTTTGGGTACTGTAGTCAGTTGACATGAGAATTCTCAACTTTTTACACATTTTTATGCACTGAACATATGGTTTTTGTAGCATATTAAAATATTTAGATGCATTCCAGATGTTGTAATGAGATGACTAATCTTCACCTGAGCAGGCATAATAAAATCTCACCAGGAAAGTTGAACGTGTGGTTTTTCTACGGTCTTTAACTGCTGTAAAAACATACCAAATGGGAAACATGATGGTATATCTGCCCCATAAAAAGCACTGATATGCAGTCCCATAGAGTTAATTGGTACCATTGACAAAATGGCAAAGCCATAAGACTCTACATTTAAGATGTAAAGATGTGAGAGTTACAGCAGTCTAGGTAAACAGTAGTAAATCTTTATAAAAGTTCTTAAATTTTAGGAGCATCTTTATTAATTAACCACAGTAAAGTTTACCAATAAAATTTACAAGTAATTGATATTGCTGCCCTAGTTATCATTTAATTAAGCATAATGGCTCATGGTGGCTTTTTTAAAAGTAAAAATGCAGCAACTGCCAGAAATTTGAAATAAATTCAAAATGGTGGACATGTTCATTGGGTCAAACAGCGTCTGTGGAGAGAGAAAGAGAGCTTAATGCTTTAGGTCAATGGTCTGTCATTAACACTGGAAAATGTCTTAAAATTTGTCATTTTTAAACTTAGAAAAGGGTGCATGGAGAAATGAAATGAGAGGTCTGTGCTAGGCATAAGATATTAAACCTTGCTCTCTAAATTTCAAGCAGCTGTTTTTGCCCTCTTAAAAGACTGCCTCCCCATTGGAGTTGACATCCAGTACAAAGGAATGGAAAGCTATTTAATCTTCACCCAAAGAATTGTGTCAAGATCTATGCCATTATTGCACCAAGAATGATCTTCAGTCTACACTGGATTTTTTTTGCATAAACTTGCTGTAGCCTGGAATTCTTGCTTACCAACGAGAAGATTAATTGAAGTAATGATCTTTGTGCACCAACTCTGCAGGACCACGCTGCCAAATTCTTTTTTTAAATATACAAACACTCTTCTTCCAGCTCACTTACAATAGTGATCAGAAGAAATGTGACAAAAAATAAAGCATATCTTAAGAAAACAGTCATTGACATCTCAAGCCCTCATAGAGTCTCAATGGCATAGCATTCTCCATTGGCCAGTGGTCGGCTTTGAGGAAAAGCATATTGCCCCAGAAGCTGGAAAGGGAGTGAGAAGGAAGAAAGGAACAAGAGCCCCTTCCAGGAGGAGCTGACCTGTGAGGAAATATCAGTGTCTTCTGTGAATGGGTTTATAGTTCCAGAATTGACTCCTGACTCATCTCTGAACCTGAAGGTAAATCTGTGATAGAGGCCATCCTCAAATTGAGGGATTGCCAGTTAAATAACAAATGGGAATTTGATTGATGTGTCCAAGGTCATGACTGATTAAACTAGGGTAAATACTGGGAGTTCCCATAAATGGTTGTAGGACCAGGAGATTCAGATTTTGGACAATAGGTGTGAGAAATGATTTTTTTTTCCCCACTTGGAATATTTAGGAATCCCATGCATATAAGGGTTTATTGAGGATAAGCAGCTGAGAGTAATTTGCAGCACTATGGGGAAAGGTGGGGGGAAGGGGACTGATGGAATTGGAGCCACCATAGACTCAAGAAACTGAATGGCCTCCTGCTGTAACAACTGTGGTTCTGTGATGGTCCACTGCAGGTGGGTAAAATGGGAGAAGTAACAAAGCACATCATGGTTCTGGAGGGGATGTAAATGGGAAAAGCAGAAACATCTGAAATTTGTTGAATTCGACATGAGGCCAGAAGGCAGTATTGCAACTAATCCAAAGACAAGGTGTTGATTCCTGAGCTCCTTTTGAACAACGCTGGAGGCTGAGGAAGTGGGTCAGAGTGGGAATGAGGTGGAGAATTAAAATGTCAGGCAGCTCAGTCCTGTATACAGTCTGAACGGAGGTGCTTTTCACGCCTGAAACGACCCATGTTTTATCTCCCCAACACAGGAGACGCCATCTTCAGCAGTGAATACATTTTTCCAAATGGAAGAAGCACATGTAAATGGCTGATTCAACTGGAAAGCATGTGGAGACACTTAGTGAGAAAGAAAATAAAAGAGCAGACATTGCATCTTTTGTGGTTACGCAGGAAGGTGCTGTGGGAAGGAAGAGGATTGTTGGAATTGATTGAAGAGTGGACCACAATATTTCGAGGGAATGGCCCCTCAAAAATTGGAAGCGAAGGAAAAGGAAGACTTGTTTTTATTCACTCCAGGGCTCTGCAGGCTGAGCCAGCATTTAATTCTCCATCCCTAATTGCCCTTGAGAAAGGTGGTGGTGAGATGCCTTCTTGCATCACTGCAGTCCTTAAGGCATGGCTATACCCACAATGCTGTTAGGGAGAGATTTCCAGAATTTTGACCCAGGAACGGTGATATATTTCCAAGTCGAGATGGTGTATGGTTTGAGGGCAACTTCCAGGTGGTGATGTTCCCATGCTTTGTTGCCCTTGTCCTTCTAGATGATGGAGTTGTGGATTGGAAGGTGCTATCCAAAGAGTCTTGGTGAGTTGCTGCAGTGCATCCTGTAGATGATACAAACAGCTGCTACTGTGTGTCAGTGTTGGGGTGAGTCCTTGTGGATTGGTTGCCTGTCAAGCGGGTGGCTATGTCCTGTATGGTTTCTTGAGTATTGCTAAAGCTGCATTCATCCAGGCAAATGGATAGTATTTCATCACATTCCTGACTTGAGCCTTGTAGATGGTGGACAGTCTTTGGGGAGTTAGGAGGTGAGTTACTTGCTGCAGAATTCCTAGGCTCTGACCGTGCCACATTTTGTATGTTCTTACTACAGTTCAGTTTCTGGTCAGTGGTAAATCCAGGCCTGGATATTGTCTAGGTCTTACTACATTTGGATGTGGACTGCATTATCTGAGGAGTTGTGAATGGTGCTGAACATTGTGCAATCATCAGCGAACATTTCTACTTCTGACCTTGTGATTTAAGGAATGTCATTGAAGCAACTGAAGATAGTTGGGCCTAGGACACTACCCTGAGGAACTCCTTCAAAGATGTCCTGTAGTTGAGATGATTGACCTTCAATCACCACAGCCATCTTCCTGTTGTGCTAGGTATAATTCCAACCAGCGGAGGGGGTTTCCCCTGTAATTCCCATTGACTCCTATCTGGCCAGATCTCCTTGAGGCCATATTCGATCAAGTGGTGCCTTGATGTCAAGGGCAGTTACTCTCACTTCATCTCTGGAGTTCAACTCCTTTGTCCATGTTTGGATCAGGGCTGTAATGAGGTCAGGAACTGAGTGACTTTGGCAAAATGCAAACTGAGGTTGTGTGAACAAGTTGTTGCTAAGCAAGTGCTGCTTGATAGCATTATCCCCTCTGTCATTTTGCTGATCAAGAGTAGACTAATGGGGTAGTAATTGGCTGGGTTGGATTTGTCCTCCTTGTGGACAGGACGTACCTGGGCAGGTAGATGCCGGTGTCGTAGCTGTACTGGAACTGCTTGACCAAGGACGTGGCAAGTTCTGGAGAATATCTTCAGGACTATTGCTCGAACGTTGTCAGGACCCATAGCCTTTGCTGTTTCAAGTGCCTTTAGCCATTTCTTGATATCATGTAGAGTGAATTGAGTCGGCTGAAGACCTGGCATCTATCATTCTGGAGGAGGCTGAGATGGACCATCTACTTGGCACTTCTGGCTGAAGATTCCTGCAAATGCTTCAGCTTTCTCTTTTGCACTGAGGTGCTAGGCTCCCCCATCATTAAGAATGGGGATATTTGTGGAGCGTGCTCCTCTTGTGAGTTATTTAATTGTCCACTGCCTTTCATGACTGGATGTGGCAGGATTGCTGAGCTTGGGTCTGATCTGTTGGTTGTGGGATCGCTTAGCTCTGTCTGTTGTATGCTGTTGTTTGACATACATGTAGTCCTGTCTTGTAGCTTCACAAAGCTGATGCGTCATTGTGATATATACACGTTTGGTGTGGCCATCATGCTGGAGATGCTGTAACACATTCATCGAGTGTTGAGACCGCTGGGGTGAAGATGAGAAAACAAATTGAGCCCAGGAGAAGCTAAATGTTCTGAGCCCATAATAACAGTTCCTCTTTGTCCTGCTGATACCTTCATCCATAGTTTTATTTCCAGTAGACATGCTGCACTCTTATTTATCCTCTTGTATTCTTGAGGTCATCCTCAACATTAATTCCTTTGACGTAACTTGCCCAGTCCCATTCATTTATCACCACATAGTTACTTTGGCTCCTGGTTAACAATGCCCTGATTTGATAATTTTCATTCTAGTAATTCTCACTCCTTCCTTGGCATCTTCTTTCTCCAATTTCTGTCATCTTCTCCATCTGTGTAACCCACCAAGATATCTATGGTTAGAATGGAAAATGCTGCAGATGCTGGAAATTGGAAATAAAAATTGAGAATGCTAGTAAGGTTCATTCAGCATCTGTGAAGAGGGAAATTGAGTTAATGTTTCAGGTTGATAAGCTCTCGTCAGATATCTGTGCTCATCTGATTCTGGCATCTTGAGATATATACAAATGTACTTGCTCCATTATTGATGGCTGTCAGTGCCCTTGACTCTAGAATTCTTTCTCTAAACCTTTCATTCTCTATCTCATCATCCTTTTTAAGGTGGCCTTTAAAATCAAGCTATTTGATCAAACTTTTTTTTATCATCTGCCCTAATATTTCCTTGTGGCTCAATATCAAATGGTGTATGATGAAGGTCCAAAGAAATGCCTTGGGTTATTTTGTGACATTAAAGGAGCTACGTGGATGATTTTTGGATATGAGTTTTTAAACTTGTGCCATCTAGTCATCATATGCACACTGTACTTCTGACAGCGTGTTGATGCCTTCAACTGAGCCACTAATGGTTTTGAGGAAGTGGTATGGAAGTAAACCATAGTGAGGTTTCATTCCCCTGTGCTGAGATTGCCTCTTGTTTGAATTGTAATGGTGGTTGGCAGGCAATCCCAGAGTGCAGTCCATCATGTACTCTCAAGTGGGGGCAAAATGCAAGCAGGGACAGGCTGTAAAGAAGGTGGAATGTCCCAAGTATTTTTCTGCTTTCCACCACCCAGTTCCCCTGCTTCCCCCACTCTTCTCGTACTCCCACTTGGCAAAGAATATTTATTAAACCATAACCAGGTATAATAAGGTGTGCATAAATAAAGCCATGTGGTTTTGTTCAGTGAGTTATGTGCACTTTTAGTTAAGTAAGAAACAAGAATGTTATTGCCAATTATGAAACAACTTTTTTTAATAAGATGTTTTGTTAGTGCATATAGTACCATATATAATTTAACTTAACGGCCATGCTGTTGACTTCTTGTATGGCTATTAACTTCAGACTTCTGTCAACTGATGGGGAAAAAATGCACTTAAATCTTTAAATTCAGATTTCCATTTATGAGCAGCTTTTTGCTTGATTAAATTACTGACTTGCCTGATAATTGAAAAATGCTTTACTTGATTGCATGCATGGCAGAGAAATTTCATCAATGAAAAACTGATTTTCTCAAACTATGTGAGGAGAGAGATGTCATTTTTGTTAATAATCAGCAAGAAAGAGAAAATTGATTAATCTAGTTACAGTGTCTTTGCGGGCAGGAGGATGGCTGTAGGAGGATGGGGGTTGGCTGTAGGAGTCCTAAGTGGAAACTTGTTAGTATGTGGTAGTAACAAAAGAATTTCCAAAGGCATTTTGCATCAATTATATGAATTCATAGAAACAGCTCTTTAATTTTACATGTTCAGTCAGGAGTGTAAGAAACTGTTTCTGGAAAATGTGACCCATATACAAGTTTAATGTAATTTCTCTTTTCCCCTCCTTCCTGTACCTGATTATTGCTAATTGTTCTATTCAGGTACAGTGTTTCTCTTCAAATCTGATTTTGTTTATTAATCTCAACCCCTTCATCCTTGCACATCAGCACTCTATGGGCAGCACAGTGGCACAGCAGTCAGTGCTGCTGCCTCACAGATGTAGGAACCTCTGTTCAATCCTGACCCTGGGTGCTGTCTGTATGGAGTTTGCACATTTTTCCCTATGACTGTGTGGCTTTCCCCCGGGTTCTCCAGTTTCCTCCCACACATCAAGGTGCATTGGTAAGTTAGTTAGCCACCATAAATTGTTCCTTTTTGAATAAGTGACAAAATGATCAGAAGGGGAGTTGGTGGGCATGTGAGAGAAAATGTGTGTTGGGGTAGCAAGGTGAGCGGATGTGGGAATGATGGGATTACTCTTGTGGGAGCTGGCATGGATTTGATGGATGTAATATGTATTTAATGTCCTTTCTTCTCAAGTCTCATTGTAGCCTCCTGAATTCCTTTACAAGTTTCTGGAACTCCTTATTTTGAAATTTGGAGTCAGGTTATACCACTGCCACAGTACTGAAACGATTCTGGCCAAAGTTGCCTTTTAATATCTTGCACAATTGTGAATATAATTTGGGTCTACAGCAGGACAAGGAAACTATTTGCAACCTTGACTAGTTGACATCATCCATTCTCCAGCAACACTCTGCTGTCATCTACTTAATGCTTCCATTCTTACCCAATCATAATCAGAAGACTACCTGCAGTGGATCCTTTTTTGGTCCTAACGTTATTGTTGGTGTCCTCCTTTCTCACTGCCACCACCCCCCCCCCCCCCCCAAAAGGATCTTTCCTTGGGCATATAGCTTGCCTTGTTGATTCTACATGGCTGTCACCCGTGGTTCCAGCACCATCTCCAAATTGTCTGATATCTGGTACTGGATGAGCAGAAATTTCCTCCAACTAAGCACCATCATTACTCCTCCAGTTCTGGCTTTTTGATATTCCCTGAACTTAATCACTTCACTGTTGTCAGCTCTGCCTTCATCTGGACAGTCCCTGTAATTCTGGAAGTCCTTCGCCAAACCTTCACGCTCTGCCTCCAGTTCCACCTTTAAGATAATTTCTTTATACCTACTTCTTCGATTGTTTTTTTTGGAATCAGCACTAACGTCTCTTTTTGTCGCTTGGCACCAGGTTGTATTTGATGATACTCCTGTGAACTGCCATGTTAAAGCTACCACCTAAATAGAATTTGTTGTTCATCACTTCTGCACTGTTAGAGATTTACAATAATTTAAAGTATTGGAAGTTTAAATTGGCTTGATTAGATAAATAGTTGAACTGTAAAATTTGTTTTTTTTTTAAAAAACTGTTTGTGACCCAAAAGCCTATGAATAAATGTAGAGTGTTATTTACAATGATGAATCATAAAAGAACATTAAGCATGAAATGTTCTTTCATTTCAGAAGGAATCAAATTGATTTATTTAACAGAACGTGAAGCTGGATATATCATGGATTTTACAAACTGTATTTAATCTCCAGAGATATTTTCAGCAATTTTTTGCTTTCCTTCCAAATGGAATCAACTGACATGCCAGAGTATTTATCCATATCCCTCAGACTGCTGCGTGCTTTCTTCAAATGAAACTTCTGCACTCTTAGCCATATGGTATTTGCGGTTTTCCAAGAAACGTTTGAACTTTTCTGTTCGATCATCTCTGTGATCTTAATCTAGACTGCTGACAAGATGCATATCCAGATGCCTTCTGAAGTGACTACCAGATCTTTGGCTTGGTTTCCCTCTGTCCTCAATTATTTTCTCATTCACTAGTTTTGTTTGAGAATTTCATGTTTATACTTTTTTATTTCTTGCTGACTGTCAATTATATTTGGAAACTCTTAGATTTGGTTGATCCCAAGACCCATGTGTGCAGGTTGTCCATGATTCCTGACCTGCAGAGGTATCCTAGCTTCCAGTACAGTTGGCAGCAGATTGAGCTGGCACATCATGCTAGTTAAGTGCATATTTGGTAGCTGGAGCCTGGGAGACAAGTTGGTCTTTAAGTTACTATGGTGTGTTAGCTGCAATTTGTGCAACGTCCCTTCTATGCCACTAGCTGCTCACTCCTGCAATAATAAGGCTCCAGGGACGATTCTTGAACTTTTTTTTGCATGTTCTTCATCACCAAGTACCTGGTATGTGGTCCATTTCTCTTTGTCTTTTTCTACAATTGTGGGAAGATTGGATCTTTACATTTTCTAATTTTACCTGCATCTTGCATTCTCCCCATGGTGGCCTTTCATGGGAGGAAACCCATGCTATGAAGAAATTCACTTTTTGCTATAAAGAAAGAAGTTGCTTTAAAGACGTGAGGTCATGCAAGGCATTCACAACTCCTGAAGCACCATGGGAAATGTGGTAGTCAATTTGTGCAGAGCAAGGTTATACAAAGAGCAATAAGGTAGTGTCCTGTTTTAGTGATGAATGAGGAATAAGTATTGGCCAGGATACCATGGACACCTTCATTGCTGTGCTCAAAATTGTACATTGAGTTTTTTTTTATGACCACCAAAGATGCTTCAGTTTAATCCCTTGTCTGAAAGGCATCATGTCTGTCAGTATAGCTTTATCCCTCAATGGAGATTGACCTAGATTTTTTGCTGCATTTTGAATCCATGTCCTTTAGACTTGAGATCTATTTACTACCTCTGAGCTGCAACTAACATCTGAAAATTTTTGATGTGCTTGATGTCTCTTTAAAATTCAGTTAATGTACTTGGGGAATTGCAAAGTTAACTCTGAGACTTGTACGAGGTTTACCTGAAAGAATATTGCACAGTCTTTGGTAACCAGCTTGAGAACGAATGTTCCATTGACAGAAAGTTCTTCTGTACTTGAGATTTCACATATTCAAAACGGAAGAAAATTTGTTTACCTTCTTCCAGATTAGAGAAACATTTGGAATTTGAATGCATCTTGAGAAGAAAAGTTTAAAAATCCAAGGACCAAAGAACAGCTTGGGAAGAACTGAAAGATTACTAGTTTCAGAAAGGGAAGCGATTATGGGGGAAAAGACTGGTACAAGTGGGAAAACTTTTTTTTAAAAAGACACTTATTGACCATTGTAAATAACTTGCATTGCAGCAGTTACAAGTTGTACCTTCAAACCACAAATGCTTGCAAATTACAGTAAAGGTTTATTCTTGAAATTACAGTCCAAGTCTATTTGAAGTATAAAACATGGAATACTCAGCAACGTGGGGCAGGCAGGAAAAGAAAAGTACCATTGTTGGAAATGCCTCTTAAAAGTATTCATAACATAGCGAAGGCTCTCCATCTCTGGAATTTAATGGTTCCGTGACTGTGTATCTCTGGCACTGAGTGGATTCTTTGCTACTATGAATTTTGGGTAAGGAATTGTATGTTCCATGAAATCCCAAGGGGCTGAAGAACTGAGAGTGAGTGACTGGAAATGGAGGCACAGTATGGGAAAGAAAAGCTGAAGGTTTGGAAGGAGAGAATTTTTTTCCTCCTTTCCTAGCCCTTACTTTTCACATTAAGCTTATTCACAAGTCTCTCCTGCTTTTGGAACTTCTCGCAAAATAGCTGCTAGTACAAAATCACAAATAAAATTATCAACTACAAGAAGTCCAAAACTTTAGACTCCACATGGGCAGAACATCATGTAATCAAACTTCCAGGAATGCTTTCAACAAGAGTTGGCAACTGTACTCCCCTCAGTACATTGCTGATATACTAATGACCCCCCCAACCCACTCCCTAATATGTAAGACATTATAAGCTGGAACTCAGTAATTGGGAAGGAGTTTCTGAACAACATGTTGAAAATAAGGACGTCTGTAAATGACGAACACTTGATGCAGGTCCTTTTTATCTGTGGCTAATTTACAAATTTCACAGTAAGATAAGTACATAAGCAAGTTCAGTTTCTCGAAGCCATCCATTTGTCATTTCAATTACTAGTATACAAAGGACATGATGCTTCAATATGTGCCAATTCTGCTTATCAGACTCATAGTCGTACAACACAGAAACGGGCACTTATGCCCACCAAGTCTGCAATGACCATCAAACACACAATTACACTAATCCTATTTTTTTTAATATATCCTCCTCACATTTCTTTCAACACTCCCCAGGTTCTGCCACTCAACTACATGCAGGGTGATTTACAATAGTCAACTTGCCTAACAGTCTCTGTGTCTTTGATGTGGGAGGAAGCTTGTGATCGCAGGGAGAACATTGCAAACTCCACATAGACAGCACCAGAGGTAAAGATTGAAACGGAGTTACTGGAGCTATGAGGCAGCAGATCTATTAGCTGCGGTACTGTGCTGCTCAATTTTTCTTCATTACTTGTTAAATGAATCTACATCTGAATATGCTTTATTCCTTTCTGACCTTCAACTAACCTTTCCTGTCTGAACTAGAGGTGTAGGATAGCCCAGGACCTAAAAGCATTTACTTAATGGAAATTGATACTTATTTACCCAGGGACATTATTGTTGAGATTTCCAGGCAAAGTTTCATATTCTCAAGAGAATAGGAATGAGTGCTTTTTTAATGTATGTATTATTATTCCAGTGATTCAAGTACAAATACCATAATAATGTAGACTAAAATTGAAGTGAAGAATGTAAATGTATTAATTGTATTATGACTTTGTTTGTGGCTTCTTGAGTCCATTATACAAGATTAATGCGCAGTTATATTTTTCCATTGCAGCAAAGTTGATTCTGTCTTGCAGTGAAATAACTGCAGTACAACTACAAACCAGCATCAATTTTCATAATTTACCACAAGTTATATCAGTTCAGGAAATGCTGCTATATCTGTTCATGTGATTTATCAAGGGGATCACTTTGTGGTTGTCTCACTTCTGGCAGGGAGTTCAAGTGAAGAAGTGAGAAAAACTTGGCAATGATATTTATCGTTGTTCACTGCACTCATTAGATTGATTCTTGACATGAAGCGGTTGTCTTTAGAGGAAAGATTGAGTGGGTTGAGCCTATCATTGGTATTTAGAAGAGTGTAGGATAGTATTGTAATATGATCCTCTGAGGAGGGATTGTCAGGGTGGATACTGAGAGGGCATTCACCTAGTGGCGGAATGTAGAACCTGGGAGGTATAGTTTCAAAATAAGGGATCACTGTCTGAGGTGGAGATTGAGAAACTTTCCTTTGTGATTCTGTACCCCAGAGAGATGTGGAGGCTGATTCATTGTCTGTCTTGGCCTTGAATATATTCAGACAGATTTTTGGTATGTGAGGGAGTTGAGGATTGGGGAACAGGCAGGAAAGCAGAGCTGAAGCCAAGACCAAATCTACAATGATCGTGATGAATGCTACAGCAAGCTTTTACGTTTGTAAAAATAGTTTGATTTGATGTGTAGATTGGTCTCCTTGAGATGCATTCCATTAAACCATGTTAACAGTCTTCCCAAATGGGAATGTGTAGTAAATGATTAACAAAGCCACTTAAGCATGAGAGCAGAAGTAACATTATGGATCATTCAACCTCTCTTGAGCTTTCTCTGACATTCAGTTTGATCAGGCTGTATTATGGTTCAGATCTATTTATCCTGAATATCATTACCTATCAAACGTCTATTTATTTTAAATATTGATTTCTTTTTTAATTGTCAACTGACCTAGTCTCTCAGTCTCATTGTATGGGGAGTTGTAGATTTCCATAACTCTTTCTGTAGAGAGGCGATTTGTGCCATTACTCCTGAATGGTCTCGATCTAAAGGTATATTGTTTTGTTCCAGATTTCTTAGGAAGCAAAATTGTTTTGAACTTCAAGAAATCCATTAATCATTTCAAACACCTGAGTCTTCTAAACCCAACAATGCAACCTTATGTACAATACCTCTAAAATTGTAAATTGATACAAGGAGCTTCCACAGAATTTGACATGACTTGAATGCATATGTTTGCTTTTAAAGAATCTCTTAATGGAGGAAAGTGTGAAAGCTGGGACATTTAGAGAAATTATCCTGGAATCTAGGGGTCAACTGAAGGCATTGCCATCAATGTGGAATGATTACAGTTAGAGGCCATGGTTGGAGGAGTGGAGATATCTTGGAAAGTTGGAGGTCTTGAGGAGGCAAAGCTGCTAGTGTTGGGTGGGGGAGGATTAGAATTTTAAAACAGATTTATTTCTTTGGAAGAGAATATAAGTTGGGGAACCCAGGAGTAAAGGATTTACAGAATGATGCAAGCTCTGGTATGTGCAACAGAGTTTTGGATGAAAGAGATTTGAGTGAGGAAGGCTATCCAGAAATGTAGTCAACCCTATACTACCTACCCTTGTAAATTAACCTTCTAAATCCCTATATCATTCTGACAAATAATCACTCTGCATCTACCAAGATGGATTGTGAAGTATATTGCTGAGAACTCAATTCAGTTATCCAGTTGAATCCAAACCACTATTGTTCAATTCTGGCTTGTATTGCACTCATTTTTGTATACCAACTTCCTTTTTAATTATGATACTCCTTCAATGATTTCTGCACATGGACTCTTTTAGTGATTTCTGTATGCAGCAGTAGGCTAGGAGTGTAAGCTGTTTAGGAAAATACAATGAGCAAGATTATGTCCAAGATTTATAGCCTCAGACTTCCCCACAGTTCGCTTATTCACTTAAAATGTAGCAAGGGGACATGGATAGATTATTCTCCACTACTCAGTTTATTGCCTAAATTAATGTTAGTAGCAAAACTGGGTTGCTGATGAAAGGTCTGTGTACTTTCATTTAAAACTTGAGCACAATCCATTTCTTTAAATTAGAAATAGATATAGAAGATACTGGAATTACTCTGCAGGTCAGGCAGCATCTGTGGAGAGTGAAGGGCAGAGTTAACACTTCAGAATAATCATCTGCCTGAAATAGTAACTGTTTCTCTCTTCCATGGTTCCACATAACTGTTAACCATTTTCAATGCTTTGTTACCATATCAGGTTTCCACTACCTGCAGTATTTTGCTGTATTTTAAAAAGTCGCATGTGGCTCCTGTATTTTTTATATGTGTGTATATATAAAACAAAAAGATACCAGGGAATTTTGTTTAGCTGGAAATCTGTTGATGGGGAAATTACTGGACTCTGTACTGAAGGATGTAGTGACACAACATTTCAAAACTTCAGCTGAATTAGATTGTGATGGATCAATCATGCTTTTTGTTTTGAAGACTTAACTAAAGGTCAGTGCAAAGTTTATGAGTTAATATATTGAAAATGTATCTCTATAATTTTCAGAAGGCATTTAAGTAAAATCTCTCCATTTTTGTGAGTGTTCTTTCAAACTGAAGCCAATGATACTGAAGGCAAATCATTGATCTGCTTGGTAGGTACTTGTACAGAAGGGTTAATGTACAGTGTTTGACAGGACCTTCCCAACCTGCATTCTTGCCATCTAGAATGATGAGTGCAACTGCATACTTCTGATCTGCTGAGTGTTTCTGGCATTTTCTGCTTTATTTCAAAGAACATCTGCTGTTTTTTTTCTGTGACTTTTTTTTACATCTGGCATTCCAAGGCCTGAGAAGAACCACTGAAAGCCAGAAGATGGGACTCTGTTGTAAAAGTGATGTACTGATAGATTGTGGAGAGCAAACCTTTTTAACAGTTGTTGTCCCAATTCTTGAAGTTGGATAGTCACCTGAATTGGCATAGTAATCTTGTATCAGTACTGCTTGGTGTCACTTATCTTAAACTTATTCAACCAATCCTGCTTTTTTTCTCGAAGCTAGCAAGCTTACTAAAATTATCTAATGTCTACTTTTCTTAAAAGGAAAAGCAAATGCAAGATTGATGGAATCTGCACGGCAGTAAAGATATCATTGCAACTTCCCAAGTTGGTTTCAGGTTTGAAATGCTTATTTCAGCATGTGGCAGGATCCAATTAGAGATTGGAAGGGATCAGAGTAAATGTCACAGCAAATAGCATTAGAATCTGATGAAACAATTGGCATGAATTCTTGGGAAGGAAATGCTTAGAATTGGAGTTGAAATGTAGCAAGTAAATGAATAATCAGAGGTTTTAAAAAGGAGCTTGGAAGTCTGGATTATACTTAATATTTGGAAATGTAACCTAACACTAAAGAGAGAAAGTCTCAGTTAATATGGTGTTTTCTGATCCAGCATTAACGTGGTTTTGATTAGTTGGCATTTCATGTTTTTAAACTTCTGTTTCCGTTCATCCCACAAAGCTGTATTCTCCATTACCATGCATCTGATTCCAATTTGCTTTTTCTGTTCATTGACATAAATAGACAGTTATCTGAGGTTGTTATTTTGAAAGCACTGTTCATGGAATCATAGAGAATTTACAACTTAAAGCCATTTGGCCCCTAATACCCATGCCAACTAGAAAAGAGCTACTCAGTTTAATCTTGCACAACTTGGTCCAAAGTTCTGCATATCATGGCTCTTCAAGTATCCAAGTACCATTTTAAATACAAGGTTTTCTACATTTATCATCCATATTGGCCAGTGAGTTCCAAAATCCTTTCAACTTCAGAGTGAAATTTATTTCCCTCATTGAACTAATCCTCTGCCAGTTATTTTAAATCCATACTCTCTTTCATAATTTAAAAAAAATTCTACTGAGGCTCTTAGATCTTTCCTGCCTATTTTATCTTGCCTCCATAATTTGGAGCACCTTAATTAAGATCCTCAGTTGTCAGAGCTACAAAGAAAAAGGAGGAGAGGCTGAGGTTTTGTTTGGAACAGCTTTGCAACCATGGCAACATCCTTGTAAATCTTCTGTGCCTCCTCTCCAGTACAATTGCATCTTTCCTGTAATGTGGTGACTGGAACTGTAGACAGGATTCAAGTTGTGGTCTAACTAGCATTTGTATAAAGGCCCAACATAACCTCCCTGCTCTGCTAGATTCTAGGCCTTGGCTAAGAATGGAAAGCATCTTGAATGTCAATGTAATCACCTTGGCCACCTGACCTGCTGCCTTTTTAAGGACATGTGAACATTCAATCCAAGTGTCCCTTGTTCCTCCATACCAATCTATCCCTCTGTTTATTGTGCATTCCTTTACCTTGTTGTACCTCCCCAGAAGAATTACTTAAATGCATCTCTGGATTAATGGAGACACATGACTGCAGATGCTGGAATCTGGAGCAACAAACAAGATGCTGGAGGAACTCAGCAGGTCAGGCAGCATCTGTGGAGGTAATTGGACAGTTGACATTTTGGTTCAAAACCCTTCATCTGGACTGAGAGAGGCTGGGAGGTGATAGGTGGGGGCAACAAAGGGCCGCAGATGGGAATCTGATTGGAAAGGAAGGTGGAGCATGAAATCAATTAAGGGAGGTGGGGTGGGAATGGTGGGGGGTGGAGGGGGAAGGGGATTAAATTCCATTTGTCTCTTTTTCTGTGCGACTGACCTGACCCCATCTATATCTTGCATCTAAAACTATTCTCCTTGCTGTCAGTCAAATGGTCAACTTTTGAAACATCTGTAAACTGCTTTAGCATGATCCTTGTATGTTTGTCTAAATCATAAATACAGTATGTATTACAAAAAGCAAGGTATTAAGTTCTTGCCCCTGTGGAACCACAGTGATGAGGCCTTTCAGTCACAAAAGCACCCATCAACCAAAACCCTTTCCTTCCTACCACCTATCCAATATGCCACTCTCATAGATTCTGTGTGCTTTTACATTTTCCACCAGTTTGCTGTATAGTACTGTTTCAAAAGCTTTTAAAATCATGTAGACGACATCGAGCGCACTGCCCTCATCTGCAGCATTGCCGTCTTCCCTTCTATCATGAAGATGGCCACAAAGTATTAAGAATCTTGCGTACGTACTCCACCGCCACACATACAGGCTAGCTGTTTAGTCTGTAATAAAGTCTACTCTTTGCTTTAGTAATTCTTTTGATCCTTTTGCACATGTAAAATATCGTTTGATATTATTATTGTAACAGCTGGTATTTTCTCACACCCTCATTGCTTTCCTAATTTCCCTTCTAACTTCTCTCTTACACTTACTATACACCTCAAGACCCTGGTATTTCTTATAAGCTTCCTCCCTTTTTTCCATTTTCTTTTATCCTCTCTGCACTTTGTTTTCTAGGTTTGACAGTCCCACCTGTTTTCTTCATAGAAACATGTTTACCTCTGAATCTCCCTTGAATGCCTCTCTTTGCTCTGACTGATTTGATTTACTTTCAAGTAGCTGTTTCCAATCCACTTTTGCTACATCTCTGGTAAAATTGGCGATATCCCAACTTTTACTGCTGTTTCATCTTTTGTCCTTCTCCATAATTATCCTAACTCTAGCTGCATTTTGATCACCACCGTAATAATGCTCCCCCACTGCTGCTACTCCCACCTGTCTAGCTTCTTCATTTCTTGTACTAGATCCAAAATTGCTGGTTCACCCACCTCCTCAACCATCTACCCGCTCCTCCACTGATCCCCACCCCCGCCACACCTTTTGTTAAACTTGCACTTAATCATGGGTTTCTTAAGCTAGTCTTTGCTCATGGGTGCAATATGTAGCACTCTATTTAAATGTTTTGATTCAAGTTCTGAAATACTGGAGAGAGTGATGAAATTCAGTGCTTCAAAGACCATCTACATCTGGCTGGCTGTCTCTACTAACTGGATACACATGTTAAATTGTCATATGCCATATAACTCCAGATCTGTTTTCACTTTCGAGATCTTTGACTATTTAAAAATAACCAAAAAAATGATTAAACTAAATATATCAATGGATGATTGTGAGAAAAAGCAAGTTCATATCCTGTTTACTTCTGAGCTAAACTGTATGGTTTAGCAGTGTATGTTGATCTAATTATAAAATCAAGGGAGAAGGCTGTTCCACTGCTTTTCTGCACCTTCAACTTAAATTTTGCCTTGATATTAAGCAACATCTGAAAGCTATCGATATGTCCCATTGTGGTATAAATAGTTATTATTTAAAATGTGTATTTCTAAATCCATGATTACTAAGAAAATGTGTTTCTATTTGCTATTATTCTTCGCGTTTATATACAAAATTTTTAACATGCAAATAAAAATATTTGACTCTAATATTTCTGATGCATTTTGGCTGAAGGAATTCTGCCATGTTGTAAGAGTTTCCTTTTATATTTGGCTGGTTAAGGTGGATGTGAAAGATCTTACTCCTATTTAACTATCGATGAATTCTTCCTATGCAGATTGGCTGCCATGTTTGGCAACAGAGGCATTTAACATTTTGGAACCTCCTAAAAACGAAACAGGTTTTATATAATTGAAAGTCTTGTTTCATTGGAGTAAGTACACTTATATTGACTAAGAACCCACGTTCCAGTCTCAGTTGTGTGTGGATGATCGTTTTAATGCACTTTTGCATATGACATCAGAAATCCTTTATCTTCAATATTTGTGTGGTTTTTATTTTGGTTTGAAAGTTGCAGTTGTGTTCGTTTTGTTATTCTATATTGTTTCACTGATGTTTTAACACCATGAGCTATATTCAGTCCAACAATCCTTAAAAGTTTCAGTCACCAAAAATAATTGACAGATATTGTGCTGAAAACTCTAAAGCAAATTAGGTTTGTGAATCTCAAGATTTTCCTTTTTGGAATGACAGTACCAGAAAACTTGTTAACTTCTGTCAATTGTCTTGATCACAGACTTGGAAATTATCCTTACTGGAACCCTACATTTTGAATGCAGTTGCACAGGTTCAGAGGGTTCACAAATCTTACTTGCCAGTCTAAACATTCAAATATACTGTTGTATTAAGTAACATTTTAGTCTTTTGAATTCTAAGTGCTTCATTATCCACTGTTGCCTCTTTGGATCTGTGTTGATCATACAGTCCAGTTACCCTTTTGGTTAAAATACAAACTGGTTTTCATTTCTAAATGTTATTTTCTGTTTGAGTTTTCACTTGATTCCAAAATGGCTTCAGTAACTCATCACATTTATTGATACTAGTAAATTACTTCATGCTGTATTTTCTCATTTGTTAAGCCGATCAGATAATTGAATGAATGCAGAAAATTTGCTAAAAGACATGGGTGACTTTATATTTCTGACACTACACCTTGCTTTCAAATATCAAAATCTAGACAAATGCATGATCATTCAACTTCATAATGAACCACCCCTCTTCTTCATTATAAATACAATAGAATTAAATCTGTTCATAATGAAAGCCAGATGAGTGAATTCCAGTGAACATTTGGTGTCATGTGGTTCCAGTGTAATTCTTAGTTATTATTGCATCAAACCTTGGCATGACAACAAGGTTAATCACAGCAAAAAGCCTTGTTACTGTCACAGTGGGACATTCATGAGTTGTAATGGTTACTAGGAGACAAGGCCAGATAGGTTAGCATTGTCCAATATATTTGCCTAATTTGGAGGTGACTAATTGCATTTTTGATTAAGAGAGAAGTGAATAATTACTGGGCATGTTTTAATATTTGCATACTTTGGTGTGTAATGAACACTTAAACCTTCTTGTTTATGCATTTTCCAGCATACCAACAAATCTTTTTTGTGTGCTTTAGTCTTTATTAGTTATCTGTGAAAATGATGTGTAATGTGGATAAATGTGCCCTAATCATCACCATGGAGATCTGGCAGTGTGTGATGAATTTTCATGATGAACATGCACACATACAAGTTTCTTCATACCTATCCAATGAAGTACATATCCTGCATTCGGGAACCAATGTTTGATGGTTTTGAAATTTGATTAAAAAATCTATAAGGGTTGATTTCTTTTTACTAATGAAATTTCACAGGACTAATGCCCTTGTGGGATATTCATTGGAATATTTTAAACCACTATTTACTTCATGGGAATATAATTGAACAAAAACTATTGATGCTTTGCCCAAAAAAAAGGCCAATTGGGTAATGATCAAATACTTGGTTTCCAGACAAATTTAAGGAATGTCTTAAAGGAAGAAAGGGTGGAGAAATTTCAGGGAAACATGTCTGTAAGCTAAAGGAATGGGAGCCAGTACTAGAGAGAAATTATATTCAGGGTTAAGTAAGAAGTCAGAATTGAGATGACATATATCTCTGCAGAGTTATAGTGCTGGAAGAGATTCAGAATCTTGAAGCGAGCCTACAAATTGATTTGAAAGCAAAGATGAAGATCTTTAAATTGAGGCAATTCACAGGAAGTGAACATTGGTCAGTGAGTGTGAGGCAATGGCTGATTGTACCTTGGTTTAAATTAGGATGTGAGCAGCAAAGTTTTACATGAGTTTGAGTTCTGAAGAGTGGCCAAAGTGTGGTGGATCTTATAATTGGCAACTGGAGTATGACTTCAATCACATCATACTTCTGAGCATGTGCTGTGTGCAGACTTTTCCAGCTCTAGAATGATGAGTAGGTGTATCCAGTTATCGGGGTAGCATTTGAAACCTAGATTACTTTTTTTAAATAAAAAGAATTCAAATGGAGCGAAAAATATCATCAACACTTGCAGTGTTTAAATTATTTGTATTAATTAAATGGTTTTTGTTATGCACTGTTCAAAAAGATTGTGTTTTAGGTTTCTCTATTGGTATTTAGATTGTTTGACCAATAGAATCATTTTTAGTCATATTTCCTTATTTTAGTAATGCAGTCATACATAGTCGTACAGCATGGAAAAGGCCCTTCAGCCCACCAAGTCTGTGCCAATCATTTACACTAATCCTATTTTTTATTTTCCTCTCTCATTCCCATCAACTCCCCTTGATTCTACCACTCATCTATATAAAAGTGGGTATATACAATGCCCAGTTAACCTACCAACCCTGTACTTTGGGACATGGGAAGAAACTGGAACACCTGGAGGAAACCCATGCTGTCACATGGAAAATATGCAAACAGACAGCTCCCGAGATCAGAATTGAACTGGGGTCACTGAACTCCAAGGCAGCAGCTCTGTAGCTGTACCATTGTACTGCCCCAGTTGTAGGTTTAATTTCAAAACATGCCTGCATAATTTTTGAAACTTACTAATTTTATTTTTAAGACTTTCCAAAGAATGAACTTTTCAATATTTGAGGTCTTTTCTTTATAGGACTTAGTTAAATAAAAGTTGGCAACTCACTAAATTTAGTAAAGAGCTAAAACTTTGGATCTTGGTACTGACGTACTCCAGGAACACATCAGGAAGTTGGGCACATCACCCACCCATTTCAATCACCCTTTAATGTTAGGCAGCGGAAGAATTATACTATAGAGCCTTAAGGCAGGAGCATAAACAGAGCAAACTGCACAATGTTTACAGCACATAAACTGACCATTTCGGCCAAATGTTTTCATGCCTGCATTTCTGCACCATCTATTTCATCCAACTCCAAAAACAGATTCTTCGATTCCTTTCTCCCTCAAGTTCTTACCTAACTTCCCCTTCAAGGCAGCTATGCAGTGTGGCACAGATATAGCCTGTGGTCATGAGATAAAGGTAAAGAGGTTTCTTTTGAAATTTGTGTTGGATTTATTAACTATCTTGTACTGCTTAATTTTAATTTCTTCCCTGAGTGAAAATGTGTTCTCTCTCCCTCCTTAATCAGATTCTTTTGTAATTTGGGAAACGTTTGGCTTTTATTTTCTAGCCTCTTTAATCTTTATTAGTTATACCTTTTCATTTCATTGAATTAAAACCTACAGCACAAAAGGAAGCCATTCAGCCTTCTAAGTCTGAGCTGGGTTTTAAAGAGGTGTGGTGTTTATCTTGCTGTTTGTTTTGACAGAAACACTTGTTTTTAAACTTGTTCAGTTCTCTTAAAATGGTTGCTTGGTTTGGTTTCGCTACTTTCTTCAGCAGATACTGGGATTAGTTGGGAAATTCTCTTTTGTCTTCCTTTTGAGAGCTTTGCCTAATGATTTTTAAATGCATGATCTCTGGGCATGGATCCACACATCAGCAGAGTTTTAAAAAAAACTGTGCTAAGATCATCATGTGGTGGGTCACCTCTTTCTCTTGGAATAAAGCTTAACAGCCTTAACATATTCAAACTCTCCATGTAATTCAAGTCCCTCATCCCTAGTAAAGTCCCAGTAAACCACCTTTTATAACCTTTCTGAAGGCTTTACAACTTATGCGCAGAATTGTCCACAATATTTCAGCTGAGTCCCAATGGGATCCCTTTTGTTTTTATATTCTCTGCCTGTAGTTATAAATCCCAAGAAATCCATATGCTTTTATAACTGCTTAAACAGCTTGTCCAGTAACCTTTGAAGGATTTGTGTGCATGAACGCCAAGGTCTCTTGTTCATTTACACTTCACAGAACTGTACCACTTATTGTACACAGTCTCCACATACCAGCCGTCCAAAGAGCATCACGTATACTCCACTTTTAACTTAATCTGCTGTGCTTCTGTTCATTTCACCATCCTATTTGTGTAGTCCTGAAACCACCTAAGTATCCACATCACCATTTATTACCTTGCCAAATTTTGTAGCACAACAATGCTCTTGGCATGCAAGTTTAAGCCATTTATAAAGTTGAATGTGCACAAAACTGATCATCGTGAAATACCACAGCAAATCAACTCAGTGTGGGAAAACATTCAACCACCATTGACCCTTGCTTCCTATCATTTTCTCCTTAATTCCTACAATCTTTTTTTCTATTGCACCTTTCCCATTGCTCCTGTTTCACAGTGCCTTTGTCTACAAAGTCAGGAAATGGTGAATGGGGAATTTTCAAGTAAAGCATTTAGGGTTTCATTGTACCTTCCCACTGCTTTTGATTAATCTCGAGTTGTATATTGTACAGCAAGAAACATTTATGTTTTATTTTTAAGACTTTAAACGATCAAAGTGATTGAAGAAAATAGCTAGGCTAAATATAAAGGTGCCTTGTGTGCACTGCATTACTGTTCAATTACCGTCTATGATGAAGGAAACTACCAATAGCCAAGTACTGAGTTGCCTAAAAACTATGACTTATCTGATTTTCTGCTACCTTTGCTACATGACATCTGATTCATCAAGACTGTCAAGGAAAAGGCAGCTAGAATTTCGGGTGCTAACAGTGAAGGGTTATAATCCATAGAACCAAAAAAACCATAGAACAATACAGGCCCTTCAGCCCCCCCATGTTGTGCCGACCTTTAAACCACGCCTAAGACTATCTAACCTCTTCCTCCCACGTATCCCCCTATTTTAAATTCCTCCATATGCTTATCTAACAATCTCTTGAACTTGACCAATGTACCTGCCTCCACCACTACCCCAGGCAGCGCATTCCATGCACCTACCACTCTCTGGGTAAAAAACCGCCCTCTGACGTCGCCCTTGAACTTCCCACCCATTACTTTAAAGCCATGCCCTCTTGTATTGAGCATTGGCGCCCTGGGAAAGGGGTGCTGGCTGTCCACTCTATTTATTCCTCTTAATATTTTGTTATACCTCTATCATGTCTCCCCTCATCCTCCTTCTCTCCAAAGAGTAAAGCCCTAGCTCCCTTAGTATCTCTTCATAATCCATACTCTCCAAACCAGGCAGCATCCTGGTATATCTCCTCTGCACCCTTTCCAATGCTTCCACATCCTTCCTATAATGAGGTGACCAGAACTAGATACAGTACTCTGTGTGGTCTAACCAGAGTTTTGTAGAGCTGCATCATTACCTCGAGGCTCTTAAGCTCGATCCCACGACTTATGAAAGCTAACATCCCATAAGCTTTCTTAACTACCCTATCCACCTGTGTGGCAACTTTGTGATCTGTGGATATGAACCCCCAGATCCCTCTGCTCCTCCACACTACCCAGAATCCTGCCACTAACCTTGTACTCCGCCTTGGAGTTAGTCATTCCAAAGTGTACCACCTCACGCTTCTCTGGATTGAACTCCATCTGCCATTTCTCAGCCCAGCTCTGCATCCTATCAATATCCCTCTGCAATCTTGGACAGTGCTCCACACTATCCACAACACCACCGACCTTTGTGTCGTCTGCAAACTTGCTAACCCACCCTTCTACCCCCTCATCCAAGCCATTAATAAATATTACAAAAAGTAGAGGTCCCAGAACTGATCCTGTGGCACACTGCTAGTCACAGCCCTCCAATCTGAATGCACTCCTTCCACCACAACAGGCTTCACCACAACTGTACTTTCTACAGGCAAGCCAACTCTGAATCCACATGGCCAAGCCTCCCTGGATCCCATGCCCTCTGACCTTCTGAAGAAGCCTACCATGTGAAACCTTGTCAAACGCCTTACTAAAATCCTTGTAGACCACATCTACTGCACTACCCTCATCAATCTGCCTAGTCAGCTCCTCAAAGGATCCTATCAGGCTTGTGAGACATGATCTTCCCTTCACAAAGCCATGCTGGCTGTCCCTAATCAGTCCACGATTCTCTAAATGCTCATAGATCCTATCTATAAGAATCCTTTCCAACAGCTTGCCCACCACAGATGTAAAGCTCACTGGTCTGTAATTCCCTGGACCATCCCTACTACCTTTTTTGAATAAGGGGACAACACTTGCCACCCTCCAATGCTCTGGTACCACCCCCGTGGACAACGAGGACTCCAAGATCCTAGCCAACAGTTCAGCCGTCTCCTCCCTCGCCTCGCGGAGCAGCCTGGGGAATATTCCGTCAGGCCCCGGGGACTTATCTGTCCTAATATTTTCTAACAACTCCAACACATCCTCTCTCTTGATATCTACATGCTCCAGATCATTAACCTTACCAACACTGTCCTCAGTGTCATCTAGGCCCCTCTCCTTGGTGAATACTGAAGAGAAGTATTCATTGAGAACCTCACCCACTTCCACAGCTTCCAGGCACATCTTCCCACCTTTGTCTCTAATCGGTCCTTCTTTTACTCTCATCCTTCTGCTCTTCACATAAGTGAAAAAAGCCTTGGAATTTTCCTTGACCCTACTTGCCAAGGCCTTTTCATGTCCCCTTCTTGCTCTCCTCAGCCCCTTCTTAAGTTCCTTCCTTGCTACCCTGTATTCCTCATGAGCCCTATCTGATCCTTGCTGCCTACACTTTACGTATGCTGCCTACACTTTATGTATGCAACCCAGTATTTGCAAAAGGCATTGGGAGCCTAACTGAAAGCTACTTGCAAGGATTATTCAAGCTGTTTTACATCAGTGGAAAAAAAAGTGTACATTTGTGCACATCCCCAAAATGTGGCTGGAATACTTTAAAGGTGAAATTTGGTGAACAGAAGGAAGGCTCTAACTTTTAAGTCACCACTTTGTTCCCTTTTTGTCTTTAGGCCTGAAATGGTGACGTCACTCTATTGGAGTCTTCTCTCTTGGCCTTCAAACTTTGTTTTTGTATGCTCTGCCTCCAGCTATAAATCTAAATAATCCATGTGATTCTACAGCCACTCAAACTGCTTATCCTGCAACCCTTCACTGTTGGCACCTGAAATTCTAGCCGCCTTTTCCCTGACACTTCTGATGAATCAGATGTCATGTAAGCAACTGCAGCAGAAAAATATTTTTTAGTTGACCTCTTATTGTAGGCTAAGGTCAATTTTGCCCAGATGCTGAATGTCTGAGTCAATCCAAGGCTCCAGATGATTTTGGTGTCAGTTCTTTTACAATCTTAATAAGTCTTTCCAATTCTGGTATATATTGCAGCTAAGATCCAGCTGAACACACAGATAATCTTTTCCAGAAAAAATGACTGGATAAAGAATCCAGATTAATTTTCTTCAGTATTTTCCTAGCTCGGAGGACCCTATTCTAATATGAATCAGCTTGAATTTGGCCAGGATTGTATATTGGACTTTGACCTACAGAGCTGTTAGGAGTTCATCAATAACATTTTAATGGTGGAACCTTCTCATAACTCAAAGTCATTTAAAAGTTTTTCTTTGCAATGCTGCAAAAAGACCTTGGCAGCACACTACAGAAGTGAGTTTTCCCCAACAGTCTAAACTAAAACCAAATTGTGCCCTGGAGCACATACCCATTGTCTTGTGCTTGACTGCATACTGTGAGGTCTATTGTGAGGTCTATTATATAATTTCTGGATAGTTTACAAAAAGCACTTGCCTGTACTTGAACATGGAAATCTCCGCTATCTATCAAATTACTTTGCTGTCTTAAATGTATCTGAAAATAGATTTATTATATGATATGCCTGAATTATGCGTAATTAATTTTTAATGTTTATTTTCAGATTAATTTACAAGCTGCAGTACTTAAATCTGTTTAATTTGCTATTAATTATCTACTCACCTGTATTATTCATATTTTTCATCTAACTCATTTACTGTGGTTTACCAAAGTGATAATGGCTTTTGTCATGTGGTGATCCTTTGATATGAGTACACAGCCTCAAAACTCTATCACATCATACTTTTTCCTACCATGCAAATAACTCTCTTGTACTTGTGCACAAAATAGCTATTTCCATGCCAGGAAAAACCTGATTTGCTGCATGCAAATAATTATTTTGTGCACAAGTAGTGCACTTCTGGTACCTCCCATGTGTGGCATAGGTGCACAAATGAAAGCCACTAAGCATGTGCAGTGAATACCAGATATTGTTGAGATTACTTGTGCATCATTGTGATCTGCAGTTGAAGGTTAGTTTAAAGGGGTCTGACCTTTTCTGGACTATAAGTTTCCTTCCAGGTAGGGTCTTTTATAAGTGGTATTTTTGTCTGTCTTGTTGACTGCACTCCCATCTCCATTGCCAACAATGAATGATACCAAGGCTTCAGTTGTCAACCAACACCCAACCTCCCCAATACTTTCACCACTGCCCCTGCCCGAGTCTTTCCGTGAGTGACTTTCAAGGTTTGCCACCTGCCCTCAACTGCATTTCTCTTTCTGCCCCTCTTCAGAGTGGCAAGAGCTGAAGGAGAAAAGGCTTTGGCACTAGTGGTTGGTTGGTTCCATAATGTCTGCTGCTCTGTACCTTGAATGCAGTAGAATATCACTGGCTGGGGGTCTCACACGAAGCTCTGTTCAGTCTGCCTGTAGCGTAGCAGGGATCTGTGAAGAAGAAGAAAATCATTTTTTGTCTATAGAAACACAAACTATAAAGGCAAAGACCTAGACTTGATTCTGTATGTTAGAACTGTTGAATTTATTTATACTCTTTGCACATCACGGGGAGTTAGCTGCTTGCATTTGTTTATTTCTACAGCCGAGCAAGGGTGTGGGGATTTTCTTTTTCTCTCCATCAGTCCTGTTAGAAGGTCAAGAAGGAAAGGATTGGTTCTAAAATAGAGACAAATTTAATTACTTCCACTACTTTGGCTTTTTCTTCCTGCTGACGAGCCTTAACAAGAAGTCTGTCACTGGCTTATTTATTGTTCTGCGAGTGGAGTGACAGTGGAATTGCAGGCAGTCTTTGTTATAGGTATAAATCATTAACGGCAAAGCAGTTACCATTCAGATGCAGGAAAATTGGTCTGACTGAAATAAGAGTGTACAGCACAGTAAGGTGCCATTTGACCCATCTTGCCTGTGATGGCACTTTGAGAGAAATGCCTGCACCCTTGTTTTTGTGCTATTTTATTTATTGCTTGTTCAGGTAGTGCATTACAGATCTCAGCAACCATCTGCATGGGAGGAAGAGGCATCTTCTCTTCAGCCTTTAGTTCTTCTTGACATTAAGAATTTACCAACTAGCTTGCCAGCAGAAACAATTGCTCGCAACTTGCTCTATCTAAGCAGCTCAAAGTTATAATTGCCTCCTATCAGGTGTACCACCTTATGCTCCAAGGAGAATAATCCCAGTGTCCCCAGTTTTCCCCATGTGATTTAAGGTCTTTCCTTTTTGGCTTCATCCAGGAAATGAGAGACTCTGCACCTTCACAAAAGCATTGACATTCTTCATAAAATCTGGGGCACAAATTGTATAGTTTGCTTTCTTTAGTTTGTATTTGATCCTTGATTGAATTATGGCACGTGCTCTTTGCTGCACTGTCAATTAGTTTCAATTGCAATGTTTTCTATTTGTAAGTAATTAATGTAATTGAATGGCATGGGCTGCCCTGGAATTGGAAAGGGGCAAACTGATGGAGAAAAGCAGAAGTGGGGAAAGTCTGAAATAAACTGAAAGCCAATGTACAGAAGGAGAACACATCTCAAAAGCAAAACTCTTTGCATCCTGTGCACTTACACCTGGGAAGGCATCACAAGTAACATATCCGATATTGTAGGCACAATGAAACCTTGATTTACCTAAATCTATCAGTGACATCTTAAAAAGATAAAAATCAAACTAATTTAACATTAGGGAAAACGGGCAGCAGAATTAGAGAGCCACAGTGTAATTCTAAGCATTCACACAATGGAGGGTGGGGAGAGAGGGAGGAATTCATTTTAACTCAAAAACAGGAGTGTGAGATCACTGAAGTATTTGTTTTTTTTTAAATATACCATTTTACAAGTGCAGCTTATAGGGGACTGTGCGAAAAGTGGAGTCAGAAGAAAGATTGTGGGGCTGTACTGAGCTGAACAGAGTCCTGTGTCTGAAAAGTGATTTGCAGCTAATGTGTATCATATATTCAGGTCAATGGAAAAAGTTGCCAAACTGCAGTTGCGTTTGACAAATAGTAGATCTAGACATAGTGCTCTTGAGACCTTGGACAGTGAAGTTATGGGTGTTCGTTCTATGCATAGGACCTCACGGAGCTTCATCAGTGACCTTCCAGCAGAAGTGGGGATGTTCATTAATCTCATTTGCAACTCCTTAGTGACTGAAGTAGCCCATGCCTGCAGACCTAGACGACATTCAGACATAGGCTGATTAGTGGCAAGTAACAACGAAGTTATGTGGCGTAATTAGTGGACCTAAACAAAAACAAAACTACCAGACAGTGACTACCTTCACCAAGAGGCAGTGTAACCACCTATTTTTGATATTCAAAGCATTATCGTTGCCAACGCCCCCCCCTCCCCCACCATCAATATCCCAAGGGTAATCATTCTCAGAAAATAACTGGATCAGCTGCATAAATATCGTGGCTACAAGAGAAGGTCAGAGCCTTGTATATTCTGTGTCCATCTGACACTCCAAGGCCTTTGCACTATCTACAGCACAAAAAAGGAATACATTCCACTTGCCTGGATGAATGCAGCTGCAACAATTCTTAAGAATCTCAAAACCAGCCAGGATAAAGTAATACATTTGAACAGCATCCCACCAACACCTCCCAAATCTGTGAGCTGTGTTGTTAGAAAGGATGAGTGCAGCAGGTGTATCAGAACACCACCACCTGTAAGTTCCCTTGCAAGTTGAACTCCATCCTGACTTGGAAATTTATAACCAGAACTTTATCATAGCTGGGTCTAAATCCTGGGGCTCCCTGCCAAGAGCATGATGGGGTACCTTCAGGAAGACTGCATTGGCTCAAGGCAGCAGTTCACTACCACTTAAATGTAACTACTGATGGATAATAAAAGCTGGCCTTACCAGAGGTGCCCAGATCCCAAATATGAATAACAAAAAAGCTATCATAGTGACCAGATAGGTGACCAATGAATTATGGTTTCCTAGAGTTCAGGGTGAATGTTGGGAGTCCTTGGGCAAATAGTTTTCTGTCTGACCTGGAAATGAGACTGGCATAGCTATGACTGGTAATAGAATAAGTTTAGTATGTGGGCTGAAAAGTCTGATTGATTGTGTATGATTGTATCAGGCTATTCTGAATTGACTAGTCTGGGAATTTCATGCATTTTTTTTTAAATTTTGCTTTAGTGGTTTTGTACAACTAGTTATCTTCATAAGCAACATAAGAGCATTGAGTCACACATTGTACTGGGACTGAATTCATGATTGTGGCAGACAAAGCATGAGACTCATGAGACCTAATATGGGAATAGGAGTAAGCAATAAGACACAGGATCTTTTACTTTAAACTCAGTTTCCTGCCTGAACCCCATGTTTCTTGATTTCATTACAGAATGATTTACAGCAATTCGATCATTTTAAGGTCACCATTACTGATAAGAGCCTTTTATTCACAATTTATGTAACTCAAATTCCCCAATTGTTATGGTGAGATTTTAACTTCAAATTATTAAGCCTGGACCCTGAATGTGTGGTCTACTAACATAATCAACGTGCTACTGTACCTCTTTGCAGGTATGAACTCTGGAAGTATACATCCTAGTCAATGACATAACTAGCTAGTAGCTGAGGTAAATCCTTGTTGTTCCTGACAGTGATACCACTTGGGAAAACTAAAAGACACATTATCCAGTCACTGGTGCAGAATTGTACACTTTCTACTCACCATCTGATCATTGTCTTATCTCCTGGTAAAGGCAATGAGAAGGAAAAAAACCTGTAGTGTACTTTGGGTGGGGGAAAAAACATCTCAGACTCCTCTCTGTCCCTAAGGCAATTAAGCTACGTCTGAGAGATTTTAACTGCCCTTGGCTCATCTCAACCACTTCTAATTTGCAACTAAATCCCTATAATTGGAAATGTTCTCATTCAGGAACTTGTCATGTTTCTTTTCATATAGTTTTGTAATGACTTGATACTTGGCACATCTAAGAAGTTTGTTCGTGTGAGTGATAGCTCTCAAAGAAAGTAAACTTTGCACGTAATACCTTTTCGTGACCTTAGGATATCTTATAGCACTTTATAGTAAATGAGATGTGGTCACAAGCATATCTGTGCAAGGCAAGTTAGCACTAATGGTTATATGAAAATGACCAGATAAAGTATGATGTAGATATTGGCCAGTTCACCATGAGGAAAAGAGAGACAAAATCAATAACTCGACTGCTATGAATTCTCTTCAAAGCAGTATGTAGAAATGGGAGACACCAGCTTTCAAAGTTTTTTTTAGAGATTTCTAGTTCATTTCTTCTATACCATTCAATAAAATATGGAAACAATTGATATCAACTTCCATCAATATAAGAACTTATCCCTTTCATCTGCTTTTATTTAAAACACATATTCCTATAATTTGGATATGTGACATCATCTTGGCCACCTTCCTCTGTCCCTTTTTCAGAGCTGTGGTATTCTTCGCCATGTGCAGGGATTAAAGTTAGACACTGCTTGAATTGCAGAGCACTGCTCTAACCATTGTTAAACATTCCACATTGTGATCTAGCTCTATGCTGGTGCACACAGTTCAAAAGGGCTATTAAGGCAGCATACTTGGGTTTTGTTTAAGATGCAGATGTGAACTAAAAAAAATAGATTTTCTTAAAAGTTGTGGGAAAAAAATACTAGATCATCTGCTTTGGAACCAATAAAAGTACTGCTTTTTTCTGTTTGTGGTTAGGAAAACAGTATCAAGAATAGTTGAATAATAACATTCCTTCTCAAAATTTGTGGTTAACACATCTTACTAAGTAGTGTTCACTGGTAAATTGGTAAATGAAAATTCTATGCAATTTAGATGGTCTTGGAGCCTTTCAAAAATGCATCTCCTTGAAGGACTAATAGTTGTATTAAACTGATATTCATGTCAACACAACTTAGTTGTTGGGACTTTGCTGACAACCATTGTGAGTAATGTAACCCATTCTAATGGATAGAATCCATTAACTAAATTGTTAAATGTGAGGTTTATTCACATTTATCCGTATTATTGTAAAAGATTATTGTAAAGCTGTTAACATTAACGATTAATGAGGTTTGGAATTTTGTCCCAAGTGGCCCAAATGATACTATCTTTGATTAATGTTCTTAAATACATTTATGAGTTAACTTAGAGAAATTCTCTTAACTGAATTAACACTGTTTTGCTGAAACAAGATGTCTCCAGATTTAACAATACCAGTACCAACTGGTAAATCCATTGCCATTATCTTGGTCCGGCTTTAAATACTGCGATGTAAGCCCACTAAAATGAACAAATAACCATTAGACACAAGACATTTATTATTAAAAATTGGAAGAAATTGTTTTCAATTCATGAGCCCATTTGGTACTGTTTGAAAATATTTACTAGAAGATGTTTAAAAGCCTAGTTTCCAGCTTAATGGCATTGCTCATGATTTTGTGGTCAGTGAAAAATGAAGGGGGTTCGTTGTATGGACTCAGAGAATTTCTATGGAGAATCTACAGTGCAATTTGCCACAATTAGAAACCCAAAACAATGTGAGCCCCTCTGCTGGGGTTTTGGAATCCAGGCCAGCAATCAACTGAAGAATCCTTACTGACACCTGAAGACTGAATCAGGGAATGTAATTTGCCGAATTTTATACAGAAACCAAACTAAAAGACAGTGGAAAAAAATATGCAATTATGAGAAGGTAGAAGTACTTCTGCTTTTCAATAGTTTTATATCTCCAGCAATAATTAAAATTTAGAGGAAGGGACTCCCATGCATGTAAAAGAGAGATTGATTGGTTACAATTAAACTGTCTCCTCATTTTGAAAATTCTCTTAGTCCTTGATCAGTTGAAGGCCAAACTTTAGAGTATTTTCTTGGTTTTTAATGAGGTAAGCAACACATCCTTGGGCTGCTTCATGTGTTTCAAAGTTCTCAAAGTTGCCCCTCCAGTGAGATACTATTTGATCAGGTGCAGCTTGTGCATGGACCGGGTACCACAGAAAACAGTGTCCTCATTTCTGCTCATAATTGCACGTATGTGACTGTGGGGTCCCCTCCCTTTTCCTTCAGTGAATGTTTTTGCTAAGGGTGGCATATTGGTGCAACATGTAGAGCACAGCTCCAGCAGCCCCTGGGTTCAATCTTGACCTTGCATACTGTCTGTATGGAGTTCGCATGTTCTACCTGTGAATGAGTTTTCCTTCAGGTATCCCTGTTTCCTCAAAGATGTGCTGGTAGGTAAATTGGCTGCTGTAATGTGCCCTTGACATATGTAGTTGGCAGGCAAATCATTGGAGAGTTGATGGGCATGAGAGAGAGAATAGATTGCGGAAAAATAAGTGGAGCAATTGGACTGATGGGAATGCTCTGAGAGCTGGCATAGACTCAATGGGCCAAATGGCCCTCCTTTGTCTTGAAAATATAAAATAAAGAAATTATGGCTGATCCTAGTTGGATAGGTTTTTAACAACTTTGAGTAACTTCTGTCCATGTTTTCCAAAGTACGAGTTGAGACCAACTTCTCAGGAGTAATGTTTGAAATCCATGATTTATGCCCAATGCACCTGAAGGTCAAGCTGAGTCCCTGTCTTCTAAGATGAAGGTAGACAAGGTCGTTAGAGAAGAAAACACAAAATCTAGTTTGGATGTCTGAGCAAACACCAAACATTTTAAAAATGGGAAATGCCACTAATTAAAAAAAAGAATTCCTTCTAAAGAGATTTGTGCAAGTATAACACCGTTGAACTGTACACTAATTCAGAACTGTTCATCAAATGGAATTCTATTTCACCTCCCCAGTTTCTTCAGAAAAGCAATGCAATGATGACATTCATGACTTGTTTGCAACAGATCAACTTGCCCAGTGGTTCAGTAAAATTTTATTTTGAGGGACTGAACTTTTCAAGAGGAAAGTCCAGAGTTAAAAAATGCATTAAATTGTCTAACTCCAGTGGAGAATTGGTAAGGAGAATCAATTACCTCATCGCCCCAGCTTTGTGGAGTGGGAAATCAGCAAGCACCTCTCATGGATTTGTTCACCAGAAATGTGTGAATGCAGGATTAGCACAGAATTGAGTTTGGGTTGCTTGTCGTCATTTCATAAGGCACATGGAGAAACCTGTAACACTCTTCTCTGCAGAGGAAATTATTATTGCCTCCACAGACAAAGGTGGAAGAAGACATGCTGCGTTATCTGCCTGCGTTTTCTTGACTATACCTGCAACCCCAGCCCTCTCCCAGTCTTTTCCATGGGGCAAAAATTGAACATTGGTGTAATTGATTTATCAGATTCTGTAATTATTCAGGAAGAGTCAAAATATTGACAGTCTTTAAGCTGAATCAACAAAAGAAAACCAGATTCATGAAGGTTCTTTAATAAGCAGTGAAAATATTTAACATGCTTAACTTTATAGAAACAGATGGTAACCCATAGATTTGTAAATTCTGGAAAATTAATTGCCTTAAGTGCATTCTCTGGTAATTATACTTTGTTCAGAAACTACCTAAAAATGTTCACAAAAATATTTCTTTGGCCTAATATAAGATATGAGTTACAAAAAGTTGTAACTCTTTAAAATGCAAACACTTTAAATTTCTGTGAACTTGCAATTCTGATTAAATTGTGATCACATAACTTGAGGACACGGTATTCTGTTGCCCATTGTTGTGGCAAGAATAGTCACATGACTTTGGATGTGTGGTTTTTAATTTTAACTTTCGTTACAGTTCTCAAATGCACAATTGTCAGTGACTCTGATGCAGGGTCTCGACCTGAAATGTCAACCATCCCTCTGCCTTCACAGATGCTGCCTGACCCCCTGAGTTCCTCTGGATTTTTTGCTTCAGCCTATAGCATCTGCAATCTCCTGTGACTCTATATTTTCTGTTGGTTGATCAATGAATGTACTTTAATGTGTTTATCGATTGTGCGGTAATCTCCTAATGAGCTATTATGGTCAAGACTGAGTTTTTTCTTTGAGGTTTCTAGGGCCTGGAATGATGTATAAAAACTTCTGTTCATTTTGGCAAATATAACATGTTGGATGAGATTCAACATTATAGTGGCTTTGCATCTGTCTTGTTTTGAATACTGCTTTGGAGAACAGAGGCCTAGAGGTTACAGTACATAGTTCCCTGAAAGTGGTGACACGTGTAGATGGTGATGATGAAGACAAGCATGCCAAATGCTTTCTTCAGACGGGGCATTGAGTACAAGAGTTGGAACATCGTGTTATGGCTGCATAGGATGGCACTGCACCTGTGTAGTTTAGGTCACCACACTATAGGAAGCATGTGATAAAGCTAGCGAGAGTGTGGAAAAGATTCACTCGGATGTTGCTTGGACTGGACAGCTTAAGTTAAGAGGGGAGGCTGGGATTGTTTTCCCTGGAGTGAAAGAGAATGAGGGGTGACCTTAGAGGTTTATAAGATGATAAGAGGCAAAGATAAAGTGGATGGTCACAGTGTCTTTCCTGGGTAGGGGAATCTAAAACTAGAGGGCATAGGTTTAAGGTCAGAGGGGAAAGATTTAAAGGGGATCTGAGTGGCATGTTTTGCACACGAAGGATAATGGGTATGTGGAATGAGTTGCCAGAGGAAGTGGTAGAGGTGGGTACAACTGCAATGTTTAAAAGGCATTTGGACAGATACATAGATATGAAAGGTTTGGAGATGGGTCAAATGCAGGCAATTGGAACTAGTTGAAGAAGGCAACTTGGTCAGCATGGACAAGTTGGGCCGAAGGGCCTGTTTCTGTGCTGTATAACTCTAACTATGTACTACTGTTTCCAGTACACAAAATCTAGTGGCCTCACATTGTTAGTTAGAGGCCTGACTTGAGTTGGTATTGGTTGTTGCCTGATCATCAGTGCAGATGGTATTGTTGAAATGCCATGAACTTGTTTCATTGGAGAAAGGTGAAATTACTACCAAAGACATTTTAAATTTTATTTGCATTTTCTACTGAGGTATCATAATTTACAATATTACTAATATTTAATATTAAGATCTAACTGTATGATAGGCCAGATGGAATTTGATAAACTATAAGTGATATCCTGAATTTATTTGGGGCTTGAACTGAAAATTTTAAGTAACTTGCATTAAGCTGTTGTTAAAATGAATATATCTGTGAATTGTTCAAATATGTTTTGGCTTAATGGAATTATTCTTATAGACATACTTAGGGTTTGAAATCAATGATGTTGAAATATTTGCTTTAATTTATTCTCAATGATTTTTTTGAACATTTTTACTTCAATTCTGAAAGTTTTCCAGTGTTCATCATGTATTTCTCTAGGCATCAATGATTTATTTGTACTTTTTTTGAAATGAAAACATTTTAATTAATCCAGCTGTATGTATCAATTAATCCAGCTGCTTTTCAAAACCATCTTTTAGAGAAAATTAAAGTTCCCAACTAATACTGCAATGCTACTGTGTCCCAAGACCCGTAATCCAGTCCTGTTTGCTTTAAAAAAAAAGCCTCTGGCCTGCTCCTCTCGGTGCTGCCAAAATCCAGACTTCCACCTGTTTTCTTTGGGATTGGATTTCGATCATTGGTAATTTATGCATGCAGAGAGTGCCTTGAGCAATATGACCAGGGTCTGTTAGTTTCGTGGGAGATGTAATCTAGAATTACTTTTAAACCAACAACAGGGCTGAATTTTAGTTCATTGTGGATAGGCAAATTCAGGGATATCTGAAGTTGGGAGCTGAAGAAGAACTTAATTTCACATTCCTATATGTAATGATTTTCTAAACTTTCTCTAGCTTTAGAGGAGGTATTGAACTGGGAACAATTAAGCCTTTCAGAACACCAATTCACTTCACGAGATTTGGTTTTTCCACCAATGTGATGAAGTGGAAATAAACTATGGGATATTTACATTTTTATTTGAATTTGAAAATAAATCTCCTTTTTATAAGCTAAATTATTCAACAAATGCACAGGAGGCAAATATATTTTAAAAAGCTCCAGAAAAGTGCTTGAGAGCTTATCATGTGATAATTGATATTATTCAAACATATATTAAAATATAAAAGCACACAATTCTTTTCATTCACTTATTAAAGTTGGATGGTTTTATTAAGCCTAAGGTGCATTAGGTTAGGAGCACAGCTTCATAAAACCTGGTAGAAAAAGCTATGCCCAACTTATTTGAGTGAATTTTGTGTTTAGTCACAGTTTCAACATTGAGAAGATGGCCACTGACAAAATGAAAGCACGGTGATCTGTGAGATGCAGCTGGCTGAGTGTCCTTGTTGCCGTTAATTCCTGAGATTTTGTGTTTCACTTGGCACTCCAAAGCGTTCTGCGAAACAGTTTGCTTACTGCATTATTCCTTGACACTAAAACCATTGTTTTTGGGGAGTGTGGGGGAAGCTTGGGAGGGGAACATGTTTATGATGTGTTAATTAAAAGGACAGGGACCATTTGTTCAGGTCCTAATGTTTCTTTGTCAGTTTTTTCCTATTAAGTTAACTTCAGTCTTTATTCCACTTTTGGCGCCAACCATTTGTGTTTTTGTTGTTTCCAGCAACCTCTCAATCTTTCCTTCCCCTCTTTCAGCTTTTCATACTGAGGTCTTCCTAACCTGCTTCTTTGAATTCTTTCTAATTAATTGCTGACCTCTTCTCCTGTCCCTCACGTAGGATGATGCATTTGTCCTGCTGTCCCCTGAACTCTGATAGATGCTTTCCTGTGGTGTCTTGCTGGAGTAGGTAGGGTGGGCTGGAGTGGGGACCCACTGGCGAGAGTAGGGAGAGAGGAGAACTGGTGGGGCAGCAGAGTGGAATATTGCTGGCACTGAAATGGATTATTGTGTGCTTTGAAAAGCCTGACCTTTGTCCTGTTGACAAACCTGGGGCTTCAGACTACAGCAATCCCACACGTAAACAGAGCCTCCTATGTCCAGATCTGGTCACGTGGGCACGCCCGCCAGACTGAGAGTGCAGAGCCTTAGGAGGACATCATACAGTAGGCCGGTGTGCTTGTCACTTCAACTGAGAAGCAGTACAAGTGTGAGGAGAGATCCACAACTATTCCTTGCTATGTTAGAGAACATCCAACTGTTGAGCAACAACATAAAAACATTTTTAAGGTGAGTGGTAGTGTGTCCCTGTTAGCTGTGGCTCTGTTGATTGCATTTACACCTCCTGAGCTAGGAGATGCTGGGTTCAAGTCCTACTTGAGCACAAAACATGAGGCAGACCCTCCAGCACAGTATTGATGGAGACCCATGCTGCTGGAGGTGCTTCTGGGGTGAGACATAGAACGGTGCTCCTGACTGCTCTTTACGGTAGACCAAAAGACCCCTTGGCACTTGTTCAGAAGATAAAGGGAGTTATCCCTGGTGCCTTGATCAATGTTTCCTTTAAAGAGTTGACCATTGGCACTGTTGTTTATGGGAGCATTCGGATGCAAGAAAGTCGGCGTCTTTATCATTACACCGCTGATGGCACTTAATGAAGTCTGCTTGAATATTGAATGCTGGGTAAAGTGCATCATAAATTACAGCCTTTCTTGGGGATGTGCTGATGTATTTGTTTAACATAATATTCAAAGAATTTTTTTTCACCTTTTTATATTTAAAAAAAAGGTTTTGAGAAAATATTCAAAGTGTAAATGTATCATTCAGGGCACTGTTGCCTTAACTGTAACAACATTCTATTAATTATCATGCTGTGACAGCCCAGACAACACAGTTCCAGCCTTGTCACTGTGCTGCACAGTACTTCAGCAGTGGTCGTCGGTGGCAGTGGGTTAGATGAGCAGCATCAGGGACAGCGGCAGTGGTGATGAAGGCCACAGGATCCATTGTCTTCCTGTTCTCAGCCTGGGCACGCTGCCCTCTTTGATCAGGTGCCAGGCCGGTCACGGTATAGGAAGTCTTGGCAGAAACCTTTCTGTTACCCAGTCTACGCATGTGAGGAACCTGGCCATGGTGCAACATGAGTATCTGCTGCCACTATGCCAACTTTTATTTAGAAAAAGCTCTTTTGCAAACATTAATTATTGCTCAAACTTCAGACAGGAGCTCAATGCCTTGTGGCAAGGCTGCACATGTAGAAAGAGCCTCGTATGTTCAGATTTGGTCATGTGGGCATGCCCCACCAGACCATGTCCTGTATTTAATTATAAGTGGTACCATTTATAATTTGGAACTTCTGGTCATTCTAATACTGGTCACTGTTGTCTGACCACGTCACGAGTTCACTTTTTTCAAGTTCAACCCTTTTTTGAAATTAAAAGGAATAATGCCCTCCACCACTACTTCATCTTTCACTTTGTTTCCCATTCAAGGACTTTAAAAAAAAATATTGTATTACTATCTCTGAAGCCTCCTGCACCCTTGACCATAGAAGTCTTTGTTACTTCAATTCCTGCCTTTTGTGCCTCCCTCGCACTTTATTCCAAGCATTGACAGCTGTGTTTTCAATTCCATGTCCTTAAATTTGTTCCCAAGTGTCTTTTGTCTCAGCATCTTTCTTGCTTTTAAGATTGTCCCTAAAATAATTTGCTTCACAAACCTGGGTTTTGTTCACCCCTTCTGATCAATTCACCTGCATTTTAGTGTTGTTATTTTTCTCTCCGGCCTCTTGTGGCACTTTTTCTTTGGCAATGTTTTACTATGGCTGAATCTACTGTTTGTAATGATGGAAAACTAATCAATGTTTGGCATTGTTACACTGTTAAAGTGACAGCAACTTTCTGAGTGTGCACAAGAACTATTAAATGTGGAAATTCAGAAAATGGAGTAAGTCACTTCTTGATTCTCCCCAGTTTGAACCATTTTGCACTTTAACCTGTAAATTGGTGACCTCGTGCTCACTGTAAAATGAACTGAAAGTTGAACTTTGTTGCATAATTATTAAATGAGTTTTTAATAAGCTATACTGGATCAAAATTGCCACCCTGCAAACTGGCATTAAAATAACTAATTTAATATGAATAGACTGTAATTCCCACATTTGCAAAATATTTTGGATTTTTAAAAATTATGAATTGTACAATATGTGTATACTCCAGTTTCTTTTTTACACTGTGCAAATGTTTAAAGTATTTAAGGTTGCTTTTTTTAAAAAGAAATGCTGGCTTGTCTGAGAATTCTTCAATGTAAATGATTGCTCTGCCATCTTGATGACAGGATCCTGGCATTGATTGATGCTTTTTGTGATCTCCAACTGCAGTGTCAGGGAAGATAAAATCCATGCCCCAGTGTTCACTAGATCTTTTTTTTATTGACCTACATTTTACTGGGTGGCTTTATTTAAGATTATTGGTGAGCACCATCACTTCACCACTGACCACAAAATGTAGGTCAATAAAAAGATGCTGCACACATGCAAGTCGTTACCACTATAGTGATTTGTAGATATTTAAATTCCTATATTCGCAATAGCTTTCCTTGTCTGCACCACTTTTCCTGGATTTGATCGTTACTCAGGTAGATCGTTATTCTAACTATTGAATAAGTCTTTTAAATCAGGACTTGACTGACAAAACCATTCAAGGTAATGGTGAGCTTTGTTGAATCAAAGGCAAGTCATCAATCCTTAAATGACATCATATTAGGCAAGCAATTATAGTACTTAAGTTGCATATTTATTCTCATCATGGTACTGCCAGAAGGCTCAAACATCAGTTGAGAGCTTTGGACCTCCTTAACAGTTAGTTGTGCTTTACCTCGTCTCAAGAATGGTTCAGGCAGTCCTTTTTCCTTCTGCATTTTAGTTTTGAAACCTTGCTTTATACTCTCTGCGAGTATTGCAGTATATTGCACATCTGAATATTTTCATACATCCATAATTTAACTATTCTTCTGTTTTCCTGCTATTTCTGCTTTTTGTGGATCGTTTAGTTAGTGTTTCCTATAGTTGCAATTGTGGATGAAATTCATATGATGGATTGAGAGAGTCATATGGATGGTAGATTACTTTAGTGCAATATAATTTTAAAACACTGTCTTTAAATGCAATCCAATTTTGGAAGGACAATAAATACCTGCATGGGCTAGGGTTTAACATGGGAAAACAAAATTACATAACATTTTACAGCAAAGTTCAATACCTGAACAACAAAGTACTGTGTGGTCTTGATTTTTAAAACAAAACAAGGCTGCAAGTATAGAAAGAGAAGCTACTCATTAGTCAACATACACTGGAGAAAACCTGGATGTCATTAACATTTTCGGATGCTTAAATTATATCAGAATTACTAGTTTGCTTGCGCTGTTATGGGGAAAAAAAAGTTCAACATCTTACTCCTGAATTTATCCTTTCTCAGTTGTTTTAAAAACAAGGTGACCCAACCATATTCTTGATTTTAAAATAAAACTTATTTTTCTCATGCGGACAAAAATTTAAAACTCGAAGTTTTGCATGGAAAGCTTACAAAACTTGAACAAAGGCATTGTTCAATGGAAGTATTAACCTTTTCCTACTTAAATCACAAGCAGAATCAAGAAATAAAATCAACTGATTCTGAAAATCTGAAAGAAAAGTCTATTTCAAATCATATTGCTTAGTCCCTGAGAGATAGAATAGTTATGTTTTTGGGTAGCATTATTAGTTGGTTACTTCTGAAGGGTCTAAATAAATCAACTTTTGTTTTCAGCCTTGGCTTCAGCATTTTTGTGTTTTATCTGTGAACAATGTAGATGTTAAAATCAGTACTTTGTCATTTGAACTGTGGTGACTGAATTTCTTTTTTAATTTAAAGTTATGATGGCAGAAGTTAAATTGCCCTTTGCTGTCTGATCACAAAGTCATTGTATTGACATTTCTGCCTGCAGCTCTGTGGTGATTACATTTGACATAAGCAAGAATGTCTAAAAAGATCTGTGGCTCAAATACTGCATTCTGTATGTTCTAAAGCCTATCCTGCCTGACCCCAGAAACCAAGTAGACTTGGGCCTGGTTAGTTCTTTGATGGGAGGCTATCTAGTAACACCAAGTACCAAAGACTTTATCTGGAGTGTGCCTGAGATTTGCCAATGATGCAAAGCTGTTGCAGGGGTTAAAGTGCCACTTTGGGACTGATCAACAGTGTGTTTTAAAAATAATTTTATGTTAAAGCATCACAGAGTAGTGGACTTCGGCTGTTGATTCCCTAGAGTTCTTGATCTCAACTTTGCTTACTGGAGGTTAGGACTAACAAATAGGGGTTAAAATGATACTTGTCCCTTGGTTGTGTTAGTGGCCTGCTTACGGCACACTGGCATCAAGTTGGAAGCAATCTGTTATTGGAGTGATTAATCAGGATGAATCGTGTTTCTGAGATATCTGGTATTTACTAGTTGTTACTAAAGGAGCTTTGTGTTGGCTGAGTGGACTAGGCAAATGGAAAGTAAAAGATAGTTACAGAAAATATACTTCTGTTTAAAAAACCATGAATGTTTGGGTGAACAGAGAATCTAGCTTTCATGAGCAACAAAAACTTTGCAATTCAGTGAGTGATTTTCATTGTTGGTTAGTTTACCTGTATAAAGTAATGTTTTATTTAAACTCAAGATTAATTCAAATCTTATTGACCCAGATCTTGCCAATTTAGCATACATTTTAAGTTCCTTATTTATCTTTTTATGATTTCTCTTTACAGTTTAATATTTAATATGAGTAAATTATATTTAATTGTCTGTCACAAATTGGTAAGACAGATACAAAACTGACTTGATCATAGACTACAGCGGATAGTAATGGAGGGGTGTTTTCCTGACTGGAGTTCTGTGACCAGTGGTATTTTGAGGGGATCATTGCTGGGAAATTTGTCTGTGATATGTATAAATATACATTTATAAATGTATAAATTATTTGGTTGAACATGTAGGTGGTCTGATTAGTAAGTTTGCAGATGACATGAAAATTGACAGAGTTGTGGATGAGGAAGGTTGTCAAAGGATACAGCAGGAAATAGATCAGTTGGAAACTTGGATGGAGAAATAGCAGATAATTTAATCTGGACAAGGGTGAGGTAATGCATTTTGGAAGGTCAAATGCAAGAGGAAAGTATGCAGTAAATGGCAGGACCCTTGCGAGTGTGTCCACAGCTCCCTGAAATTGGCAATACATTTGGATTGGGTCCTACAGAAGGTATATGGCATGCTTGCCTTCATTGGTTGGGGTATTGAGTATAAATGTTGGAAAGTCACGTTGCAGCTATCTAAAACTTCAGTAAGGCCTCATTTGGAATATTGTGTGCACACTATAGGAAGAATGTGGAGGGTTTGGAGAGGGTGCAGGAGAGATTCACCAGGATGTTGCCTGGATTGGAAAGTATTAGCTGCAAGGAGAGGTTGGACAAACTTAGATTGTTTACTCTCCGAGGCTGAGGGGCAACCTGATCAAATAACTGAAATTATGCGAGGCATATATAAGGTAGATGGTCAGAGTCCTTTTCCCAGGGTGAAAATGCTAAATACTAAAGGGCATAGCTTTAAGGTGAGAAGGGGAAAAATGTTAAAGGAGGTGTGCGAGGCAAGTTTATTTTTAGGGTGGTGGGTGTTTGGAACATGCTGCTGGGGAGGTGGTAGAAACAGATATAATAGCAATGTTTAAGAGGCATTTAAACAGACACTCGAAGGGGCAGGGAATAAAGGAACCATGAAAAGGGAGATGGGATTATTTGGATTGGCGTCATGGTCAGTGCAGACATAGTGGGCCGAAGGACCTTGTCATGTGTGTACTGTTCTAGGTCCTATGATGCAGGCAACTTGTGTGTTTTGTTTTTGCAAAATTCAGTTTATTACCATACAGTTAATGAGTTTGTATTGCTTGCATCTTGTTGTGGCCAGGTTATATTTCTGCAGTAATAGAAACTTAATTACAGGGGTTAATTTACTGTAAGAGAACTTTTTACCATCAGAGACGTATGAAAATATTAACTGTCTTAATTTGGATTTGGGGAGCCTGATATTTATCAGTCTCAAGAACCTTACTGGAAGAAATCTTGTTCAACATGGTCTTTCACCTATTGAAAAGAAATATCTGCACCCGAGTCTGCTGATGGAAATAGGGCACTGGATTTCAGAGCGAAGATATCAGGAACAAAAAGTGAATTAAAATTAGGGTAAAACTTATCCTTGACCAATATAAGGTGCAGAGGGATTTCCAGTGAACACACAATTGATTTCTTTTGAAGTATTTCTGATGATGGAAACAATAACATCTCGTATTTGCATGTCGTCATAAACAGACAAAGAATCTTCAGGAATGTTAACATACTGATATTGTGCTTGTCCATGGATAAGGAGATACTGGGGCAGATGCCCTAAGTTTTCATCAGAGGTAGGTTTTAGGGAGCAGCTTAAGAACAGAAAAGGGGAAGAGAGAGAAGGAGATAGGCATAGGGAAGGAATATTAAAGGTTCTATCAGGAACTCCCATTTGATGCATGGCAAATCTTGGTTTGTCCACCAAATAATTTCCAGGTTCTGATATCTTATCACCTATGTGGGTTAAGGCAGTATTGGTGGTAGGATTTTTTCTCCGGTGTTCTGGTGGAAATGGGGGTGGGGGAAGCAGATCATGAAGTCAAGAGAGAAGATCTCCTTGGGTGGGACTTTGTGCTTGAGGTAGGAAAGGGTTGGGAGTTTTGTGTGGGGAGTGGCTTGGGGTGTGGCAGCCAGAGGAAGGGGCAGTAGAGTGGCATGGTGGTTAAACTGTTGTCTCAGAGCTCCAGAGACCTAGGTAGAATCCTAACCTCTGCTACCTGTGTGGAGTTTGCATGTTCTCTCTGTGACAGTTTCCTCTCAGGTGCTCCAGTTTCTTCTTGCACCCCAAAGACTTAGAGATGCCCTCGTGTTTGGGAGTGGGGGAAGAGTTGATGGGGATACAAGAGGTCAAATTGGATTCGTGAAGGATTAGCGTAGATGGGTGCCTGACAGTTGGCATGAATACAGCCTGCTAAAGGACCCATTTTCCTGCTGTATGAATGCATGACTCTGAATTGGGAGAGGTGGTGGGGCTGGAGAGAGGTTTGATGCCTTGGTGGTCAGGGAGAGGAATGAGATTTTGGGGAAAGAGTGGGTGCATAGGAGAGGATCGAGAACTGAGGAGGATCAAAACCTGTAGTTGAGGGAGATGGGGTTGGAGAGGATGGAGACCTGAAGTGTGTGGGATAGGGCAGAGTAGCGAGGGTCACCAGGGGAGGGTGGGAGAGGGCCAAGCCTGGTGAGACTGGGGAGGGAGTTGGAGGCAGTGGTTGTTAAAAGAATCACGGAGAATGGAGGGTGGCAAAAGATGGAAGCCCAGCAAGGTTGGGGGTGGGGTGGGCAGAGGGGCTATGGTGCAATTGGGGTCAGAGACTGGAAAATGACCCATATGGGGCAAGTGGGAGAGTGTGAGGTATGGAGTAGAGGCCAATGAGATGGTAAGGAGACAGTAAAGGTGGGAATGTGCCTGAGAATGCCAGGAGCTTCAGTGTGAGTGGGAAGTGATTTCCTCGGAGCAAAATGTTAAAGATGGCCAGTTGGATGAAGTAGGCTCCTTGGGCCATCTGGTAGGTAACACTGAGGCAGGCCCTAACAGTCTCGTTATGACCTGCTTCAATGGTAGAGGGCTGTACTATCAATTAACTTTAAATACCCAGTAGAATTTAATACAAGGGATGCTGAATAAGTGTTGCATGTCACCTCCTATGCCCAGTAATCTGAAGCTCAAGCACACATTGCACAGGGGATTTTAGCAGCAATTTTGGCTCATGGTCCTCAGGTGAAATCTGAGAATGGCCCTCTGAGCACAAAAAGGTTGGATGCTTCTGGCTTGGCCACTGCTAGCGCAGTGATTCATTTTGGGGTGGTCGAGAGGCTGGAATCTGGACACTTGCAGATGTGAGGGTTAAATCACTGGAAGAAATGGGAAGGGGGGGGGGGAAGGTCACGGATGAAAATTTTACTGGCATTGAAAATGCTTTTGTAGCCACAATAGAGATGGCTCCATATAATGTCTTGCCAGACCCTCCCTTCCTATTGGAACCCACTAACTACTAATTTAAGTGCTGAGGTTTTGAGGAGACCTTGAACAGGAAATAACCAGCTTTTTGAATTGTATTTGATATGACATTCTGAAGGGTTTACGTATATGAAAGCTAAAATGCCATACCAGTTTAAAAGCAAAATGCCAAAATAAAAACAGGAGATTGCTGTGTACTTTATCCTTGCTGTCATAGCTCAGAAGCCTGGACGCATTTTACGGGCATTGCCTCCTTGAGGGAGAGACAGTGGGCAGGAGTTAACTACTTTAAAGAACAAGATGGTGGGGTGTACCTCTTGGAGAGACAAATCGGAAGCTGAAAGCCATCTGCACGGAGTGAGCTTCACCATCAAGAAACACAATGCCTCTCCCTGCAGAATTGGTGGATATTTTATGACCCTTTTGCCTTGCTCTGATATGGAACCAACGTACTGTAATCATCAGTGCATAGTCCCCAACCAGGAGGCTATGGGCAAGGCCAAGGAGGATTTCCACTCTGACCTTGCGGGGATGGGGACCCAGGTCTACATGCCAAAGAGAGACCAATTCTCCTGGGTGACTTCAACACCAGGGTGGGAAGGGACAGAACCTTCTGACAAGGAATGGTCAGCAAGGAAGGTGTAGGAAAGATTAACAACTGGATCTTTCCCCGACAAAATTCTTAGAACATGGTCTCATAACCAACACCCTATTTTATTAGCGGAAAAAGCATAAGATCTCATGGTAACACCCTCTGCATATCTGTGCCGTGACATGTACTCAGGACTGTTGGACTGATCACTCCCAATTCTGTTTTGTTATCTCCATCAACCTGGCCCAACAGTGTCAGCATCAACATAAACATTGCTACAGGAAGATTGATGTCAGAGGTATTGAGGACCCCATGATGGTAGCTCTTCTCAGACTGTTCCTCCCAGACAGTTGTCACCTCCTGGCCTATGGGAGCCACAGTGTGTCAACAGTTTTTGGGCTACCCTTAAATTCCTCATAATTGGCACCTGTGAAGAGACTCTGGTCTTAGTTTGGATTAGCAGGATTAGTTTGAAAATGTCAAGGAGATCAAGGAGCTGATTAACTGCAAATCATTCCTGAATTAGAAGCTCCACTCTTCCTCAAAGGGAAAGGAAAGGCTCCACTGGTACCTGAAGACCGAGATCCAGCAGAAAACCCATGATCTAAAGAATGAAGCACTGGAGGCTTAGCAACTTGCTGACACTTGTGATGCATGTGGGTTATTCCATGCTGTGATTGGTCCTCTACAGCCCAAATACCCAAGGCCATGCCCCACAGGAGCCAGGGTATGAACTTGTCAAGGACAGAAGGACTATCAGTGCTTACTGGAAGGAACATTCCAATGACTTCCTCGACCATAATTTTAGCCTTACCACCACTCCTGACCAACAAGGTCAAAAAGGCTAATACCATCTTAAAAGAAGTGCTGGTGAGCAGGTGTATCCCTACTCAGGTTCTAAAACTTGGCAGTAAAGAGCTTCAGTCACAAATCCACAATCTCATCATCCATGTCTGGGAAAGGGAAGATATCACCAGGAGAACTTGGATGCCATAGATATGACTTCAAGAAAGGAGATGTCTGACTGTAGTAACTTCCCAATGTGTGCCACAAGGAAAGCCATGGCCAAGGTTGTCCTCAACCACCTACTCCCAGTGGCCAAACAGCAGCTTCCCAAATCGCAGGGTGGAATCCATCCAATTAGAGGCACAGTCAATGTGCCTCCAACTTAAAGAGCAATGATGGGAGCAGCACCAATCCCTACATAGCTTTTTTTTTAGACTTCACTAAAGCCTTTGACACCGTTAACTAGGAGGGATGTGGGGTACACTCCTCAAATTCATTTACATATTCCATGATAATGAAGAAAATGTAAGTCATGATCCTAACCAATATTCAGCAATGGAACCAATATCAGTGAAGCCTGGTGTTAAACAAGGTTGTGCCATTTCCCCGACACTTTTCTCAATTTTTCTGCGCCTCAGCTCTCACATGTTTATTGGGACAGTGAAGCTAATCTTCAGGACTAATGGGAAACTGTTCAACCAACTGCGACTACGCTCCACAACCATGGTTGCGTAAACCTCAGTAGTTGAGCTGCTTTATGCAGATGACGCTTGCATTTGCATGTGATCGTAGACCAAGCTCAAGACTGAACACAAGAGGACCAGCCTTAACATAAAAACCCACAAGAGAAAAGTGTCCACCATCCCAGCATGCTATGCATCGCTGCCCTCTGGTGATAAAGGTTCATGGTGAGGTGTATGTTTTCCAAGATCACGTCATATCTTGGGAGACATTGCTGATGAAAATCCCTGTTGCCTTCAGTGCACCAGGATGGCTTTTGGTCAGGTGGTGAGGTAAAAAAGTGGGTTAGAAGATCAAAACCTCAAACCTGGCACTAAACATGTATTCAGCTGGACAGCAATGATCCCTACCTTGTGATAGTTCTAAGACCCAGACTACCCAGACGAGGCACTGGAAAGATGTCACCTCTGCAGTCTCTGCAAAATCTTTCAAATCTCCTAAAAGAATGAACAAATCAATATTAATGTCTTCTCGACCAACATCCCCAGCATTGAGGATCAAATTGCACCCATGCCTATGAACAGACAGTCTATTCTGAACTTTATCACAGGAAGAGATTACTAGATGAAAGATTCACCAATATACTCAAAGCCACCTTGAAGAAATACAATATCCCCACTGACACCTGGGAATCCCTGGTTCATAACTGCTTTAAGTAGAAGAGGAATATTCAGGATTGTATTGAGAAACTCAAGTCCACATAGTAGGAGCACGCAGAGGCCCTGCGTAAATAGAGGAAAGAGCACATCATCCCACAAAGAAGCCACTCACCTGCCCCATCTGTGGAAGTCTGCAGTTACCACATTGGCCTCATTAGCCACCTTGGAATTAAAGCATGTCGTCCTTGATCCCAAGGGATTTGCTAAGAAAAAGTTGTTATCCTTGAATGCTTAGGAGCTGACTGAATGTACATAACAAATTAATTTAAGATGTTGCAATAATTTTGATCTAAATTCAAAGTATATTATAGGTGAAAATGTTACTGCAAACTTTGAATTTTCTTAAGATATTTTCATATGGTAAATAGGACTTGGAATTTTTTTGTTACTGTTAGTAACCACTTTGACATGTTAAACTCATTTGCAAAGTTTTGATTTTGTAATGTCAAATTAAAATGATGAGTCAGATTTGCTTCTAGGATTGCCTCTTGAAATTTTATACATTTTTTTGAAAAAAAGCGCTAATCTTTTTCTCTCTAGGCATTAAGTAGAGTTCCTGAACAAATATTTTGCTGATTCTCTTAAAATTGTGTTCAAAGCTGTTCACTTTGTAGATTTGACTGTTCATGTGTTTACAGTATTAGATCTTTAATGTCTGACTTGCAGATTTATTCAATGACTTAAAATAACTTGCCTTTTATGATTTCTTGTCACTTTATTACGTGATCTTAACCTCTTTGATGAATTGCTGAAACAGTATTTAAAAAAACACTGGAAAATTTTGAATTACAATTGCAAGGGATCCACGTGGTCCTACTAACCATTTTCTTCTGGTTATACCTTGTGTTGGCTGCTTATAGTGCACAAACATGCTGATGAAAAGTCAGTTCTGGCTTTGAATCAAGTCAAACTGTGCAGTATAATTTGGCAGTGAAGTTGACCAATTTGTGTAGTGGAGAGTACCTTGTGGAGATTCAGTTAGTGCAGTGCTGCAGATGTTGAGTTACATTTATTGCCATTTCAAACTTAATGCCACTTTTCTCTCCCAAAGAATGGCAGTTAACACCCATGCTTCAAATAGTTCCAGTAACCCACCGTTTCTCTTGAAATCGTACAATCTGTTTTTGGATGGTGCAAGCTGACTGCACTCTGTCATAAGTGTGTGATCTCTATGATTTCTGTTTATATTGTCAAATATTCACTAGCCTGACCTTTTTTATAAGTCCATGCTAGCCTTCTCTCTCAGTTTCTCTTGCCCACTCTTTCTTTCCTTGTGCCTTCTCTCTTAAAACACAGGGTCAACAATCACTCTCTACTTATTTATAGAATCTAATAATTTCTGAACACTTATTGGCTTATGCCATCTAGACTACTTTGGTTTCACTCTCTCTTTTTCTTAATGTTAGAGTGGCCTGCAATTTTTAAATCTAAAAGAATGATTCCTTGAAGTTTCCCATGCTATAATCTTCCATCGTTCTCCCTTACTTCCATGTAAATTGTGGAATGGAACCAATGAAAATACACCATGACCACAATTGCTGGAAGAATTTATCCAATCAAGCAGCATCTGTGAAAAGAGAAACCAGTTAACATTTCAGGTCAAAGACCGTTCATCAGAATGAGAAAGAGTTCCAAAGATTCTCAATCTTATGAGAGAAAAAAAATGCTGCAAATCTGAGATAAGTAGCAATAGTAGCAGGGATATTGAGGAGCAGATAAGGAAGCAGATCCTAGAAAATTTCCCAAACTTGTTTGGCATCTCCAGACAGTGAGGGGTTTGGATGGGGTGGAGTTTGTTAAGTGTGTTCAGGAAGGATTCTTGACACAGTATGTAGATAGGCCTACAAGAGGAGAGGCTGTGCTTGATTTGGTATTGGGAAATGAACCTGGTCAGGTGTCAGACCTCTCAGTTGGTGAGCATTTTGGTGATAGTGATCATAGTTCTATCTCCTTTACGATAGCACTGGAGAGAGATAGGAACAGACAGACTAGAAAAGCGTTTACTTGGAGTAAAGGGAATTATGAGGCTCTCAGACAGGAAATTGGAAGATTAAATTGGGAACAGATGTTCTCAGGGAAAAGTATGGAAAAAATGTGGCAAATATTCAGGGGATATTTGTGTGGAGTTCTGCATAGGCATGTTCCAATGAGACGGGAGTCACGAGAGGATACAGGAACCGTGGTGTACAAAGGCGATAATAAATCTAGTCAAAACGAAAAGAAAAGCTTACAAAAGGTATAGAGAACTAGGTAATGTTAGAGATCTGGAAGAGTATAAGGCTAACAGGAAGGAGTTTAAGGAGGAAATTAGGAGAGCCAGGAGGGGACATGAGAAGGCCTTGGCAGGCAGGATTAAGGAAAACCCCAAGGCATTCTACAAGTATGTGAAGAGCAAGAGGATAAGATGCGAAAGAATAGGGCCTATCAAGTGAAGCAGTGGGAAAGTGTGTATGGATCTGGAAGAAATAGCGGAGGTATTTATTGAATATTTTACATCAGTATTCACTATGGAAAAAGATCTGGGGGATTGTAGTGTGGACTTGCAGCAGGCTGAAAAGCTTGAACATGTAGATATTAGGAAAGGGGAGGTGCTGGAACTCTTGGAAAGCATCAAGTCGCCAGGGCCGGATGAGATGTACCCCAGGCTGCTGTGGGAGATGAGGGAGGAGATTGCAGAGCCTCTGACGATGATCTTTGCGTCATCGATGGAGACGGGAGAGGTTCCAGAAGATTGGAGGGTTGCGGATGTTGTTCCCTTATTCAAGAAAAGGAGTAGAGATAGCCCAGGAAACTATAGACTGGTGAGTCTTACCTCAGTGGTTGGTAAGCTGATGGAGAAGATTCTGAGAGGCAGGATTTATGAATATTGGGAGAGGTATAATATGATTAGGAATAGTCAACATGGTTTTGTCAAGGGCAGGTCCTGCCTTACGAACCTGATTGAATTTTTTGAGGATGTGACTAAGCACATCGATGAAGGGAGAGCAGTAGATGTAGTGTATATGGATTTCAGCAAGGCATTTGATAAGGTACCCCATGCAAGGCTTATTGAGAAAGTAAGGAGGCATGGGGATCCAAGGGGACCTTGCAATGTGGATCCAGAACTGCTGGCCCACAGAAGGCAAAGTGTGGTTGTTGAAGGGTCATGTTCTGCATGGAGGTCGTTGACCAGTGGTGTACCTCAGGGATCTGTTCTGAGACCCTTACCCTTTGTGATTTTTATAAACGACCTGGATGAGGAAGTGGAGCGATGGGTTAGTGAGTTTGCAGATAACACAAGGGTTGGATGTATTGTGGATAGTATAGAGGGCTGTCAGAGGTTACAGCGGGACATAGGATGCAAAGTTGGGCTGAGAAGTGGCAGATGCAGTTCAACCCAGATAAATGTGAAGTGGTTCATTTTGGTAGGTCAAATATGATGGCAGAATATAGTCTTAATGGTAGGACTCTTGGCAGTGTGGAGGATCAGAGGGATCTTGGGGTCCAAGTCCATAGGACGCTCAAAGCGGTAGCGCAGGTTGACTCTGTGGTTAAGAAGGCATATGGTGTATTGTCCTTCATCAAGTGGGGAATTGAATTTAGGAGCCGGGAGGTATTGTTGCAGCTACATAGGACCCTGGTCAGACCCCACTTGGAGTATTGTGCTCAGTTCTGGTCACCTCACTACCGGAAGGATGTGGAAGCGGTAGAAAGGGTGCAGAGGAGATTTACAAGGATGCTGCCTGGAATGCGGAGCATGCTTTATGAAAGCAGGTTGAGGGAACTCGGCCTTTTCTCCTTGGAGCGAAGGAGGATGAGGGGGGACCTGATAGAGGTGTATAAGATGATGAGAGGCATTGATCAGGTGGATAGTCAGAGGCTTTTCCCCAGGGCTGAAATGGTGGCCACAAGAGGACATAGGTTTAAGGTGCCGGGGAGTAGGTATAGAGGAGATGTCAGGGGTAAGTTTTTTACTCAGAGAGTGGTGAGTGTGTGGAATGGGCTGCCGGCAACGGTGGTGGAGGCGGATACGATAGGGTCTTTTAAGAGACTGTTGGATAGGTACATGGAGATGAGAAAAATAGAGGGCTATGAGTAAGCCTAGTAATTTCTAGGGTAGGGACATGTTTGGCACAGCTTTGTGGGCTGAAGGGCCTGAATTGTGCTGTAGGTTTTTCTGTGTTTCCAAGTGAATGGGTCAGACAGCAACAGTCGAGGGAGAAAAACAGAAATAATGTTACAGGGTGTTGACCATGTATTTCTCTTAGTTCTGATGAAGGGTCTTCAACCTGAAATGTTAACTAGTTTTCAGAGATGCTGCCTAACTGGCCGAGTTCTTCCAGCAGTTTTGTGTTTATTTCTGATCCCAGTATCTGTAGTTTTATTTGTTTTCTACTTTTATTTTCCTTGAATGGACCAGGGACAGTCTACTTCAAAGGATCATTGAAAAGTATACAGACTTTGTCTACAGTTAAAATAAAATCTGGAAATGGCAGGTTCTTTGAAGACAGAAACAGTTACTGACCTTTCATCATGACTTTATTGCTTGATTGGTAACACTCTTGATTTAGAGTTCCACTCCAGACGATTGAGCATGAAAATTGCCCCACTGCAATACTGAGGAAATGCTGCTCCCTTGAAGCCATAATCTTTGAAAGAGATTTTGTATCTCAGCCTATGTACTTTCTTGGGTGAATCTTAAAGATCCCATCCAAGGAGTCACCCCCTTTGCTCTTGCCAATATCTATTTCTCAAGTATCACTGAAAAATGTATCTAGTCAGGGTATCATTTTGTTGTTCCTGGCAGCTTGCTGTGTATCAAAATATTTATTTCATGTTATTTTTTTCCCCACGTTGCACCCAATGAGCAACTGCAAAATGTGGTTTAGGATTTCCAGAGATAATGTCATGATACAAGTCTGCTCTTGGCCCCAACCACAACAGGCTTAGCAGCCTCTAAAAGGTAGAAATTGTCTTTTATGAATTCACATTAAATTTGACTTCCATGGGGACTTATGACCCCCAGGAACCTGCAAATATATGAATTGTGTGCAGAAATAGGCCACTTCATCCCCTCAAGCTTCTTCTGCCATTTAATAATATCATAGCTGTTCTGACTGTAACCTCAACTGTGCATTTCGGTCTACTCATGTTAACCTTTCAACCCCTAGCTTATCAAGGATCTGTCTTCTTTTGCCTTAAAATATTCAAAGTCTCTATTTCCACCACCCTTTAAGGAAGAATGTTCCAAAGATTCAAAACCCTGTAAGGGTTAAAAAAAAAATCACCTCATCTCTATATTGTTTTTTTTTAAAGCGGTGATCCTCAGTGAATCTAGTTCTAGTTTTTCCCGAGGAAACATTCTTTCCACATCCATGCTATCAAGTGTGTTTCAATCGAGTCTCCTTACACTCATCTGAACTCCAGCACATACAAGCCTAGCCTGCCTAACCTTTTTCAGAAGGCAATTCATCCATTCCAGATATTAGTTTAGTAAGCTTTCTCTGAATTGCTTCTGATGCATTAACATTATTCCTTCAGTAAGGAGACAAATACTGTACACAGTACTCCAGATGTGGTCTCATCAATGGGCTATATATAACCAGCATAACATCCCTACTTATGTATTTAGTTTCCTATCAACAAAGTTAATATTCTGTTAGCTTTCCTAATTACTTCCTGTATCTACATCCCAGTCCTTTGCAAATTGTGTACTGGGACACGCACTTCTTGGAGTTCCACAATCATCATTTTAGATGCTATACTTTTGTATGTTTTCTGCCAAATGGACATTTTCACATTTTCCCACATTTACCAAGTCTTTGCCTATTCAATTAACCTATTTCATTCCTTTGTAGCTTTGTTATGTACTCTTCACAGCTAAGTTTCCCACCTAGCTTTATGCTTCATCCTGGTCACATAGAAATTTGTATAAAGTTCTGGTCCCGGCACCTATCTCTATGGTACACCTCTTGTTTCCTTGTATCAAACGGAATAAGACACATTCATGCTTGCTCTGTTTCCTGTTAGCCAGTCAATCTTCTGTCCATGCCAAAATATTACCTTCTAGTTCATGAGCTTTTATTTAACTTTTTGATGCAGCACCTTTATCAAATGCCTTCTGGAAATCTAGGTTTAATATATCCTCTGGTTCCTCTATATGAACAACATGTGTTGCTTCTTAAAACTCCTATAAATTGCTCAAATTTAATTTTCCTTTCACAAAACCACATTTACTGTGCCTGATTACCTTGATTTTTTTTCCCCAAGTACCCTGTTATAATGTTTTTGATGATAACTTTTAACATTTTCCCTCTGAAGTCTAGCAGACTGATCAGCAAATCATAGGAAAGAATTTTCATAAGCAGGAAAGCACAAAGTAAAATGCAGTGAAGTTAAACTCGTGTACAGAAAGAAAAATAAAGGTTGGGATGCACATATGTTATTGAAGAAGCGTCATGCTTTTAAATCTATTATTATTTAGAACATAAGACATAGGTGCAGAATTAGGCCATTCCAGCCCATCGAGTCTGCTCTGCCATTCAATCGCAGCTGATTTATTATTCCCTCTCAACCCCATTCCCCTGCCTTCTCCCTGTAACCTTTGATGCCCTTACTAATCAAGAACCTATCAACCTTTGCTTTAAATATACCCAATGACTTGGCCTCCACAGCCGTCTGGGGCAATGAATTCCACAGATTCACTTCCCTCTGGCTAAAGAAATTCCTTCTTTCTATTCTAGAGGGATGCCCTTTTACTCTGATCCTCGACTCGCCCACTACTGGAAACATCCTCTCCATGTCCACTCTGTCCAGGCCTTTCAATATTTGTTAGGTTTCAATGAGATTTCCACCCCCCCCCCCCCCCCCATCCTTCTAAACTCCAGTGAGTACAGGCCAAGAGCCATCAAATGCTCCTCATATGTTAACCCTTTTGTCCCCGGGATCATTCTCACCAACTTCCTCTGGACCTGCTCCAGTGCCAGCACATCCTCCCTTGAATATAGGGCCCAAAACTGTTCTCAATACTCCAAATGTGGTCTGACCAGTGCCTTATAAAGCCTCAGCATTTCATCCATGCTTTTATATTCTCGTCCTCTCGAAATTAATGCTAATGTTGCATTTGCCTTCCTGACTACTGACTCAACCTGCAAGTCAACCTTTAGAGAATCCTGCACAAGGACTCCCAAGTCCCTTTGCACCTCCAATTTCTGAATTGGTACCCCATTTAGAAAATAGTCTACAGCTTTATTCCTTCTACCAGAGTGCATGACCACACACTTCCCTTTGTTATTAAAAATAGGGAGTTCTTGAATGCTGTTGAGAGAGTGAGCCGCCTTAATATTTTTGTAGTTGGTGTGGTTGCATATGGGTATGCCATTTTAAAGCCTATGCCAACAATGAGATAAGTTGTTCATGATTTTCAACTATTGCAACTCTGATTTCATTTGCAGAGAGAGCAACAGGGAATTCTGTGGCATAGCAGGATATCTTGGGTAACTTCTGAGTTTTTTTTAAAGAGGAGACCAGAATTTGCTGTCAAGTTTACAGAAAAAAATGATGACTGCTGATAGTTTGCTGTTACTGTCACAAAATTCAGACCTATATCTTAATTAAATGTTTTTAAAATGATGCTATTGCTTATATAGGAAACTACCACACAAACATTGTACTCTAAAGCTAAAGGACATTTCTGCTGAAAGCAAAATAACTCTCAATAAAATAGACCCTTTCTTCTAATTTTCAGATTTTTTATTTTGTATACTTCATTGCTTAATAAAAACACAGTAATGTTATAGAATCCCAAAAAACCATGTGGGGGTTGTATGTCTTTCCTGTTTCCCTTGTTCTCTCTTTTCTCTGAGGAACATTTGTTTCCATCTGTTTGATAATGCACAAGTTAGAACCAAAGAAACACTTAACAAATGTTACTTTGATGGTGGGGTATCTCTAGATATTCTTCATCAACCTTTCCTAATCTTGTAAAATAAATTTCATTAGATTGGTGATTAGAGAAGGTACATTTTGTATTTCCAAAGACAAGCCTCTTAAAAAGAGAGATTGAATGCAAGCATATCTACATTTAATCAGCAACCAAAAAGCTGAATGGTTTTTAATTAAAATCCAATGAAGATAATTTCAAAGGATAAATATTGAAAAACATAGAATTTATGAACATTCCTAAGATTCCAACGTTTTGCTTGATTTCTTTTAAAAAAAACTGCTGCTTGAAACATAAATTTAGGTTTAAATAACCTAATAAGGGCATGGCGTTCTATCAAGGAAGTAAAACACTAATTTGTACCAGATGGTATAGAAATAAGCCTGAGGGGGTCTTAACTTTCAATGACCTGAAGTGACAACTACCATTCCATACAGCTGCTCCTGATAATAAGAATCTGCTGGGGTGAGGAGGAACACAGCTAAAGATTGATTTTTTCAAGTCTTTCTGAAATTCGTTGAGCATTTCCTACTTAACCAAAATGAAAAGGTCCCAAATTCATTATGCCCTTCTTCTGACACAAACATCCTTGAAGATCTTTTTTTCCTTTGCCTTTATAGCTCAGAAGTTTTTAAGTAATGCTATTGAAGTGTCAAAATAGAGCAACAGGCATGCTGCCAGGCAGTTTGACTCCTTAAAAACCATGGGCTTTATCCAAGCTGCAGACTTTTTTTTGCCCCCACATGTCACAAACATATTCCATAGGAAGTTTTTTTTCAACTTAATGTTTTTCAAAGACTTGTGTTCCAAGAACACCTTCTATAAATTTCCTGTGACCAATGTGAAATTAGAAAAGTATCTTAACAAATTAACTTGTCTCCAATACCTCTTGTCATATTCATTCATTTTCACAATTTGCAGAATTGCTATTTACACCAATTTTGATTGTACTATTTTAAACTGAAGGTTCATTTGAAAGTACAATAACTTTCATTTATATAGCATCTTTATCATAAATCATCATACCAAGGTGTTTTTACAAGACCCTTTTAAAGAAAAAAGAAACATTAAGTTGTAAATACAAGAAACAGGTTTGCTTCATACATTGAAAAGCTTGTTTCTTTTCAATTGCAAAAGATACCTTTTCATCTGAAACTATGCTGAACATTCTTAATATTAGTTTTGAAATATTTTAAGGGGATAAGAATTTTCAGATTCTTGTTTGTGTGTGTGTGTGTGTGTGTGTGTAACTCTGATCTTACTGTTCCTGTAAAGTATTGACTCTGAAACCAGCATCAAAAATATCACTGATGTACACTTTATAAGGAGAGAGATGGGTGGATGGAAGGAGAGCAGAGCCAGGAGGGAACAAGTGGAGGGCAGAGGCTTGGGTAAGGTGGGAAAGGTCTGGACATTGGTGTTCCACCCCTTTCAGATGCACTACTATCAAATTTGTGCAAGTTTGCAAGCTATGGTTCTACAAGTGATTGTTCCTTGCAATGACATTGCCCTCATCTGTTAACTTCAAGTGAAGTGGACTTCACCGCTTTTATTTCTCACAGCGCTGGCCAGCTACCAAAGATCGGCATTTAACTGCTGGCTGCTGCTGCACGAGTGGGGCTTGTTTCACAATTAGGTTGAGCCTCGGTATGCAGGCTTCCCTCCAGCAGTTCCTGGAAGTCCCTGCTGGGAGAATATCTGAGTTTGCAACAGATAAAATTCTGTTGCATTCAGTGGGATTCGGGTAATTTTCTCTGCTGGTTGCAGATCATGGCCATTGGGCCTTTCTTGGTCTGGGACTCGAACTTTATGGGTCAGGGAAATATGACAGAACTAGGGTGTCCAGTACTGATCTTATGCCAGACAGCCAATTTCCCACTGAAATCCAGGAAGTCCTGCACAGTAGAGGATTGTGCTGTCCCCGTGTATACTTTTTAAATTGGTTTATTATTGTCACATGTACCGAGCTACAGTGGAAAAACTTGTCTTGCATACTGTCTATTTAGATCACTTCATAACAACAGTGCATTGAGGTAGTACAAAGTAAAATAACAGAATGCAGAATAAAGTGTTAAAGTTGCAGAGAAAGTGCAATGCAGGTAGACAATAAGGTACAAGGCCATAACGAAGTTGATTGTGAGGTCAAGAGTCTACCTTGTACTAGGGTAGCACTCAGTAGTCTTATAACAGCGGGATAGAAGCTGTACTTGAGACTGGTGATACGTGCTTTCAGGCTTTTGTATCTTCTGCCTGATAGGAGGGTGGAGATGAGAGTATGTCTGGGATGGGTGGGGTCTTTGATTATGTTGGATGCTTTACCAAGGCAGCGAAGTGTAGACAGAAGTCCATGGAGGGGAGGCTGGTTTCCGTGACACGCTGAGCTGTGTCGACAGCTCTCCGCAGTTTCTTGCAGTCACGGGCAGAGCAGTTGCTAAACCATGCTGTGATGCATCTGGATAGGATGCTTTTTATTGTGCATCGATTTAAAAATTGGTGAGGGTCAAAGGGGACGTGCCAAATTTCTTTAGCCTCCTGAGGAACTAGAGGTGCAGATGAGCTTTGTTGGCCATAGCATCTATGTGGTTGGACCAGGACAGGGTATTGGTGATATTCATTCCCAGGAACTTGAAGCTTTCAACCATCTTGGCCTCAGCACACTGCATGCAAACAGGATCATGTGCACTGCCCCCCTTCCTGAAGTCAATGATCAGCTCTTTTGTTTTGCTGACATTGAAGGAAAGGTTGTTGTCATGACACCATGTCACTAGGCTCTCTATCTCCTCCTGTTCTCTGACATCGTTATTTGAGTTATGGCCCACTACAGTGAGCATTGAATTTGATAATATTGGCTTTATCTTGTCTCTGCACTTGGTAACATTAATACTTTGCATCCTTTTTACTTGGCACATGCCACACCAGAGGCACCATGAACGGTATTGATAGTGCTGTTCCTTGTCTGAATTTACAGGCTGTCCAACAATAACTGGATTAAGTTACACTTTGCAGAGAATTTAAATGACCTTGTAGCAGACTGGATCATATTACACTTTACAGACAAAGTGTTGGGTGAGTCTTGTCCTTCCACATCCTTCTGTTAAGAATAAGAAGTCTACTGTTTCCAAACAGTGATGGAAATAGATGCAGCCAATTTGTTCACTCCTCCTTTGAAGAGCCTGTGTGGCCTGAGGGAATTCATCTACAAACAACAAAGCTGTTAACTGCTGTCGCTTTGGGATTGTAAAGAGAGAACGATTAGTTTGCTGCAGTAAGAAGTTTTTGAGTTGAGATACTCAGGAAGCAAATACATTCAACCTACTTGCATTGAATAAAACTCATTGCTAAAGTTGAATACAATACAAAAATAAATACTAGAAACAGTATTTTTTCCATTTTATTTATATTTGGGATCTGAAGTATGAGCTTAAATGTGGTATAGTGATCTTGCTTTCCCGTCTGGATATTTTATGACCTGCAATGTTGGTGCATGTCAGTGTCCAAACTTGGGTATTAATCCAAAACTGGTACCTAATTCTGATATGAGGAAAGATGCGGTCTGCTTCCTGGAGTTGGGTCAGGTCCTGGTTGAGTAATACACTATTATTGCAGTGTCTGTTTACCTTATGCCATGGCACTCTCTTATGTTAAAGTGCATTATAAGAATGTCATTTTTTGTGCATATTTCCCACAAATGGTAAGTTTATCTTTTCACTTTAATTTTTGATTGTCCACTTTTATTAACCTCCTATATTCCATTAGGGTTAACAGGTCATTGGAGAGTAGTCACTTCTGATGCTTTGGTGTGCTGTATGTACTGGGAGAAGAAACTCTGGGCAAGAACTAGTTGAATTGATAGCTTCAGGTCTGATCAACAATGAACAACACTTACACAATTGATTGGTGTTATGTGCACCAGCAAAGGGTTCGTTACCATGTCTGTGAGATGTACCAGTATTGCCCCATAATCCAATTTCAAAAATTGCTAAGAATAACTTTGTTGAAAAAGTTAAAATTCTTTGTAGTTTTGGACTGATCCGATTGAAGCTTTGTGTCGTGACTAACAATAAGCTATTACTGAGGACCTTGTTTAAAAAAAAAGTTGCAATCAGCATCTGTCAAATTATATTTACGTGTATAAAAGAAATCACCTGTGTATATACTTTAAATGTAAAATTATTCCATGGTTTTATGAACTTAGATCTTTGCCATTTTAAAAAATGATATATGCTGTTGTCTTGGTGACTTTAGAATTGTTTCTTTGAAAGAAAAGATCTACATAGTGTTGATTAAGACCATGTGGTCCTATTTTTACAAATATGCTGCCAGTGTGGATTGTTTCAATTTCTCAAAGTACTGTAAACCTTTCCATATTGATGGTATTCCTGGTATCAATTATTAGAATTTATGGGTCAAAGAAAAGGGGGAGAAGTGCCTGCTCTTTGGAGAGGGGAGGAGGATTTCTCCAGTAGGACACACTTTCCCTATTACTTTGCAGTTTCTTCAAAATGTATATCTATTTTCCTTTTGTAGGTTAATATTAAATCCACTTCCATCACCCATTCAGGTAATGTATTTTAGATTATTGTAATTCACTGAGAAAAAGAAATTCATTTCATCTAGTTTTCCCTCTAGTTTGTTTTTTCTGGTTATCTTTAATCTATGTTCTCTGATTACCATCTCTCCTACCAAGGAGGCAGCTTCTATCAAATCTCCTCAAATTTCTGAACAACTGTATGAAACCTATTTTTAACTTCCTTTGCTTAAAGATCAAGTATTCCAACTTCTCTTATCTTTCTCCAAAATTAAATACCACATCCCTAATTGCACAATGTTAAATCTCTTCTGTATCACTGCCAATATTTTAATGCCCGTCAAAAAACGGTAGTGCCCAGAATTGGATGCAATTCCGTAAACTATGTATAGCCAATGGTTTGTAAAGGTTTACCATCAGACCTTTGCTTTTGTACTCCATGCCTCCGTTTGCAAAGCTGAATGTTGTGTATTTTTAACTGTCCCCTCAATGTATTCAGAGATTTGTTTGTGAATGGTCTAATTTCTTCTCCTGCAAGTCTTTTAGAATTGTTCGTTGTAGATTGTTCTGTCCTTTAGTTTAAGACTGTTTGTCAAAAGTAAATTGTCTCCACGTCTTTTGTCACAAGGTTTACACAGAAGTAAAATTTTGAACAAAAAAGTCAGATGACGTGTTGGATGAAATGTTACCCTATTGCAAATTCTGCTTGTGGTCTCATGTTGACTGCAGAAATTCTGGTGAACAGAAAACTGTGGTCAGATACTCATGGATCATGTTGTTGTATTTCAGTCCTTTCATGTGGGAACAAGTGTTCTGCTCAATAACTTTTTTTTAAAGTTTCTAATGGTGAAGTGAGCTAAACATAATTCCATAATAGATGAATGCTACCAAGTTGCAATGAAAAGAAATTTTGCTTCAGTCTCATTTTGCCTCTTTGGTATTTTTTCCATTTCCTCTTTGTTGAGTGCTCTGTATATGAATTTTTGTATTATTCATTTTAAGTTGATTTTATTTTGTACTATAATTTTGCATTCTTGGATCAATTGCCCCAATACAGGTTGCTTGCAATTTAAAGCCACAAGTTAACTTCAAGTGAGCAGATGAAACTTTAGCTGTGCTCTGAGAAACCATTTTTGTATTGGTTCTGTGATGTGCCTCCACTGCTCACTGCCAGCCACATGGCTCTTGTCAAAACCAGAGTAAACATTGCTGGATTTGCTAAGAAAGGCGGCTGGGAACAGGGTCATCCTTGTGTCTGACCTTAACAAATCTGGCGAATTTACTTCGGAGCTGCTGCTAGTTGTATGAAACAGATGCATCAGGTATAGTCAACATAGGCATGGCACAAAACCACAATAAAAGCTTTCAGAGATTTTTATATTTGGGGTCAATATGAACTTTGTTTGAAAATTAGAAAAATTTTATTTGCACTGGACCACTTTGCACATTAAAATTAGATTAATGTTTATATGGAATGGAAAAATAATTATCTTGGCACTTAACTTTCTGGGGAAAAAAGGAGTTACAACGTAAACATTTTTCTTTAAGCCTTGTGCATTTTATCCCTTCTTTGAATCTGGTCTGAGCTGATCAAACTGCATGAAACAAGTGAGATACATATCCATGGTTGAAATGCATCTTGACCAAGGGGGTCAAACATATGGACCACAGAGCAGTCCTTTCAGAGGTTCAGTGTGCCAAGCAATATCTTAAAAAATTTCTTCCTGCCAATCCAGAATTTCAGCCTTCAGGACTGAGAGGAAGAGGAGCCATCTTATGGCAGGGAGTGGTACAGGGCTGGAGCAGTCTGAAAGTGGATAATAAGGAACTGTGAGTAGGCCAGATTGAACTCCTATGATGTGGGGAAGGGTAAATGGAGCCTTTTTTTTATATATATAGCAGTGACTAGAAGTCTTAACAAGTTGCCATGCTAGATCAAGGTTGGAGGACATCACAGAACAAGGTGAACGGTCACAAATTGAAAACACTGCCATTGAAAGTCATTGCTAATGGTGGCATCAGTGGCTAACATAGGTCTGTTTAAGGTCTGACGATAGTTTACAAAGCTAGGCACGAGAATGAAAAGCAAGAGTTCAATCATTTTAATTATAGATTACTTCCTGTCACATCCTGAACAGATTCATGAGGGATATTAGAAAGGTGAAAGTGTGCCTGCGTACAAAGAGGCATTGGAATGAATTCAAGAAGTGTTTCCCAATGGAAAATGACTAGACACTGCTATTAGTGACACTAACTAATTTTATCCTAACAGACATGTACAAAAGTATAGATATACTTCACATACATTTCAAAGCATTTAAAAAAAAAGGATCTAAAACACTTGCATTCAAAAACTCTCACTACTGCTGCTTTTCATCTTGAACATTTTGCCAACAAATGGAGAGGAAGATTGAAATATTGATGCAAGCAACATGCTAATGTAAATTAGGATCATATGCCTAGCAATTCGCTTACACCAGGGACAGCTTGCAGTGGCCAAATTACCCCAGCAGCTTGCATGCCTTAGGGATGTGGAAGGAAACTGGAGCACCCAGGGAAAATGTGCAAACTCCACACAGATGGCACCCAAGGTCTGGTTTGATCCAGGGTCACTGGAGCTGTGAGGCAGTGATTCTTCTAGCTGCAGTGGTGGGGCTCATTACTCATGAACTAGACTGTTCAAGAATAAGGAGTGCTGACCTTTACAATTCTGCAACAAAATTAGTAGTATCTATGTGCAGAAAAAGTAAACAATGGAGGAGAATTTAACTAGATGCTTCAAAGAATGAGGCCAGAGAAATTAAAAAAACAAAGCATTACGATAGAACCAGAACACTTGGAGATAGTGGACATTGAAGAAAAGAAAGAAGCAGTGAAGGGAAAAAGTTTTCTTTGGAACGTAGAAAATCCAGTATTTTATTTTTCTTCCCTAATTGCCGTCAAAGGTGAGGTTGAGCCACTGCCTCAAGCTGATATTCTTTCATCAGAAAGACTATTAACTCGAATAGGGATTTCTAAGATGCGGAACCAGTGACGCTGAAGAACTGGTGTTTTTTTTCTCCAAGTCAGGATTGTGTGTGACTTGGAGAGGAACCCGCAGGTGGTAGTGCACCCATGCATCTGAAGCCCTCTCCCTTCTAGATGGTAGATGTGGTAATATGGGAAGTGCTGTCAGAGTAAACGACGAATTATGAAAGTGATTTTGTTTTTGGATGGTACATATTGGAGATGCTTAACAGCCAGTAGTGGGAATGAACTCTTCAGATGGTGGATGGGATATTAGTCAAGTGAGCTGATTTGTTCAGGAAGGTGTTGACCTTAATTGTTGTTGGAGCCACACTCAGGCTGGTGGGGAATATCTGATCATATCCGATTTGTGCCCTGTAGATGGTGAAATGTTTTGGTATGTTGTGAGGTGGGTCACTTGCTGCAGGATACCCAGTGTCTGACCTGCTACTGTAGCCATAGTTTCTGGACAGTGGTGACTCAGCACTCTGCAATGATAAAGGGTTAGTTAACTACCTTGTTGTGAAGAAGCCCCCAGGAAATAATAACCACAATATTATAGAATTTTATATAAAAGTTTGAAATGATGTAATTCCATCTAAAAACAGGATTTTCAAAAGAATCTGAAGGTATGGGGGATAGGGTGGCTGTGGCAGACTGAGAAACTACGTTTGAGTATACGACTGTGGGCAGGTACTGTCTGGCATTTAAAGAGAATGATTCACTTGGAATATACACTGCTTTCAAAGCACACAAACCCAACATGAAAAAGTGGTATTAAATCCAAGGAAAATGCTTTAGAAAGTTGCCAGAAAAAGCAGGAAATCTGTGAATCAGGACCACTTTATCAATTTCGTGCTCATGCTTTGCAGAATTCTAAAGGAAGGAAAAATGGAAAATCTGTGTAAACTAGCTAGAAATAGGAAAAAGCATCCTATAAATGCTTTAGGTGTGTTGGGGGAAAAAGACTAGTAAGGGCAAAAGTTGGTCACCTACAGATGGAGATAAGAGAATATATAATGGAGATTTAAAAGAAATTACCAAGAAAGTTTAAAAAAAAGTAAATGTGTCTGTCTTTACAGAAGTTGTGCAACAACCTCTCGGAACTACTGGAGAAGAAAGGATCAACTGCAAATGAGGAAGTAAAAAAAATAGTTTAAATAAAAATACTAAAGCTAGTAAACCTGAAAACTGATTTTAAAAAAGACCCAAGCACCTTATGATCTGCATCCAGAGTTTTGAAAGAAATGGCTGCAGACAAAGTGGACCCTCTTACAAACTTCTCTTGATTTTGGAACCGAGGAGAGCAAATGTGACCCCGCTATTTAAGACAGAAGGCGAGAGAAAACATGGAATTAATTGACCTGACATCAATAAGTTAGGAAATGCAGGAATTTATATCAGAGAATGTGAAATCATGACACTTAGAAAATAATAATGACTGAATAGTGAACATGAATTTATGAAGGGGAACTCTATATTTGAGAAATCCATTGGAGTTCTTTGAAGGTGTATCTGGGAAAGTAGATGAGGAGGAAGCAATGGATGTGGAGTGTTTGGATTTTTGGAATGCTTTCAAAGAGGTCTCACAGGAAGTTGCTGAACAAGGTTAGAGCACGTGGAATTGAAGGAAACATAATAATGTAGATTGAGAGTTTTTAAATGAATAAATAGAAAAATAACAGAGGGAATAAATGGGTCCTTCTCAGGCTGGTAGGCTGTGGAAGGAAGATTTAGCACTCTGCACTGATAAGGGGTAATTAATTATCTTGTAGTAAAGGAGCGCCTAAGAAAGAGTGACCATAATATAACAGAAATGTAATATTAAGTTTGAAAATGATGTAATTCAGTCTGAAAATGGGATTTTCAAACTACTGTGGAGATCGTTGCTTGGGCCCCAGCTATTCTATTTATTTCAACAATGTGGCTGAGGGGAACAAAAGACAGGAAACAGTGGGAGTGAGACTAGTGAAGAGAATGGAAAGTGGTTTTGAGGACATATGGATAAATGATGTGAATAGGGATTTAAAAGAAATGGCATCTGTGTCAGATGAAGTATAGTGTGGAAAAACGTGATAATTCATGAAGCTGGATGTGGAGCGGATGTTTCCTCTTATAGAAGTATCTAGAACTAGGGGGTCACTGTTTAAAAGGAAGGGATTTCCCATTAAAGTTAAATAAGGTGAAGCTTTTTCTCAAAGGTTCATGAGCAGTGGGAACTTTTTTTTCCTCAAAGGGTGGTGGAATTGGTATCCTTAAATACATGTAAGGCAGAGGTTGATGTGTACTTGATAAGCAAGGGGGTGAAAAGTTACTGCAGCGAGATGGGAGTGCAGAGTTCATGTTACTAAATGCTGGGAGAGGAAAGTGGTCCTCTGCTCCTAATTTGTGTTCATGGGTCACACACTTGGGTAGAAAAAAACCAGAAAGGATTTGTATTTTTTAGTATGTGAGAGCTTAGGAAAAGTTGATGTTCAAAGTGATCTGGGTGCCCTTCCACAGAAGTCATTGAAAGCTGATATGCAGGTGCAGCAGGAGTACAGGAAAGCACATGTATGTTGTCCATAATTGCAAGATTATTTGAGTATGAGCATTTAATTTTTTGCAATGACTAATTTGTTTTATTTCCTCATTTGCATTGGGCCCTCTTCTCTGGCACTTCTGGGATTTTTCTTCGTCTTCTGTGAAAGTGGATATAAAATATTGTTTAATACCTCCTTTGTTTCCTTATTCTGTTCCCAATTATTCCCAATTTTGGTCTCCTTCCCCAAAGCAGGATTTACCTACCATGGAAAGAGTGTAATGAAGATTCCCCCCCCCCCAGACTAATTTCTGGGTGGGTAGTATGTTATATGAAGAGAGATCAAGGAGGTTAGACCTCTCTTTGGAGTTTAGAAGAATGAGAAATGACCTAATTGGGCTCAACAAGGAAAAGAGGAGAATTTTTATTTCTGGCTGAGGAACTTATTACCGTAAAGGTAGCATCTGACTACATCGAGTTTTTTTAAATAAAACTCATTTGTCATTAGATTTATAATTGCTCAGTGACTTGTTCTACAGAGCTGTTGTTTAAAATTATGAATGAAATATTTAATAAATTGAGAGTTTCCAATAATGACAGACCAACCATTCTAACCAACACTCAGGTATACTGAACTCTAAGTATTCTTTACCTTGAAATTAAGCACCAAACAGGATTAATGAAAACCAAAAACCAGACAGCAACATACACAAGTTTGTAGCATTAGGGGATCAGAGTTGCAGAGTAAGGATCAGCCACTCAGGTAAGTTAATTGGCCACTGTAAGTTGCCCCTAGTGTGTTGGTGAGTGGTAGAATCTATAAGGAACTGATGGGAATGTGAAGAGAATGCTATATGATTAATGTAGGACTAGTGTAAGTGGGTGCTTGATGGTTGTTGAAGCTGGCCTAAGAGGCTATTTCCATGCTGTGTGACTCTGAACTCCAGGTCTGAAATAAGGAGAAATTTCTTCTGGCAGAGAGTGGTGAATAGTTGGAATTCTCAACCCGAGAGGACTGCAGAGGCTCACTCATTGATTGCATTCAAAATGGAAATAGATTTTTGGATATTAAGGGAATCGAGGGAAAATGGAGATGAAGTACAAGATCAGCAACAATTTTGTTCCATGATAGACCAGGCTTGAGGGGCCAAAGAACCTTTTCCTGCTCCTATTCATTATGTTATTATGAAGGTCATTAACAAAGTAGCTGAAGATGGTTAGGCATAATATACTGCCCTGGGAGATACCTGTGGTGATATTTTGGGATCAGGATGATTGACCACCAACAACCACAACCATCTTCCTTTTATGCACAGTAGGAACAGAATCATTGGCGTACTGAGGAGTCCTGAAATAAAAAAAAACAGAAAACGGTCTTTCCAGGTGAAGCAGCAATCCCCTTGCATTTCTTCCAATGGAGTATATGGCATTTGCTGCCACCTCATAGCTCCAGCAACCTGGGTTCAATCCTGACCTCAGGATTTTTGCATATTCTCCCTGTGACTGCACAAGTTTCCTCTCGGTGCTTTGGTTTCCTCCCACATCCCAAAAGACATGGGTTGGTAGGTTAATTATCCATTGTTAAACTGCCCCAAGAGTGTAGGTGTGCGGATGAATCTGGGGGAAGTTGGTGAGAATGTGAGGAGAATAAAAATGGGATTAATGTAGGATTGGCATAAATGGGTGCTTGATAGTCAGCATGGACTTCATGGGCCTGTTTCTGTGCTATATCTCTCTATGAATGTTGCCTCCTCTACATCAGAGAAACCAAATGAAAAATGGGTGGTTAGTCCTTGGGAGTAACCCTAAGGTTCTAGTTGCCTGCCTCTCTGATTCACCATCCCAGTCCCACTCTGACTTTTCTCTTGTGTCTCCTGCATTGTTACAATGAGTCCCAATACAAGCTCAGTGAACAACAACTTATCTGGGCATGTAGCAGCCTACAGGACCTGATACTGAATTCTCCAACTTGCTCGTTCTTTCTGTTTGTGTGAGGAATGGCTATCCTTGCTTGCCATTTTTTTTCACTTTTTTTCTCTGTGTCATCTGGTATGCTGGGCACAATGTTACACCATCTATAAAATATGAGCAATACATTATACAGACAAAGAAACTATTCTGACCTTAGCCACCTCATTATTTCACCCTTTCATAGAAATTCCCTGTGCTCCACCATCACCCTTCCCCATCTTCTCCACTGCCTAGACTAACTTGCTTCTCTCTCATTTCTATTGAAGGGTTCCAGACCTGAAACATTGACCTTCTCTTACCACACATACTGCCTGACCTGAATTTTTCCAGCATTTTCTGTTTTTCTTTAGGTTTATAGTATCTATAGCAATTTTTAATTTTTACAACTATTAGTGTCTACCCCTTGACCAGGGTTTCTTGATGCCACACATGGTTAAATATCAAGGGCAGTCAGTCTCTCCCTAGCTCTGGAATTCGGTTCTTTGATCCATGTTTGGACTAAGACTGTGAAGTCTAGACCTCTGCAGTCCTGGAGAAACCCTAACTGGAAGTCATTGAGTGGGTGATTGGTGAGTAAGTGCCACTTGATAGCAGTGTTGTTACTACCATTACTTTGGTAATTGAAAATAGACTGATTAGGAAGTAATTAGCCAGATTGCAGTTTTCCTGCTTTTTTGAACAGGACATCCCTGGACAATTTTCTACAAGGTTGGGTAGATCCCAGTGCTGCGTTGGAACAGCTCAGCTAGATGCATGGCTAGTTCTGGAATGCAGGTCTTCAGTACTACATCTGAAATGTTGCATGTTCATGCAGCCTTTGCTGTATTCAGTGCTCGCATACATCTCTTAATGTCATGTGGAGTGAATCAAATTGGCTGAAGCCTGTCTCTTGTGATGATGGCAACAATTCACCCACTTAGTGCTTCTAGTTATATGGAATATCATAAAGTTAAAAAAGGAGATCAGATGAAGGTGAGGGTCAGTGTTCCAAAAATACGTCAAAATTGAGTGGTATGCCTGCGAGTTCATAAACCATACAAAAATAATTGGAGAATTAGAACCAGTGAGGGTATTATCCAGTGGAGATGTGATTTTGAATTTGTACAGGACTAGAAATTAATATTTCTGGAGAAATTCCTTCAGGAGGCATAAAGAGTGAAGTTGAAGGTGGTTCTTACTGATGCAAATACGTAGACTGAATAAATTGTCAATGAAATTCTGATTCTTTAAAATACTTGAATTCTGGTCATAATCCAGTTGGAATGCTGTTTAATGACAGAATGCTGCAAATACAGTGCATTGAGAAGCACCTGAAAGCAAAAACTAGATTAATGCTTCATGCCCGTCAGCTATTTTCAATGTTCTGGTATGTATTTCCTGCATTTCCTACTACTTTAGGTTTTTAATATCGTATTTTACTACCATCACAACTGGTGTTTATTTCTACTTATGAGAGTAAATTATCAGAGAGTTTTAAATAGGCGTTTTTAATGCCTCAGATAAGTAATCTATTCATGTGATCTTAAAATTATTCCTTGAATTTATTTGCTTATGTTAAAAATGCACCATACCTAGACTATTCATGAACTGCTTATTTTTGGTGGAGGATGTGATTATAATGAATGTTAATTCGAAGAAGGAAATTGCACATGACTGTGCATACAAAAGAGATACTTTAGGCAATTGGTAGAGTGAAGTAATAAAATCAGTAGGTTCACTGGTCCATGACTTAGAGCTCTTCTGATAATCTTTGATGTTGCCAGTTTGTCTTGTTCATTTTCTGGCTTGACGTAACTACTGTTTATTTACCAAGTAAATGAAATTTAAATTGGTAAATTGGTTTATTATTGTCACATGTATTGAGGTACAATGAAAAACTTAGTTTTGCATGCTATCCATACAGATCATTTCATCACATCAGTGCACTGAGGTAGTACAAAGGAAAAGCAATAACAGAATGCGGAATAAAGTGTTACAGTTGCAGAGAAAGTGCAGTGCAGGTAGACAATAAGGTGTAAGGCCACGACTAGGTAGTTAGTGAGATCAGAAGTCCATCTTATTGTACGAGAGGTCCATTCAAGAGTCTTATAACATCGGGATAGAAGCTGTCCTTGAGCCTGGTGGTACATGCTTTCGGGCTTTTGTATCTTCTGCCCAATGGGAAGGGGAGAAGAGAGAATGTCCAGGGTGGGAGGGGTCCTTGATTATGCTGGTTGCTTTCCAAGGCAGTGAGAAGTGTAAATGGAGTCCATGGAGGGGAGGCTGGTTTCTGTGATGTGCTGAGCTGTGTCCACAACTCTCTGCAGTTTCTTGCAGTCTTGGGCAGATCTGTTGCCATACCAAGTCATGATGCATCTGGATCGGATGCTTTCTATGGTGCATGTATAAAAATTGTTGAGGATCCATGGGCACAAGCTGAGGAAGATGTGATTCATTGATGGTGATTTGAATGTGCCAAGATGTTATTTGTACTGTACTGCTGGTGGATGTTAAGTTCTCTCGGAGCATCCAGTTTGAACTGGAGGTTGTGGCTTGGAGCTGAGAAACGGGGAGTAGGAGTACCGTGCCTAATGGATGAGAGCGCTACCCTTAATGAGGGTTGCTGGTCCACCAGTGTCATATTGCATGAAAGCTGAGGTAACATTGAAATAGTGAGCTGGAAAAGTGCATAGAAGGAAGAGGAAACGGTGAGCCATGATATCTTCATTTGAAGATGAGAGAATTAGATTTATCTAAGCTGTTTGAACAATGCTGCCCTGCAATACTGGTCACAATACAAGTCTGCAAAAGACCATTTAATTATAGTTCAGTCTTCTGACCTGAGAGTTGGGAAATGGAACACACAAGAAGCACAGCTTTCAATAAAACAATAGCTTGCATTTATAGAAAACCTTTAATGTAGTAAAATCTCTAAAGATGTTTCACAATAGTGCTATCAGACAAACTTGGGCACTAAGCCATGGAAAAGGTGGGGGAGGGGTGGGAAGCGAGATTCAGGGAGAGAATTCAAGACCTTAGGGCATTGGCAGCTTGAAGGCATGGCTGCCAGTGGTGGGCTGATGGAAAGTGGAGACTCGGTGGGGGAGGGGGATGCCAGGATTGTTCCAGTGCAATGATTACATATTCATTTGGTATTCTACCATGAACTATAATGTGGTATGATAGTTTACAAATGTATACATTGTAACTTGATAGCTGAAAAATAATTCATTTATTCCTCTGATGGCTTTAGTCCCATTTCTGTCATACGTTTAAGAAACAACATCCTGGATATTTTTTATGTGAGGATTTTGCTTAAATTTTACCAAAGTATCTGCTGGAAATCTGATGAAAAGTTATTGCACTGTAAAAGTAAATGTTTCTCTTTCTGCAGATTTACCTGACCTGCTTAGACTTTTCAAGTAACTTCTATTTATGTTGCTGTTGATTTGTGTAGGTGAGGACAAATAATTGGACATTTTTGTAAGGAAATATGAAAAAGTATATTTAAAGGAGACCATTCTGCCCATCAAATCTATGCTAGCTCTCAGAGCAATCCCATCAATTGCATTCTCCCACGTTTCCACATAACCTATTCTCTCACACATGCCCATCAACTCCCCTATGATTCTCGTACCGCTTACCTATAGCAGGGGCAAAATACAATGGACAAATTAATCAACAACCAGCATGTCCTTGGGATGTGGGAGGAAACTGGAGCATGTGGGTGAAACCCACTAAGTCACAGGGAGAATGTGCAAGCTCCAGACTAGCAGCACTGGAGGTCAGCATTGAACATGGGTCCTGGGCTCTGGAGGCACTTGCACCACATGCAGTGCCACTGTGCCTGCAGAGATGCATTTAAAAAAAACTATTGACTGGACAATAATGACCACATTGCACATTCAATGGAAAGAACATGATCCCTAAATAGGGACAATGAATATATGTGCATATGAACATTATATAAAAATCAGTGTGGTTTCTTTGGGTAATGGAATTGTCCAAACTGATTTTATTTGAGATAATTTTTCTTTTAAACTCTAATGTTAAAATTGAAAATTGAAGAAGCAATATAGAACTGGAATGTAGGACTATGTACAACAGATCCCTAACCAATTAGGGACAGTTAAATATAATCTTTTACCAGAAATTTATGGTTTTTTTCGATGCACATGCACATAGACATGACCTCTGCCTCATCAAAAACTTAAGTTAGGGAAGACTTTCCTTCGACAACATTTGAAGAAAGGGGGAAGTAATCATTTAATTTATGAACTGTAGTATATTCCTTCTCTGTTTTTAGCCCTAACAGCATTTTTTGTGCATCTCATCCCTTTACTGTCTGTCAGTAGTAATATTGAAGTTATTAAATGTTAATCTTTCTATCAGTATTCGCATTCTCTTCAAGGATCTGACTGATCTTCTGATCACCCATTCAATATATTTGTTTCCTTCGATTCATCCCATTAAAAGCCTTCAACTATAGAATGGTTTTTTTAGATCTTCCTGTTTAAGTAGTAACTGGGAAGTGGACACTATTATGATAACTTATCTCCTGCAGTCCACCCAACAAAGGTGCTCCTGCTGCTGGCTGGGGACCTCCAGAATTCAAAGCCAGCAACGATGAATGAATGGTGACATATTCCAAGTCTGCTTGGAATATGATATTGAAAGGAACCTGAAGAAGGTGCTTTGTAACAGCCTTGCTGAGTTACTAAAGTGCATTTGTAGAAGATACACAACCCAAGCACAGTACATTAGTGATGAAGGGAGAGACCTTTAGCCTATTGAGTTAATACATTTGGTCTATGCTTGCTTATGCTACCTTTTGATTTATCTCATGGATTGAACATTATAGCTTATAAAGGTATGATACTTAAGTGTTGGAGAATAAGTGTCCCTCCTTCTACTCATTATCTTCATTAGACTTGTGTCAGTTTTTGTCACTTCAACAGGATATTGTTGGCAGAAAATGTGCTTATTTTTACCAGTTTACTAATGAGACCCCTGACATCTCTGTGGGAAAAGTAAAACTTTCATCTGTGTGAAAAGGTGTAATTAAACATTTGCCATCAAATCAGACCACAAATTTGCAGTGTGTAGAACTCCCATTAACCTTAAGTTCTGAGTGAACAGTTAATCATTTCAATAATTACTACAGTGATAGAGCTATGGAATGCATTACTGGATTGTAATAAAGCTTTTGATGACATCATAAACCACATAAGCAGGGTCTAAGTAGTTTAAATGTCAGAATCCTGGGATTATATTACAGCCTTCAACTTCATTCAGAGCATCTGGTATTTGGTTTTAATAATCTGTGTGAAGTACTTGATAAAACTCAACCATGCCACTTGAGATGGTGATTAAGGTAGATGTTAATAGTTGCGAGTACTGCTTTTGTAATGTCCAATGGAGAGTTTAACAGTTTTTATCCTCGGGGAGTAATTGAGTTGTCTCTTGTAGAATAATAGAGTAACTGTTTGAATGTAACATATCTATCAATTTTTGAGAATGCAATGAAAATTTAGCTTCTACTTACCTTAAATCTTAAATGCATTGTAGCAGATCTGGCATTCCTGTTCAGAGAAACATAGAGCAAACAGAACAGCACAGGAAGCCATTTAGCCCCTCAGTCTGCACCTGATCTAGAAAAGCAATCCACTCCTATCTCTTTCATCACATTCATGCTTGTTTTTCTATAAGTATTTATCCAATACCGTACTGAAGGTTGTTGATGAAGCTGATTACCTCACCTCCAATTCTTTTGCCGATTTTCTTCAATCAGACATTGTAAAGAATTTATTGTTACTTGCTCTTTTGAAATCCCTTATAATTTTAAACAAATTGCAAATCTCCATTTTCTCTCTTCAGTAAAACAGAACAAACCCAACTTCCCCAGTCCATATAATTATAATTCCACATTCTCAGGATCTCATCAGTACTTTTCCCCCAAAACTTCACTTCCTTCCTAAACTGTGGGGTGAGATGCTCCATCTGGGGCAAAACCACCGTTTAGCACAATGTCCTTTCACCCTCACTGCTATTTATAATGACCAGCGTTACATCTGCTTAATTAACTGCAGTGTTGACCTGTCAAACCACTTGCAAAGATATGTGCAGAATCAGGTTTATTATTGCTGACTTGTATGTTGTGAAATTTGTTGTTCTGTGGTAGCAGTCAGTGCAGAACATCCACTCTGTTCTTTTATTGCACCTTTTTATCATGTGCATTTTCTCATTGTTTCTGCAAACTCTTCCACCTCGAATGTGTTGTATGAATTTCTCAGCTCTCTGCAGTTTGTATTCCACCTCCCAGCTTTGTCAGTGACGTTGGATATAACAGAGGCTGTGGGAGCAACTGTAATATTAAAGACCTGTGGTGTGGAGCTAGCTAGACTCCTAGTCAGGCTTTTCCAGTACAGTTACAAAGATGGCATCTACCCAATAATCTGGAAAATTGCCCAGCTATGAACCCATTCATAAAAAGTAGAACAAATCCAAACCAGCCAATCACCGCCTGATCAGTCTCCCTTCGATCATCATCAAACTGATGGTACTGTAGGTGTTTTGGCAGTCATATCAAGCAGAACTTAGTCACCAATACCCAGTTTCAATATCCAGTCTCGACCTCATCATAGCCAAACATGGACCAAAGAGCTGAATTCTAGCAATGAGGGAGAGTGACTTCCCTTGACATCAAGACAGCGTTTTGACAGAATGTGGCAGCAAAGCACCCTGTTTAAAACCAAAGTTAATGGGGAGGCACTCCAGTGGTTGGAGTCTTGCCTTGCACAAAGGAAGATGGTTGTGGTTGTCAGAGGTCAATTATCCCCATTGCAGAACATTACTGGATTAGTTCTTTAAGGCAGTGTCCTAGGTCCAATCATCTTCAGTTACTCCATCAGTGATGTTCCTTTCATCATAAAGTTGGAAAAGGGAATGTTCACTGATATTTTGACAGTATTCAACTCCATTGGTATCTCCTTGGCAAATGAAGCAGTCCATGCCGACATGCAGCAGGACCTAGGCAACATTCAGGGATGGGCTGATAACTGGCAAGTAATGATCATGCCACAAAAGTATCAGTCAATAACTACCTACAACAAGAGAGCTTGACCACCTACTCTTAACATTCAATGGCATTAGAATCCTACCATCAATATTCTGGGGCTAAAGGAGCAAGTTAGAGTATCCAACAGCTGTTGACTTGCATTCTGACACCTGCAGGTCTTTCCACAATCTGCAAGGCACAAGTCAGGAGCACAGACCAGTGCAACACCAGCAACTCTCGAAATTCAGTGTCATCCAGGACAAAGTGGTCTGCTTGATTGGAACTCCATTTCAATGCACCATTAGGATGATTGTTTATAGTGCTTAACATCTACAGAATACACTTCAGTTATTCCCCAGGCTGCTCTGACAGCCCTTCCGACCCTTGACCTCTATCCTCTAAGATTACAACAGAATCTAGATAAACTGGGAAAGTGGGCAAAGGAATGACAGATTTGGGTATGTAAGAAGTTAGTCATTTTGGGAAGTTAAACCAAGGTAGGACTTGCATGGTAACTGTCAGGGCCCTGCTGAGTGTTGCAGAACAGAGGCCTGAGGGGTACAAGTACATAATTCCCTGAAAATAGTCATAGTTGGTCGTGAAGTCCTAAAGCATGCTTGCCTTTGATCGGGATATTAAGTACGAGAATTGGGATGTCATGTTAGCTGTAAAGGACGTTGGTGAGATCACACCTGGAATATTGTGCGCATTTCTGGTTGCCGTACTATAGGAAGGATGTGATTAAGCTAGCAGGGGTGCAGAAAGGATTCATCAGGATATTGCTGGAATTGGAAGGTTTGAGTTATGAGAGGGGATTAGATAGGCAGGGACTGTTTTCCTTGGAGTGAAGGAGGCTGAGGAGTGACCTCAGAGGTTTATAAAATCATGAGGGGCACAGATAAGGTGGATGGTCACTTGTCTTTTTCCCAGGGTAGGGGAGTTTAAAACTAATGGATGTAGGTTTACGGTGAGAAGGGAAAGATTTAAAGGGGACCTGAGGGGCAAGTTCTCCCACACACAGGGTGGTGGGTATATGGAACGATCTGCCAGAAAAAGTGATGGAGGTGGATACAGTTACAAAGCCAAAAAGGCATTTGGACAGGTTCATGGATAGGAACCTGTCCATGGGATATGGGCCAAATGTGAGCAAATGGGACTAGCTCAGGAAGGCAACTTGGTTGGCATGGGTGAATTGGCCAAAGGGCCTGTTTCCATGCTATATGACTCTGTGGCTCTATTTTATAGAAGATTTCTGTTAGCAAGTAGGTTTAAGATTAGTTTGCCTTTTGAATAGCATATAGAGCAAAACCTTGAAATTTGATTTCTAAATTCTGGCTTCATTCTCAATTTTTTTTCAATTAAATAGGAATATTATTCTGTGATTTTTTTTTCCCTGATGGCCATGGCAAGCAATCGTGCATGTTAAAGTTGCATGTTGAGATTTGATAGCCTGTTGATTATATTTGAGTTGACTGGATTGCTTCAGTCCCTCCATGTCCAGGTGGCTCATTGACTGCCCTTTGACATATCTGCAATTCATTGAGTCTGTGATGCACCGCTTGTCCAACAAATAGGAACATCTGTGTCCCAGGTGAATGCAATTCAAAACGGTGCAGGAGTTATCTTTTGCATTGAACATCTGAAAGCAAGATTGTCAGATCTTCAACCCGATTTTCATTGGACACTGATGTTGCAGACCAGATTTTGCACATAGGTGGTTGGGGTGGGAGTGTTTCAGTTTCCAGACTATCTGAAGTTGGAGAATGTGTTATTTAAAATGACTGAGCCTTGATTGTTCATATGGTGGAAGTGCAGAGTTACCCATGACCTTCTCATTCCTTTGAAGTACAATGGAATACCTTCTCTCTCTGAAGACTATAATATTCAAAGACACTTGCAGCGTGGATTTTAGAGCACTGCCTACACTAAAGTGGAGTTCAAACCTGTAAGTTGACATACTCAGGACTCAGCACAGGTCTTCAGTGTATAGGGTACCAGGTACTGGTCTGTCTACAGAGGTTAAGAGCATCACGTCATCAGGGTGATCCAAGCAACTACTTTGTTTCCTCTCGCCATCGTCTTTTTGTCAGAAATTTTGAGGTGTTAGTAGGTCTAGAATTTGATCTAGAATGAGTCCAAGGTACCGTAGATATTTTTCATGCATTATTTTTATTCAACCAAATGGCACGTGTAGCACTTTATTTGCCTGAGAGTTGTTAAGATGGAATGAAGAAAAGGCCAGTTTAGTCCTATTGAATTTCAGAGGTAGTCCTCTGGAGTGTGCACATTGTTTACAGGGAATGTAATTGCCTTTAATCAACCACTGCTTTTGAAGGGGAATTATTCCAGCATTTCGCATCTGTTTACCATCTTTATGATGACCAGCAAAATAATCCTTCATAATACGTGCCAGCTACAGCATCCTGGCTATAGAATTTCCTAGTAAAAATTGTATGTTACTATAAATACAGTTCATTGAAAAAGTAATGACAATGCATATTATATATACTTCCATGTGAATGTCACTGTGTATCAATGATGCATATAATCGCAAATTGTTTGTGTCTTTGTGGACGTAAGTTAATGTCATGTAGGGTTGGAGGATGTTTCAGCACATTAAAACTCCTGGGGCCTAAATGTTAAATTATTGCAGTTGATCTGCTGGTGTCCAGTGTCATGGGAGAAGGGTCTTTCCTGCCTAGCCATCACTTTTAATATGGAATCTGGTATTTGGCAGAACTGATGAGGTTTATTTCAGTGATGCATTCCTCCTGTCTGTTTGCAGTGAAGGAAAGAGGGACATAATCTCAACAGGTGTGTCTTGTGCGTCTGGCAGCACCAAGTTATTAGTTTTTGAAAGCGCTCTGAAAATTTAATTTTGGGTAATTGTGACTGGTTTATTGGCAGCTCTCTGTGCCATGTATTTGCTTGTCTGGTCTCCTGCTCGCGCTCTGCCTCTAATTATTATTGGAAATATTTACCTTCTCTAACTACTTACAAATTTATAAAAATTAAAGCCTATTTTCCTTGAAGCTTTTGGAACTATTTTTAGGGACCAACTAAACCTAGGATGGAGGAAGCTCATCTTAATAAATTTTCTGAACTTTAAAGAATCATTATACTTACAGGTGTACAATATGCACAGTCTGTTTACAAAGTTCAAAATGGGTCTGGTTTTTATTTTCTCCCACTCCTCCTTACATGTCCGCTCACATCTACACAAATGCTATCAAAAATTATGTAGTAATACAAATGATATGATGAATTTTCTTCAGTGTCTTGCAATATTGGTTAACTAAATATTACTTGGTGCAGCATACTATTAATAGTTTTTATATAGCAGTGTACTGCAAGAAGTTGGCCAAGGGTGCTTCATAAGCATTATCTAACAAACTTGACATCAAACTGCAAAGGGGTAGGTAGAGATGACCAAAAGCTTTCAAAGGTATGTTTAGGGGAATGCAAAGGTTACTGAAGACTTGGCCATCATTGATGCCATCATTAAATGTGAGGATGATCAAGAAGTCAGAATTGGAGGGGAACTGGTGTTGGTGGACATAAGGGCTGGAGGAAACCATGTAGATGGGGAATGGCAAAACCATGGTGGAATTTTGGAAAACAAGGTGAATTAAACTGCTAAACTGGAAGTCAGTGTTGGTCAAAAATTATTTAAGAAAATGGCAGCATAGTTTTGGATAACTTTCTTTATAGATGGTAGAATGGGGAAGGCTCACTAGGAATGTGTTTGTATAATCGAGATTGAGGTAACAAGGCAAGGACACACATTTTAAGCAGTAGTAGGGTGAGGCAGTGGCCAAGTTGGGAAATGTTGTGCATTTGGGAATAGGCTGCCTTAATGGTGTTTAGTGGTTAGTAGCTCATCATGGGTGTAGTGGGTAGCGCAACACTATTACAGCGCCAGTGACCCGGATTCAATTCTAGCTGCTGTCTGTAAGGAGTTTGTACATTCTCCCCATGTCTGCGTGGGTTTCCTCTGGGTGCTCTGGTTTCGTCCCACATTCCAAAGACATACAGGTTAGGAGTTGTGGGTATGCTATGTTGGTGCGTGGCGACACTTGCGGGCTGCCCCCAGAACACTCTTTGCAAAAGATGCATTTCACTGTGTGTTTCGATGTACATGTGACTAATAAAGATATCTTGTCTTATGGGTCATATATTACACCAAAGGTTCAAACTTTTCACTTCATTTTCAGGCAGTTACTAAGAAGGAAAATGAAGTTCAAAAGCAAACTACTGTTAATGTGAAAACCTGAGAGAGGACACAAGATATGAGGAGTACTCATCTGGTCAGACAGCATTTGTGGAGAGAGACAGAGTTAAGATGGGAGAAGAATGAAGTAGAGAATGGAGTTTGTGATGGGGCCACGGAGAATGCATTTGGTTTTCCCTATCTTTTTTAGTTTAAGGAAATTTCTGCTCATCCAGTGTTGGATGTCAGACAAGCAGTGTAACAGTTTAGAGACCCTGGAAGCTGGTGATGAAGTGATTATCACTGCAAAAACTGATGCCAAATTTTTGGATAATGTTGCCAAAGGGTACTTTGTAGAGAAAAATAAGAAAAATCAAGCTTAATTCATTGGAGCAAACAGAAGGAATGTAAATGTGTGGGAAGAGAGGCCATTTGGTGATTCTCTGGCTGTGACCAGACTGAAAAGGATGGAGGTAGTCTCGTTCACCTGGGCAATGAGAGAGAGATGATGGAAAAGGATGGTGTCAAGAATGGCAGTCAAACTGAGGAGGAGGAGGAGTTGGAGCAGTTGATTAACTTCTGTTGCAATCACATTGAGTTAAAAGCATCAGCAAGCAGGAAGATGCAAATTTAGCCCCTCGTGCCTGCACCGCCAATCAGCAAGGTCACAGTTGATCTTTTACCTCAAGGCTTCTTACTTGTACAAACCTCATGCATGTTGATTCCCTCAATATCTTAAAATATATCAATCTCTGTCTTGAATATACTCAGCTACTGAACCTCCACAGCCCTCCTGGGTAGTAGTGCCAATGAGTTAAGAAATTTCTCCTCATCCCGGTTCTTAATGACTGACCCTTTATTTTTGAGACTGCGACATCTGGCTCTAAACACTCCAGTCAGCGGAGATGTCGTCCCTGCATCTGTTGAGCTCCATGAGAATTTTGTATGTTTCAATAAGATCACCTCTTGTACTAAACTCCAAAGAGCACTGACCCAGTCTGTTTAATTTCTCCTTGTGTATGTGGCAACCCCACCATTCCAGGAATCAATGTGGGGAACCCTTTTTGCACTCCCTCAATTGCAAGAATATCCTTCATCAAGTAGGGAGACCAGATCTGCGTATAACATTCCAGGTGTGGTCTCAGCAGGGCCCTATATAATTGCAGTAGGATATCTTAACTTGTATCGTCTTGCAATAAATTTGCCTTCTAATTACTTGCTGTGTCAGCAAATCAGCTTTCACAAGGAAAGGTCCCTCTGAACAGTACCTCACAATTTTCCAGGAGAGGAGAGCATGAATTCAGAATGTGACAGCCTGTTGAAGGACTTTGGAGACAAAAGTGAGGTTGGAGATGAGGCAGTAGTTTGCAAGGTTTTTTTTGTATGTGCAGGTTTGATAGAGAGGGGAACAGTATAAGAGATACAATTGTTAATAATATCAGCTATTGTGGTGGTGGATGGGGGGTGCCCATGAGCAAAAGCTGGCTGTTTGGTTATTTAGTTGGAATAGGGTCAAGCTGCAGGAAGCAAGTCTCATGGGCAAGTGAGGGGAGGGAATATGATAGGAGGATAACCAGAGAAAAATGCAGATTCAGGGCGAGGGCAGATCAAAATGTACTAGGAAAGATGGGAACAGCAGAGATATTTGAATGGATGGTTTCAATGTGGAGGAGAAAATGAGAGGAGATTAAGAAGTGGAGGTTGGAACGGAAAAATGAAGCTGGGGGCTATCTTTGCATTTCAGGACAATCTTGGAATAAGTAGAGAACAGTTTTGGCATAACAGAGCAGAACTGAATAATTTTTTTATGTGATCCTGTCAGCAGTGCTGGTGAACAGCAAAACCACTTATCCACTGTATCCATTTAAATCTTCCTCTCCTTTTTGGGCTGTTGGCATAATAAATCTAGACATGTACCGTTGAAAACCAGAACAGTAGAACTGAAAGAGTTCATACCCTGTCATAAATGTGATTAAACAATGCTCTCCTCCCGCTTCTTGAAAGCAATGATGCCTTCTGGCCCAGAGCTCTGTACACTCCCATGCTTCACTCATTTGTTCATTTGGTAGTTTACTAGATGTGTTACTCCCTCATGATCCTAATGTTAATGGCTTCACTCAATGTTTGAAGGACAAGTTTTGAAGATAAATAAAATGTATGTATCCCCAACACCTTTGCTTAACTGAAGTGAGAATAGTGTTTAACTTCTGAGACTTGATGCTTTCCTTATTAAGAGCACAATTAGTTTAAAATTCAAGAATTATAAGATCATTATTACTGAACTAACAATTTATATATTGTCATGGTATTGAGCTAGGATTTCAGGATAATATTTATCTAGTCCTCTGGTTTTCTATTGAAGCTTAAACCAAGGATGCCAATATTGAAATGAACAGATTCAGGCAGCTCAAGAATTTTGCTGATTTTCATTGGTGCTTGTCTCTTTGAGTTGATTTTTTTTTAAAAAATTGAGCAATAACAGGTGTTCATTGTTTAAAATGATGCAAAGATGGGAAAGTATAATACATTTTATAAATTGCCATATCTGGAAATTCTTCTGAGCTGTTGTATATATTTTAGCATGAGTATATGCGTGACTCAATTTGTAGCCTTCTGGTCTGAGTCAAGCTTCTGATGGCAGACATAGCGATTGATTAACTCCATAATTTCTTCCTGCGATTGTTAGTCTGTTCCTACCTTCCACATAGGGACCTGTAATTTTATATTTATTGTTTCCATGAAATTCTGTTGGTGGTTAAGACACCTCCTTCAAACCATTTTTCAAACTGACTGAAAACTTCATGCACAACTTTGCTCCATTTTCTTAGCATTGCTGCAATATTATAATGCCTTTGGTTTTGATCATCATCGTGGGAAGAGTACAAGTGCTTTTAACCATGGAATGTAATAGTGTGAAAGAAATGGAGTAGAAAATGACTCAATTGTCCAGAGCAAGCAACTATAATGACAATACACAATTTAATTGTAGTTTGAGATCTTGACATTTCCTTTGGATAATGTCACTGTTGAAGTGTGACCAAAAGTTTTGATGCTAAGAAATTTTTTTTACAGAAATGAATATTTTTACTTTGATTACACCATTATTTACAAAGCAACAAGCAGTTATTTTGCTGTCCAAATGACTAAAGATACTTGCTCTGCAATTTAGAAGAAATACATATTTTAATTATGTAGCCCAAGATGATTTGTAGCAGGAACCTCAAACTTTAGCCCAAGGCAATGTACACGATATGATTTATTGTGTGTTTTTTTTTCCTCCTTCATCATGGAGATTGCACAGGAAGTGTTGGGGAGAGGATTGGGTTGGTGGATGGGTCAAGGCAGAGAGCCTTGAGGGTTTGACTAGAAAAGGGTGGGGTAGGTTGGTCAGGAAGACTATTGATTCCCAAAGGTTAAGAAGGTTAGGGATGAGGAGTGATGAAGAGACCATTGAGAGCTGAATTGGAGCGACTTTGAAGAGAGGAATGAACCATGTGTCAAAGAGATGCTCAAGACCTGAGGGCATGGGGTTAGAGTCAGTTGTGGGGGTGGGTGTTAGAGGGGGAATTTCATATTAGAATGCCTGACAAACATTTCTGCCTTTCGTCTAAAGCTCCAAAGAAAAATGGCCCTCCAAGGTGTAACTTAATTTAGCCTGTGGGCTAGAGTTCCAGGTTCCCGCTGTAAATCATCTCGGGCTTTTTATCATATAAAGTGTATGGTTTATGCTAAAAGGCAAAGTGGGTGAAACAATTCCCTCTTTGGTCACTTGAGCATAATTGCCCTTCAGGCAATTGATAAGGAAGTGGTAGACAAATAGGGAGACCTGAGCATTAGTTGCATATGTGACTCTCACTAAAATCTGAATTTCCATAGCAACAAAAATTAGAACAAGAGGAAGCAAAGTTACGGTCTGTCCAGAATAATCTGGTAATTCCACAAACAGATCCACTTGTGGTTGATTTACAAATAGAAAATTAATTATAGTTTCAAAAAGGTAGCTGCTAGATTGAGTCTGCAATAGGTAGTGAGCCAACATGAAGGATAAATCTACTTGAACTGGTCCTTACCAATCTATCTGCAACAACATTGGTAGAAGTAACAACCACATAGTCCTGTCTTTTCCACTGAGGATACCCTCCATATTGTTGCATAGCACTACAATCATGCTAAATGAGATGGGCTCAGAAACAATGTGGTAGTTCAGAACTGGGCATTCATGAGGCACTAGGGAACACTGGAAGCAGCAGAAAATATACCTCATGGGCTGCCATATTTCCTTGCTGAAACCATTACTGTTGAGCCAGGCAATCAATCCTGGAGTGCAGAAGGGAATGCCGGGAACAGAACCGGGATTATCAATAAAATGAAGTGTCAACCTGGTGAAGTTCCAATGTAGGACTACATACATGTTTAAGAGCAGGAATAACATGGAGCCAAACAATCTCTCGAGCAACAGATCAAATCAATGATCTACAGTTCTGCCACATCAGTCATCTGTGATGATGAGCAATTAACATGCTCATGAGAGGAAGCATCAAGAGATCTCTATCCTGAACAATGGCAGGGTCCAGCATGCAGTGCAGAACTAACTGCCCCCCCCATCCAAGCTGTTCCTATACAGTTTCCAAACTGACATCTATCTGGCAATGTTAAAAAAAAATGGCCAGGTGTACCCAGTTTGCAAAAAGTAGGACATACCTAATCCATTTAATTACCATCCAATGAGCAAAGTGATGGAAGTGCTTTTGACAATACTATCAAGTAGCACTTACCCTTCAGTAGTCTATTCATGGATGGCCAGTCTGAGTTTTGCCAGCAGCACCACTTGGCTCCCCAGACTTGGTCTGAACATGGACCAAAGAGCTGAATTCTGGAGGTGAAGTGAAAGTGACTGTCCTTGCCATCAAGAAAATGTTTGACTAAATGTGGCATTAAGGAGCCTTGGTAAAACTGAAGTCGATGCGAAAACAGTGCAATGATTGGAAACATAACCTGCACAAAGAGATGTTTGTGGTTGTCAGAGGTCAATCATACCAGCTGCAGGATAGCATGCAGAAGTTCCACAGCTGTCTTTAACTGCTTCAACTGTCCTTCCGTTGTAAAGTTAGAGGTGTGGATATTCAGTGATGATTGTGCAATGTTCAGTTCCATTTGTAACAATTCAGCAAAAGCAGCCTATACTTGGTATGTAACATGACTGAAATGACATTTGGGCATGAGCTGAAAAGTGGCAAGTGACATTTGAATCACAAACATGCCAAAAACTATGCTCAACAAGAGAAAGTCTAATGACCTACCCTTGTCATTCAATGGCGTTACCATCACCAAATCCTCCCTCTCTCCATCGATATTCTGGGGGGTCACCATTGACCAGAAACTTAACTGGATCAGTCACACAAATACTGCAGCTATAACAGCAAGTCAGAAATAAAAACAATGCTCTGCAGGTCAAGCAGCATCAATGGAAAAAGAAAACAAGCTTCTCTTCAACTTGATACGTTAATTCTGTTTCTTTCCATAGATGCTGTCTGACCTGCTGAGTATTTCCAGCATAAGCTGTTTTTATTTCAGATCTGTATTTTTTTTCTTGTTTTCTGGAGGTTGGGTACCCAGCTGGGTGTGACTTGGCTCCTGATATCCCTAAGCCTTTCCATCATCAACAAGACGGACATATCAGGAGTGTGAAGGAAGACTCTTCACTTTCCTGGATGAGAAGCTTGTCATCATTCAGGACAAAAGCAGTCAATTTGACCAGCTTCCCATCCCATACCCTAAACACCAGTGCTGCACAGTGATTGTACTGAATACCATCTTCAAAATGCACTTCTATTATTCCATCAGGCTATTCTGACAAATCCTTCCAGAGCCATCGACTTTACCACCAGGAAAGACAAAAGGCTTCAGAAACCGAGGAGCACCACTACTTGCAGGTTCCCCTCCAACTTGTATGCCATCCTGACCTTTAACTATTCTGCCAATCCTTTCTCATTGCTGAGTTGAAATCCCTTTACTCCCTCCAACAGCACCATGAAAGGACCTTCACCAGAAAGGCCCACAGTGTTTCAAGATGGGCATTCACCACTATATGGATAGGTAGTAAAGGCTTGCTTTCTTGGCAATACCTGGATCCCAAAATATACATAAATTATCAAGAGTAATTGGTTTAGTTAATTAGACCATAGTTAAACTGTATCTCTATTCCAATTACCTGCCATTAATCAGTGTGCTTTTTTTAAACTTCATTTAACAAAAGCAATTGTAACACAAAAGCAATTGTAACACAAAATGACCTTTGTCTCTACTAATGGTTGTAGACAACTCTACTGTCACCTTTTCATGATGTGCATCTGTGCACAAAGCCCAGTCTCATTCTGTTCTGTTTGAAGTATTGCTGCTCTTAACCTTTTCTTCCAACATGTCTCTACTGGTCTGCATGTTCTCCATAAACATTATTTGTGGAATTCTTGTCAGAAACTTCCCAGAAATCTACAAGTATATGATTTTAAAAAAATGCTTCCATCAACATTATTTAATAACCTGGAGGAAGCTGAAAAGATTTCTTTGGCAGGATCTACCCTATTTAGTGGGGGAAAACTACACTAAATACAGTATGATGTGATTTTTGAATTGGCTACTTAAAGCCAATTTAGAAGGAGTCTTTTTTTGCTTCACTATCTTTTGTCTATAACTGCTGTTTTTTTTAAAGTAACTGTTACTTTGACAACTTTGGTTTGCACTCTATCACAGATATTCCCTCTGTGCTCTCCACCTTCCCCCTCTCTACAACTTAAAATGTGCCAGTCTTCTCACTTTTCCAGATCTGTTGAAGGGTCCTTGGTCCAAAATATTGGGTGTTTCCCCCCACTGATGCTGTTTGACCTGCTGAGTAATTCTAGCATTTTGTTTTTATTATGTAATTAGACAGAGAGAAGAAACACTAACACTAATTTAAGCAAAATATAATAGATACGATGCATGTCTCAAGAAATTACGTATTAATGCTAGAATACAACGTTTCTTGCTTTGCATTGCTCTAGCGAGAGTGACTTAACAGTTGAAGTTCTCAGTCAATGTTGATTTGGCTGGGAAAGATGGAACTTGTGTGTGGGCTGAAGACTGCATAGTAATATAGGATATAATGGTAAAGGGGAAGGGGGTGTTATGCTTTTTCAATTTGCTTTCTTTGGTGATGAAATCTTTAACAGCTTGAAGTGTTGATTCTAGCTTGAGGTATCTTAAAAAAAATTTTAATCAGCAGATTCACTACAGTCATTTAACTAAATTGTTACTCATGGGACATAATAATGAGGGAATAATATACCCAAAGGTACCAAAATCCATGCATACAATGATGTCAATTTAAAATATTACTGTTAATTTCAGTTACTTTGAAAGCTAGGATTCTTGTCTAAATTGTGATGAAATGTATTTTTGGAATAAGTGGTGTTTGAAAAATTGCGCAGTAGTTTGGCTTTGGTTACCTAACTGTAGAACTGAATATTTGCTAAATAAATACAGAATTAATTTTTATTTTTTCAGAAAATATTGTGATGTTACACTCTACAATGAGTAGGAGCTCTCTTCCATAACAAAACTAAGTTTTGCAAATTGAACATTTAAGATTGTTGCAATTAAATTATAACTTCTAAATTCTTTTAAGGAACAATTGTACATTGAGAAACCATTTCCACTGCACAAGGTTTCAATCAAGCATAAAACATACCAGAAAGAAAAGGGAAGTGATGATTTATAACTGGGAAGAGTGGTCTGTCTGAGGAGCTGCCAGCACTGGCGGTGAAATACATCTCTGCCCTCTGAGAATTTAGTCATATTTTTGAAATGTTGCCTGGAAAAAAAAATTGGAAGCAGCAAAATGTGAATGTAGATTAACAGTTCAAAAATTGATTCATTTCTTCCCTGTTAGATAAAAATGACTTGACTTCTCAACTTTTTTCCTGTCTAACTGGCAAACATGTATAAATATACATTTTTGAAATAAGTTTTAAAGGGGTCTGATTTTTGGTGAAGTTTATCTATTTTAAAATGACAGCTTACAGAGTAATGTTTTTGAATTTCCAGTGATTTGGAGGATATGATATGGTTCTGGCATTACATTAGCAAATATTTTTAAATTTCACACAGCAGTAATTTATCTTTTTATTAATGTTTCCTGTTTTGAAAGATCAGTAGGATTTGTCATTTTAGGCGTCACTGGGATAAGTTTTAAATCTAAAAAATGTTAACTGATTTGGCCAACTAGTCATTTCAGTACAAAGGCCTTGCATCATAGGGTTTTAATTATTTGCTCAAAAGACTAATGGATTTTCATCTTTTTGTTACAGGCGCAATTTTGTCAGATAATTATGGTTGTTTATTCACTTTCTGGTGGCCAATCAGCAAATTGTACCAATCAGACATTCATCTGGTTGCAAGAGGTCAGATACAATTTCAAGAGATGCAAATTATTCACATCAGTGTGCTGGGCTTTGAGGTGCTTCTCTGGGCAGGATGTTTTGATCATAAGATTAGAAGGGGCAGACACCAGGGTAGCAGTGGCCCAGATTACTACAGTAGCTATGAAAGAGCACTACTGCAGAGGGAGCTGTGTGTGCGCGGATACATATTATTTAAAAGATGACAGAAGGAATGAAAAATACATAAAGGTAAATCTAGCTGATGGTTTTGCTTGAAATGCCCTCTACTCTTGCATCGCACTGAACATTCTTTCACTCGCAGTATGCTTGCTTTCAGAGAAAAGAAGTATTGCTTACAGATCACTGAATTCTGACTACAATTTTCTATACCACATCCCTAATTTCTTAGTATCCACAAAAGTCAACCTCCATATTTCAATGGATGATCTACCATGATTTCCAAAACCTCCCAAGGTGATGCCACCACTGGATATGTTTTACACCCACCGCCCCCCCCCCCCCCCCCCAGTCTTCCTTCTCAACATCTTGAAGGGAGTGTTCCCTCCACAAGATCCTGGTTCATTCATTCTATGCCCACCAATACCCACTCCCTTTCTCTGGCACCTTCCCATGGAGCCCCAGGAGATCCCACCAGCCCCCTTTTTCCTTCCTGCTCCAAATGCAGCTTCCAGTTGATGCAACAATTCACTTGCACTACTTCTAATTTAGTATATTGCATTTGGTGTGCATAATATGGTGGTCTGTACATTGTGGAAGCCAAACACTATCTGGGTGACCATCCTGTGGAACACCTCTGTTCGTTCTGCAGGAGTGATCCTTCCAGTCATTGGCATGACTCAGATTCAAAGACTCTCCATTCAATTCAACAACTTCAGATCATCAGCCATTCTAGTCTTATCTCACTCTGCTCCCTTGCTCATGGGTTCAGCTTTTATCTGTTGTCTGCTATTTATACCTTCTCCAGGCATATCTATTCACATGTCTGTCTCACCCTCTTTTAAGCTGCATCTCCACTTGTCATTCAGTTCCAGCTGATCTCCCGCCTATCACTGAGCTCCCCTTCTGTCCTCTGTCCCAGCCCCCTTTTCTGTGCAACTTAAAACTTTCTTTACCCCATTTCCAGTTCCACTGAAAGGAGAATATGGATATAGAACAGACTTAATAGTCAGATGCTGCCTGACCCTCAGCTGAACATTTGTAGTATCTTCCATTTTTTGTTCCAATTTCTTGTATCTGCAATATTTTGCATCAAACATCTCTGTCCCTTTTGCTGTTTTATCAGGTCTTCTGCTGAATTAGCTTTAAGTCCTATTATGATTAAGCTCTTGATTTTTAATGGATCTCCCTGGCCAAAATTTACCAGTCAGGCAACCCCGAAAACACATGATCTGGTCACTTACCTCATTACTGTTCAGCAGATGTTAATGACTACGTTAACTACTGCATTCCCTTTGTTAAAATTGTGACCACACATCAAAATTACTGCTTTGTCTTTAAAGCATTTTGGGACATCCTGGAGATGTTACAAGATCTCAAATGTAATTTTGTTTTGAGCAAAAACTACTTTTATTCTTATTTTTGTATAACTTTTTTTCATTAGTCCAAGCTGCAAACTAGCTTCACTCTTTTATTCTTCCCTATTGTAACTAAATCCTCCAGACCATAACCTTTCTTTTCATGGATTGTATCTGCACTATTTCTCCTACCAGTTATGACTGGTGGCTTTAATTTTCCTATTATAACAATCACCCCACCCCTCCCCCTCACCAACCAACCTCACTCCAAGTTCCTAGTTTAAAAGCTTTGCCACTTCACTATCGATCTGTTTTGCAAGTTCACTCAGACTTCCCTGTTAATTTATGGCCTCTTTTGGCAGAATATCTTCCATCTGTCCAAGGGCCGATGAACATCCAGTAAAGTGGAACCTCTCTTCCCAGCACCATTCCATTCACAATCATTGATTGTTCTAATCATTTGTTCTTCACCACTCTGTCACGTGGTTGGGGAAATAATCCTTGGAATACCACTGTTCTCAATTCTTCAGATTAATTTCACTGAATTTAGAGTTTGCTTTACCAATATCTCTGACACCCACAAAGACCAACTTGACTGATTTATTCCACTTTTTACATGCTGCCTTTTCTGCCCTAAATTTTAAAGAATAAAAGCCTCACACCTGGAATAGTTGGTCCAGATTGTCTGGATCTTTCTGAATGGGGCCCATCGACTGATGTATGTCAGTATTGTGCACTGAACTTTTCCACATCTGGAAAAGCAATCTTCTTGACCGCAACCATGCCGGAGCTGAACAGTGGCAGGGTCTTGCCCTGTGTAACTGAGACACGAGATCAAACACCAGCCACACAATTTCAAGAACAACGATTTGCTTGGCAGCAAAGCTGTATTCTAGCTTGCTATTTGTCAGAACTCTCAAGATTTCAGTAAAGCCTTCAGCAAGATCGTCGTGATAGGCTGATCCAGGAGATTAAGGCACATAGTGACTTGGTAGATTGGATCCAAAATTGGATTGGCCATAGAAGATAGGGTTGTGGTGCAGGACTGTCATTCTGACTGGAGGTCTCTGACTAGTGGTGTTCTGCAAGGATCAATGCTGGGACCTCTGTTGTCTGTGATGTATAGAAGTGATTTGGTGGAAAATGTCGGTGGTCTGCAGATTGCAGATGACATGAAAATTGGCAGAGTTGTGGATAGTGAGGAAGATTGTCAAAGGATACAACAGGATATATATTAGTTGGAGATATAGATTAGTTGGTAATATAGACAGAGAAATGGCAGGTGGAGTTAAATCTGGACAATTGTGTGGTCTTGTACTTTGAGAGGTCGAATGTATACAGTAAATGGTAGGACCCTTGGGAGCATTGTTGTTCAGAGGGATCTTGGGATGCAAGTCCATAGCTCCCTCAAAGTGGCAACACAAGTAGATAGGGTGGTAAAGAAGGCATACAGCGTGCTTGCCTTTATCAGTCAGGGCATTGAGTATAAAATTTGGCAAGTCGTGTTGTAGCTGTAGAAAACTTTTGGTTAGACCACACTTGGAGTTTGGTGTGTATTCCTGGTCGCCGCATTACAGGAAGGATGTGGAGGCTTTGGAGAGGGCACAGAAGAGGTTCACCGGGAAGTTTAGATACAGGGGAGAGGTTGGACAAATGGATTGTTTTCTCTGGTGCATCAGAGGCTGTGGGGGTGGGAGCAACCTGATAGAATTGTATAAAATTATGAGAGGCATAAATGAGATGGTCAGTCTTTTTCCCAGGGTAGAAGTGTCAAATATTAGAGGGCATAGGTTTAACGTGAGAGGGAGGAGGTTTAAAGCAGATTTACAAGGCAACTTTTTACACAGTAGTGGGTGGCTGGACTGTGCTGCCAGGGGAAGTGGTGGTAGCAGATACTCTAGCAATGCTTAAGAGGCATTTAGACAAGCACATGAACAGGCAGGGAAAGGAGGGATATGGATTATGTGCAGGCAGATGGGATTAGTTTAAATTGGCATCATGGTCAGCACAGACATATTGGGCCAAAGGGCCTGTTCCTGTGCTGTACTGTTCTAAGTTTTCAATGCCTCACTGTCCCAAAGATTGAAGCATGTTCAAAAACTAACAAAAATAAAAGCAATGAGATTTTAAAAATTAAAATAAAATCCCTAAAAACACATTTTAAAAAATTAGAACTGAATATAAACTCAACTGCAAATGCTTTATTTTATTACAAAACTAACGCCTTATTTCTGCCTTCCTTCCTCATACCTTTAAAATCTCCATTCAGGTGAATGGGCCCATGGATCTAGCACCAATGTGTAGTCCAAAATTGCTGGTGGAGCTGGGCCAGTAAGTTCAGGCCTTCTATATTCACGTAAGAGTTGATGACCTCCTGGCATTTACAATGGAAATCTGGTCCAGTGTGTCATATTTTCTAATAGTTAAATTTCCCCTCGCTATGGGATTTCTAGCTGTGGTGCTAGCTCTCTCCCCACTTGTTTGTTTGGGCCATTGGTAGTCATTTGATGGCCAAGCTTAGACTCCATTTCCTCGCAGGGTGCTCAAGCTTCAAATCTGTTTGGAGCTTCAATGTCTCTGGGTGATTCTTTAACTGCACTTTCTTATAATGGGCATTTGCATATCTTTCTCCCACCCCCCCCCCCCCCATCTCTTCTACTTCCTGCTCACTGACTACTTTCTATGAACAAATTCTCAAAATTAGTGCTCCAAAGACTTTTTACGCCCCTTGATTTTCCTGCATTGTCTCCAACTCTACATCGATTCTTAGATGGAACAAACAAATCAGAGATGTATATCCCATAGATGTGATTTTCCTAACGCTGCACCCCTTACTGGGATGATGCATCTTTCTTTCAATAGTGCTATTATAAGGTTTATTGTTTGCTCTAGTTTTTAAAATTTTTTTATGTATCATGCTTAGCACCCACTTAATCTAGTTCACATCACTGTTATCAGCTCATTTTAATAAGGGAATACAGTGTGAGGATGCTACTTTTCAGCACAAAGTACAAGCACTTTGGGAGATTTTTGAACGATACAGTCTTTAAATTTGGAAAATGTCAATTATATCTTAGCTTGTTCAAGTGCTTTGAGATGATTTACTTTGTTAAGGTGCAACTTAATACATGCTCTGTTATTTAAATGATGGCTTGTTCCAGTACTTGATACTTAATGAGAAAATCAAAATAAAATGGCACTCAGCTCATTTTAAGCTTTTCATAACTGTATTTGTAGTTTCTGCGAGAATGCTGAATATTCAGAGCAACAGGGGCTTTCTCTTTGCTATTTTAGAAGGTGGAAAATTTGAATTTGGAGTCACAATATCAAGAATTTAATGATAAACCTTCAGTCCAAGTTGAGACCAAACTGTATCAGAATTATTTGAAAACATTCTTGTTGCATGGTTGCATAATTTTCAGAAACGTTCAGAAGGTACAAGTAGAAACTTTTCATATGTGAAGGACATATTAAGAGGTGGAGCTAGAATCAAATAACATAATTGTTCTTATTCTTGACTTGGTCTCAAATATGGCTTGTTAGAAAAAAATATATTCCTGTTCTGTTTCTCTTGCATTTAATTCACATGATTTTATTTTAAAAAAGTCAAATCATCCATGGTTTGCAGAATAAAATTTACAATGCAAGCTTGTGTACCAACACGCACCCATAAAGCATGAAGATTTGTCTAGTTATACTTCCCCTCTCTCTTCCTCAATTTCCGTTCATGTTACTAAATAATAAACATGATCTATGATCCACAAGGTACCAAAGAGGCATTTTGTACAACAGAATGTGGATTAGATTGCAGCTGTACCTGTGTGATTTTATTTGCACAGATGCTTCAGAGGCAATGTAATTCTGGACCATCTGGGTTTCAATATAAAGTGAACATGCACTGTAGGAATCTTGAAGGTGTTTTTTAATTGTAATTGCCATAAAATGCAACATAGGTTTGGACAGTATGACCCGCTGTTGTTGAGAAATGAAAAAAGACCAGGTACTCGGTGAACAAAATAAAATCAGAAAATGATGGAGATGCACAGCAGGTCAGGCAGCATCTGCAGAGAGATAAACAGAGTTTCATTCTGATGACCTCTCATCAGAACCAGGAAGTGTTAGAAATGTGGGTAGCACAATTAGTAGAGCTGCTTTGTCACAGCTCCAGAGACCTTGGTTCGATCCTGACCTCTGGTGCTGTCTGTATGGAGTTTGCATGTTCTCCCTGTGACTGTGTGGGTTTCCTCTGGATGGTCTGGTTTCCACCCACATCAAAAAAAATGTATGGGTTGGTAGGCTAATTGATCACTTAATTTTCCCTGGTGTAGGTGAGTGGTGGAATATGGGGTGAATTGATAAGAATTGGGGAGTAATAAATTAGATTAATGTAAGATTAATGTAAATACGATGTTGATGGTCAGCGTGGACTTGGTTGTCTCAAGGGTCTGCTTCCATGCAGTATCTATGACTCTAAACATGCTTTACATTGCAGAGAAGGGGGAGCTGCTGAGAAAACAAAGGGAATGCTCATGATAAAAGTAGAAACCAAAAGAGTGAATGATGCAAATTGTGGTGGTGGCAGCTGAGAGAGGGTGGTGAAGCCTTGTTAATTGGAACCTGTCTGGAGCAGATGAGATGAATGAGGACACGGGAGAAAAAAAGTACTGAAGCTGTGACATGCAAAACATTACTGTTTCTGGATGTTGGAAATGAAAGTACCTGGCAAGTCAGGCTGCATCTGTGGAGGGAGAAAAATTCAGTTAATATTACCTGTTGATGATCTTTCATCAGAATTGGCTGGTTCTAATGCAAACTGAAGAAGACCAGTTACCTGAACTCGCCAAATGACACTGGAATATGAAATTATGGGAGTTACAATGAAGCAGCTTTCATTTTCCAGGCAGAATTGTACCTGGATCGCAACCTTTGCAGTTTTAGTTCCTTTTAATTCTAAATCTAAGTAAATAAATGTTTATAACCTTAGTATTGTAAGCACCAGTAGAAAGTTCTTAAAGTCAATTTGATGTTAGATCCTGTGTTTAATAGAACTACTGGGAAATAATTAAGTTACAGGTCCTAATAATATTGTCATGTATTTCCCTCCTCTCTAATGTAGGCATTCACTTGTTGATCAGGTTAAACCGGCATTACTGTGATGAACTGAATCCTGCTGAAGATGGCCAAGTACATCTCCCACACTGACCCTGCAGTTGCATTTGTCTTTTGCAGCCACGCAGCTCTCCAATATCCCCAAACCCTTGCTGCTACGGCATCCCACAGCGGAAAATGGTCCACAAGCTGCAGTCGGGCCTCAGGCAGTGGAACCTGAAGTTGGACCCTCAGACCTCCCTGTTGCTCTTCTGACAGCTCGTGCTGTCAAAAGCCTTTTCAACTGTATCCATTTGAGACCTCCAGAAATAGGTGGAATACACTTAATGGGTTTTTTTTTAGGTAAAATAAATTTCAAATGGTGCATAGAAATACTTTTATGCCAGCATGTAGTTTTAATTAAGAGACTGAAATGAAGTGTATTTATCCCATCAGCTCTGTTTGATCAGAAACTGCCCTTAGACTTGGTGAGTCTAGCAGTGGGGAAGAGGTCAGATGCCAGTGCATTTGATTCCAGCATGTTCAGTATTTGTGAGTTGCAATGCCTTGGCAGGGAAGTTATGAGCAGGAGGACAGGCAGCAAGGAACAGACCAACTCCTACCTAAAATTGGTCAACCTTCTGAAGATTATAACATTCTTCCCTTCTAGCGTAGACTATTCTAGCATATTCACCACTCCAAATAATTAAGCAGTAACTTTATTATGTATACTTCCACTAAGTTAACATGGAATCACAACACTCACACAAGCCACCGCTTCTAAACCAAGTGCAATCTAGCCCAGTATTCAAGCGAGAGAGAGTAAGCACAGTGGCCTTTAAAATTCTATTGTGTAATGTGCTATGACATAGAACTCTTATTAGAAACCCAATTGTGTTCAGCATACCTCTGGATTTTTGATGCATGCACTCTCCAGGCATATACATACAGAAGCCCTTTGGTCTGTGTAGTCATGTCAAATCATATGCAGAATGAGCTTTGTCACTTCTGCAAAATTATACAGCGTAAAACTCGACTGCTATAGGCCACTTGCTGTGAATTAGGCTGTAAATGAAGGGTTGAGGTCGGTTTTGATAGTTAAAGCTGCAAAGGAATCCAAGGTGTCCATTATCTTGCATTAATCTTCTTTTAATTATTGTTTGTAATTACTCTCAACTTTTATCATTACCTTTCAGCTGCTGATGTAATCAGGTAACCTGTCCCACAAACCTCCCTCCTTCAACTCCCCTGATCCCCTTCTTCCTCACCTCCTGGACTTTGCTCTTTCTAACCTAAGGGTTTATGCACACTCCTGTTGTATTTCATGAGGATGTGTCCACACATCATAGATTTTGTATTTCTAATAAAATACCAGGAAAATGTTTGGATATTATACTAAATGCCAATCTTTGAGCTTTTAAAATATACACAAATTGAGATTTTCATTGTCCTTGGTGTGTTTCCAATTATCAAGTATTATAAATATTTACATTTACATTTTTTCTCATTTGTATTTGCAGCTGTTGAGTGTAGTTAAGGGTAGAGCTGGAAAAGAGTGGGAAGAATTGACGAAAGAGCATCATGAAACTATTGGAAAATTCCAAATGGTCTATAGTTGAATTTATTGTAAGAACATTTTGAATTTACTTGATAAGGTATTGAGCAATAAATATTTCTTCAGTACCTCATTATGAAACAACACCATTTTCTTGGACTTTGGAACCAAGATATGTACAATGTATAACTTTTGAAATGTCTTGTTTAAAATCTTGACTAGGAAATGAATGAGTCTAGTTGCATTAATATTGAGGGTCAACTGCAATTTGCCATAGTTAGTTCCTAAGCAAAATACTCCAGTAAGGGTCATTGAGTGTCGTGATTATATGTTAACTTAAATAGAAGTGTGTATAATTAAGGCGCAGTTCACTGGCAGATTGGAATAGTCTACCCAGGGAGATGGAGAATGTTACAAATTTTGGAAGGTTGATAGATTTTAGGCAGAGTTGGCTGTTGAAGAAGAAAAGATGGGATGAAATTTAATGCTAATTTTCCATCTAAAATGGCATATTTGAAATATGGTGCATAAGTATTCAAATTGCATGTACTGTATACTCTACATTGTTTAAAAGTATTAGCTACTTTTCTTGTTCCCTAAAGATATTTTTTGTTGAGCAACGATAATAGAAATGACCAATCTGGTGTCCTTCAAGCAATCACAGTTTATACAATCCTAGAAATTGTTTTTGACCATGGTGGATTTTATAGATGAACTTGATCCAGTTTTAACTGTGTTTATATGTGTACATATTCTCCAGCAAGATTAACCAGTGGTTGACATCTTCTTCCATCCCCTTGCTTCCACTGCAACACATAAAACTCCAAACCGGGGTCTCGGAAGTATGAGACAACGAATATCTTGAGAGCCACTTTTCCTCGGTAATGCATTTAATCAGCCCTCTTCATGACCCTGTATTTTATTGTCTTGAACTACTCATTGGTGGGGAAATTACCACATTTAATAATTTTGTGCCAGGTTATCCTGTTGAAAATAACTCTTTAGATTCATTCTACATTTGAATCAATCTTAAATACTTCTGTGGTGCAAAAAGAAATGAAGTAATAATCAGTGAATGACATTTTTTTGTCCTTTTACTATATCTATTTGACCTTCACTCCTCAGATGAGACTGATGTAGGCCTGATGCTGTCAAGCCCTTGCCAATGCTGCTATATAGTAAGACCAGCCCATATTAATTCCTCACGTCATTATTCAAATGTTTCTCATTGGGACCATATGTACAGTTTCTTCAGCACACACTATATTTTCTTAAGTGTATGCCTGTTAATGATATTTACCTTGCAGTTATTTTATTCTGGAGTTTATGTGCTTGTAGTTTGTCAAATTAACAAGTATTATGCATACTGAATAATGTTCCCACTTTTTGGGGGGGGGGGGGGGAGGATGGGGGATGGTCGGGGGGAAACACAACAGATGGTAGTAATCCTGAAATTCTTAGAGCAATTGTGATGGATTATTATTTTAAAACATTTAATAAGTGGACTAGTCTTGTGCTTTCATGTCCATAAAGCAGATTTATTTCAGGCATCAAGAGCGCGATTGATTTAATTAGCATCTGCCATGCATATATCACACTTATGAACTGCAGGTGCTGTGTATAATAAGGGAGATACTTTCCAGGTTTTGACAGCTCTGGATACTTGGATCATTGTTTCATACTGAATGAATAAATTAAAATGAAGGTGAATTTTAAAAATTATTCCCTTTTTAAAATGCATTTTTCTAACCAGGTTTCATTTTGCTTCATTTACTGATCTTTTGGATAATGACTGCCACTGCAAGGAAATGCAAAATGGTATGTTTGTGACTTTGTCATATTCTACTTGCATTTCAACCATGATGTTCCCAGTACATGCAGGTGCAATTTGTTTGATGCGGTCAAGATACATGAGTTGAACTGTTGTATTTCAAACTGGGGAAAACTGGATTTAAAGTCGATGTAAGTTTCCATTGAGACTGAAAATGAAAGCTTGCAATTTTGCTTCAATAGTGCAATAGTGGACATGTTGAATATATTTCTTCCGATGGTCCTAGACAATATCAATATAGAGTCAAGTGATTCTTTCAAAAATGATCTGGTTAGATATCTTGTATTCATGAAGAGAGAGGGGATCAGAAATGGTTGTAAATTGGAAGTAGTTGTAGACTGTGCTGATAAAATACAAAGGACAGTGATATTTGTGGCTGCATATCTGTAAGAGGGGTAGGTTTAGCAGCTAGAGTTGTGTACCCACACTGACTGAATATTCTCATTGGAATACTCCATGTTTTCTATTGGAAGAAATGAGATTCCCTGCTTGCATCTGTTACTGAGTCATACAGCACGGAAGCTGGTCCCTTGGCCCACCGAGTCTGCACCAAAAGGCACCCATTTACACTAGTCCTAAGCTGGTTCCATTTTATTCTCTTCACTTCCATCAACCAGCCCCCCCCCAACCCCATATTCGAGGTATTTTGAGTGGCCAATTAACCCTACAAGTCTTTTGGGGTGTGGGAGGGAACCAGACCACCTGCGGGAAACCCATGTGGTCTCATGGAAAATTTGCAAACTCCACAAAGGCAGTGGCGGAGTTTAGGATTGAACCCAAGTTGGTGGACCTGTGGATCGAGAGTGAGTTCATTCAGATTAAGGGCATTTAGATGGATTTGTATCAACATTGTAGATTAAGAGACTGTTAAAAGCATTTCCTCCATTTAGCTTCAGAGAAGTTGTATCATTATTCTTGCAGTCAATTCCTTAGCCCAACCTTTTTCTCAAACCTATCAGCAAATGTAGATTCATTCACTTTGCATGAAGTTTTATTCATCAGATCTCTGCTACAAAGCGTTAGATCCTGTCTTCTCATCGTCTCCTTAACCCACCACCTCTTGATAATGTCTCCAAACAAATTGAATACATATGTTGCTCCTTGAATCGAAGTCGCTGCCCCAGATGTATCATCTTTTATGTTTGAAAGTCCTTCATTCCGATTAGACTAATTAGTATTTGAACATATACTTGAGTTCCAGGTAACCAATTAATCACATATGGATTATCAAGAGTCAAAACAGTTTGTGAATATCAAATTAGTAACAGGTGACCCAAAGACTTTGAAATGATACTGTATAGTAGTGGAAGTTGTTAGATTGCAGAATGGTAGAAGAAGATGGTAGACTGATTCTTTAAAATGGCCTCTGGGGGGGGAACATGGTTAACTTTTCCAATGATTTGCTGACCAAGTCTGGGAGGGAAATCATTGTTGGCTTCATTAATATGATTTTGACCTTGGATGAGGCTCCATTCACAGCAAGCTGCTTTATGAATGGCAGGAATAGATGGAGACACTGCTGGGATTTGACAAATAAGTAGGTCTCTGAAGTGAAAATTAAATGCAGTGTGACAGTTGGAATAAACATCTGATCAGAGCAACAGAGGCAAAAACCTTGGAGTTATTTAGTGCCATTGAGGAGAATAATGGTATTATAGTATTGGAATAAACATCTGATCAGAGCAACAGAGGCAAAAACCTTGGGAGTTATTTAGTGCCATTGAGGAGAATAATGGTATTATAGTTAAAGAAATTAAAATCTAAATAATCTTCGTCATTTGTTCCCATCTTGTAACATTCCGACTAACAAGCTTAATTTCTTCTGGAAGCATTTAAGATACTGAAAGCAGGAGGAAGGCATACACTGTCATCTACTGGTCTTCACTTTCTGTGGGGAAAAGTCGCAATCTGTTCAAACTCTTCTAATGGGTGCACTGATATCATAAATTTTGGAAAAAATCTCTAGTCCCACAAATAATTAGACAGTAACAATCATCTTCATTTCATTTCAATGTCTTTATATCTTTTTCATAAAATGGAGACCAAAATTACGTAGAGTACTCTAAAGTGTAATTTAACTAATATTCCATATAAATTCCTCCACTTTATGAGCTGTAATGCCATCCTGGCAGTAGTGCAGCGGACTCGAGCTCCTGAAGCCCGGAACCAGCTGTGCATTCAGTCAAGCTGTTCAAATACAGTTATAACACAAAGATTTACTTGACAAGGCAGAAACTTCCCCACATATTCCTCCAACAAAAAGCTGGACCAATCCAGTCCAGCCAACTGCTGCCTCATTAGTCTCTTCCTGATCGCCAGTGAAGTGATGGAAGGATTCTTCACAATGCTATCAAGCTCCACTCGCTAATAATTTAGCTGCACAATTGGGTTCCACCAGGACCACTGCTCCATAAACCATTCAAGCTATAGTCCAAACATGAACAAAAGAACTGTGTTCCAAGTTTAAGATGAGATTGATTGCCCTTGACTTCAAGGTGGTCTTTGATGTGAAGCCTCAAGGAGCCTTGTAAAATTAGTAGGCATGAAGAGGACAACTCTCCGTTGGGTAGAGTTATACATAGCACAAAGGAAGTTGATTGTGGTTGTTTGAGAGCGATCACTCCAGTCCAAGATATTGCTACAAATGTTCTCTGACCAGTATTCTAAGTCTAATCATCTTCCGCTGTGCCAATAACTATTCTTCCATCAAAAGGTTGAAGGTGAGGACATTGAGTCATAATTGCACAGTGTTTCACTCTCATTCTAGACTTCTCGTATTGAGGTAATTGTGTCTGCTTGTGGCATCACCTGGACAACATTCAGATGGGGACTGATAAACAGCAGTGAAACTACACAAGTTACAGACAAAGGCCAACTCCAAGAAGAGGAAGTCTAGCCACATCCCCTTAACATACATAAGTATTACAGTTGTTATTAATATCCTTTTGAATTGATATTAACAGTGCAAAGTTACCTACTTTGGTATGAAGGATAGAGAAACTGAGTTAGAAGCTTATAACTTTTGGTGTAGCGGGGAGCTCGGTGCACTGGTTCACAATTTTTTACACCAAATCCCATGCAATAAACATTATTTGCTGTGTCTGTAGCAAGTTAAGGTCTTATGGAGATTGTGCAAGACTTTGGTGGGACCCCATGGAGCATTGTGTTCAGTTTTGATCCCCTTGGTAAAAGATGGATATAATTGCCCTGCAGTCTTTCTAGCTTAGTTTAGCTAGACTGAATTTGGGGATTTTAACAGAGGGATTTGGAAGGTAGTAATCTCTCCTAAAAGAAGAAATAAGAAGTGTTTACATTTGGGCATACAAAATTCCAAGCAGCATTGAGCATTTAGATGTTCAGAGGCTGTATTCTCTATCTGAGAATATTATAGAAATAGCATTTGTATCTCAGGATAAAGAATCGTCCATGCAGTGATGCAAGGAAAGACTTACTTACACAAAAGGTTGGTATTTTCTACCACAGAGGGCTGTAGATGTTCAGTTGCTGAGTGTTTTTGAGGTTGAAATAGATTATTGCACACAAAATAAGTATGTGGGGAATAAGCAGGAAATTGGATTGAGGTACAGGATCGGCTGTGCCTCAGTTGAATTGCAGAGCAGAATTGAGGAGCTGTGTGGCCTATTCTTGCTCCCATGTGTCCTAACTATTTTTTTTTGCTAACCTACAGCCAAGTATTGAGCTATTCCCATATTTTACCCAGACTTCCCACAATTTTGAAATTTATTTGTTGTTCAAATTCATTTTGGAAATCCTGTGCACAAAGGATTTTATGGTTTACGACTTGGTCATTTTGTCACTTCAAAGAAAATTGGGAGGTTAGTTTGACATGAGCACCTCTTTCCAAAGTTGTGTTCATGGTTGTCGTTGTATGGATACTCATCACTTAACATGCTGTTATATAAATAATTATGAGGAGTTAATTTGAAGATTCCATTATTTTACACGTAATTGATACGTGGTCATTATATTTGGAATTGCTTGTGTCAATGATACCTTTTGAATTTGGGCACTGGATTACTATTTCTCCAATTTGCTGGTCATTCTCCTGTGTCTATGGATTGCTTAAAATAATTGGTGCAAATGAGTGGGCTGCTCTTGATATTTTGGAATGTGTACCATCTAAGTTTGGGGATTTAATTAACTTAAGCTTTTCAGCCTGTTTTCTATTTTCATCTCAAACTTGTATCCGGACACAGCCAAATAACACATTTCCATGTAGGAAATAGTGAATGAAGAATTAACATGGTTATATGAACAGCCATCTGCAGGAACCCTATTCCAAATAGCAATTTTCCAGGTTAAAAAGAATGTTGGAGGATTATTTTTGAGTAAATATAAATAGAATTTGTGCATTGAGTTTAATTGCACCAAATAGGATTTTATAGATGATAGCAGGGCTACTGACCTGATGGCTAATTGTGGATAAAGTAGTCTGACCAGCAGATTTACCAGATTGCCACCTGATTCAGATTTGCTCTGGAGTTTTGTGTGAAATTCAGACGTTTTATGTTTCAAATTGTAAAGAAAATGGTGATTGTTGTAATCTTGAAATTTTGGGGCTGCTCGTTGAGGATTGAATTGTGGGAGTCGTAAGGGTTAACATTCGAGTTGTAAGCCTTCTACAATAATTATGGGATAAAATTTGACGGGTTTGAAGATTAAAATGAAAATAATACCCATAATTTGTTTTAAATGGCAATAATTCTGATTAGCAGAGCACTAGATGTTAACTTGTGTTGTTTCAAGTGCAAATTGGAATGCCGTGATGAAAGCATACTTTAAAGAAATAGCATGTCATGGTTGGCAACCTGGATTTGGTTATGATTACACTCAATTCGGAACACGAGCATTCAATAGAAATTAATTTTAAGAGCTTAATCAGATTAATAATAAAAATATATTTTAAAATTACAAGTAATAGCAACAACAATTCTTCAAATTTCTAATGCTTTGAGTTGTATTTTGTTTACATTGACCCATAAAGAGACCTGAATGTTGGTGGTGTGGCCAAGTTTATCGACTGGCAACAGTATTTCATTGAAAGTCAGCATTTTAGTCAGTTATAATGGACTAATTAACAGAACGGTGAAGAGAGATAGCAAGGAGGGTATTGAAAAGGTGTAAATGGTGACAGAGAAGGAAATGAATGGAATTGATGAGAAGCTGGGAGCAGTGCCTTGTTGAGAGAAGAGCAGCAATGCAGGAAGCAGGCTTTTGAGTGGAGCAATAAGTATTCTTTCATGTGTTTGGAGGTTATGGAAAAAGATGAGTACTCATTGGGTTTGGGAGGTAGAATGAGAGTAAAAAGGAAGCCCTACTTTTACATAACACCTGTCAAACCCTCTATGTCCAAAAATGGTTTGCAGCCCATGAAGAATTTCTGAAATGGAATTGCAACAGTGTTATGAGGTGAGTTGACAAATGAAAGAATAAAGTGTGCCACTGTGAATGGAGAAGATTTAAGGAAAGAGGAAATGTGAGCAATTGAAAAGAATAAACTATCACTGAACTGGTTCATAAGGTGCCAGCTTGCTAATGTTCTTAACTGAATGTTGGGCTGTAACCATTTGAGTAATTGGGTATTTGCTTCGGGTATTGAAAATCTAAATGTTATTTTGTTTCAACATTCTCTTATCAAATGATCAATAATCAAGTGGCTACTAATAGTATCTAAATGATTAAAATGAATCAAAGTGTGTAACTTTCTGACAAGCAACTACTTAGTGGTCGTCCTGATGAAAGGTTATTGACCTGAAGCATTAACTCTGTTTCTCCCTCCACAAATGCTGCCTGACCTGCTTTGGGGTATTCTATTTCAGATTTCTAACATCTGCAGTTTTTGCTTTTAATCTGCAGTTTCGGTCCTGTCCAGGATAATGGAGGAAAATGTATCATCCTTGTATACTGTTTGAAGTTGATATTTTCACATGCACGTACTATCTTGAGCTTTAAACCTTATGGACGCATGATTATTTTTTGAAAAAACACTTACAAGCTATTTGTAGTTGTGTATATTGGCAATTTTGTGGGATATTTTCCTGTACCACCCACATTCCCTTCATCTTGAGCCAGCCTTCAAATCTTTTGGGATGATGGTGTGAGCACAAACTAGGGGAAGAACTGGCATCAATTTTTTTTTGAAAATACTATCTGCAGAAGAAGTTGCATTTCTTTTTAAGCAGGATGCTCTGTTATTGTAGTAGAATTAGAATTGCATTTTATGAAAATGATTCATGTGGCAGAAGGAGGTATTCAGAGACAGGATGATGAAAATACTGCAATTAATATTGATTACAGAAATAAAAGTTTTAAACAGCAGTCTATGCAAATAAAATAAAATCATTGGTGAACATAATATTTTAAGAGGACTATAATTTTTAAAATTAATGATAGTTGACAAATACTAATGGATGCATTCCTCTCTGTTTAAGTGACCAGTGGTTCACTGATCATAAGGAGATACATTAGACTGGGCAAAGGGACACAGATTTTGCAGGGTAGTGAAGCTTCAGAGATAATTGGTATTGAATGAATTGATTCACTCAAGTTGGCAGTAGGATTGCTACCATTGCCTCTGTATCTCCAGATAGAAATGCAGAAAATTGACTAAAATTGCCACTTCTGGAATATTAGCTTCTGATTCCTGCGGTTTAGTAGCTGGACATAATGTGGGTGTGGAGTGGAAAATAAATTTCAGATATTGTGAGAGTATGAGGTGATGGATTTTCTTTGGGTGAATGCAAAGTCCACATAGAAAATTAGAGTCTCGAATACAGATTCAATGGGATTAAGGAATATAGATACTCTAAGCAGCTAGTGGCAAATCATGTCAATAAAACTTACAATTCTTTTCTTGCTTGTGAAGGAATAGAATTCAAAAGGAAACCAATAGTATTAAAAGTCTTGTTTGAACCCTGGAAGTATTGTGCATGGTTATAGTCTCCATATTACCACTGGAGGAACTGTAAGAGATAGTTACAAAGATAATATGAAAAACTGAACTGGATGACAGTAAGGAAATACTGAACAGGCTTGGTTGATTTATTTTATAAAAGAGGGCTAAATGGTGATCCAATAGAGATATTTAAAATTATAAAAAACATTGATAAGGTATACGCAGAAATGTTTTTATCAGAAGTCCAAAACCAAGGTACATAAATTAAAGGTAGTCCCGTATTAACCTAGACATGAGATTCTGCGTATGCTGGAATCTGGAGCAACACACACAAAATGCTGGAGGAACTCAGCAGGTCAGGCAGCATCTGTGGAGGGAAATAGTTGACATTTTGGGTCGAGACCCTTCATCGGGACTGGAAAGGAAGAGGGCAGAATCCTGAATAAGAAGGTTGGGAGAAGGGGAGAAGCTCCGTCTCACCTATCACTTGCCAGCTTGTGCTCCTCCAGCATTTTGTGTGTTGCCCCATATTAACCTAATAAAGAATCCAGCAGAAACTCGTTGTGTAAAACTGTTCAAGTGTAGATGCATTTAAGATGTAGCAAGTTCAACTTTGTGCATTGTTGATTTTGTAAACTCTAAAACACTGTGGTTTACATTGAAGCAGAAAATGACAATTGGGTCAAATTCATCTTGTCATCATTAATACAATGAACTATTTGAACCAAATGGTTCCAAACTTAACACTTGGCTCGTTCTGAGCTAGGGGAACCCCATGAAGATGGCAATTTGCATCAGGGCTAGGCATCAGTAATGGGAATCATTTCATCTCATTTTTGCTGCAAAGTTCACAAGAACGAATATCAACACTGGGCACATCTGTAATATGTAGCAATTCCTGCCCCCTGCCCCCCACACCACCCAAATAATTGGATTTTTACTGTAGATTTTTTTTCCTGTATTCATTTCTTCAATTATGCTTTCATACCTTGCTCATTTTTGTCTTTTTGTCAGCATACACTTTTCTTGCAACTATCTGTGAAATGTTTTTGGACTTATTTTATATGTTTTGATGATTATATGTACTTTTTTTGTTATGTGAAGAAAGATCACTAGAGCATGGGACTATAGCACTGCTGATGTTTGTGAAATAATAACCCAGCATGAGTCACTTTCTTCAAGAGAGGAGGCAGAGGACGAATTAAATTGCTGATGTAATTTGAGGCTGAGAGAAGGGTGTGGGGAATGTAAACTAAAGCAGATGTTTTATGCTTGGAAGATTTTATCAGAAGAGTACAAATGTCTCCACTTAAGTAACATTTCTTCTAAAACTTTTCTGAAGCACAGCATTTTTACTTTAAATGTGTATTGTTGCTTAGAAACAAAATTAAGTTTGTAGTTTTAATTTCTTTCAAATAACACCAGATATAAACCTGACATTCCCACAATATTGGAACTGGGTGAATTTGTATAAAAGTAAGCAGGAGAAATAAATGATGTCTGCTGCTTTTGTCTGAATAAATACTGATGAAATGCCACAGTAAGTAAGTGACATATCATTTGACAGAATATCTCCTCAATCATAAAAACACTTACTTGCATCCCTATATCACCCACCCCTATTTCAGCTGATCTGCTGCAACAAAAACAAACATCTACACCATTTCTTCCTTCATATATTTTTCATTATTCTTGGTCATTCCTTTTATTTCAGAAATGTACTTTATTCATGACATATACTGTAAATACAATTGACACAGCTTTCTCTACATCTTTTGTACCATCAATTCAATACATTCCCTCACAATGTGTCAGCATCACTCACATTTCCTTAAACAACACACTTGTGAATAGAAAGGCTGTTAGACAGAGCTCAGCCCCTCAGTGTCCAGTGTAGGCAGGACTGTGATCCTGCCCCACAGAGCCTTTGCGATGGATGCATTGAGCTTCACTGCATCCCTCAGCACGTACCCTTGCATCCTGGAATATGCCAGTCAGCAGCATTTGTTTGTAGACATCTTATGCTGGATCACCAACAAGTTTCAGGCAGGCCAAAGTGCATTTTTCGCCAAGTTGGTGATCTTCCAGCAGCAGTCGATGATTGTCTCAGTATGTGTCCCTGGCGAACAGCCCTTAGATCAGAGAAACTGGGGGAAAAAAATGGCAGATGGACTAAATCTGAAACAAAAGCAGAAAATGCAAGAATAACTAAGCTGGTCAGGCAGCATCAGTGGAAGCTGAAACGGTCAATGTTTCAGGTATGTGACTCTTGGTCAGAACTGGGAAAGAGAAAGGTGCAAGCTTGTAAGCATCTCATTCTTTCCCAGTTATGATGAGGGGTCGCAAACGTGAAATGTTGATTGGTTATCTTTCCACAGATGCTGCCTGATCAGAATTTTTCCAGCATTTTCTATTATTCTAAAGGTTACAAAGTCCTCTGTAATGCTGCTCAGAACAAACCTCAGTAAGGACCCTTTCAACCTTGTTCAGACCTTGGCAAACACTGTCCACAAAGAGGTGGACAATTGTCCTGAGGACGTTGTGTGACAGGAGTGAGACTCTGGCCATGCAGGAAGGATCTAACGGGAGGCCTCTTTCACTGGTGCTTGGTCTGAGTTCTGGCGATGAAGCATTCTGCGAAGTGACTTTGAGTTGGGGAACCTTCCCACAGGATCCACCGTGTACCTTTCCCCTAGGGCATGCAGGATGCTTGATTCACTGACCAATGGACTTGTGGTCAAAGGTGTTTTACTGCTTAAACATTTCTACGAAAGACTGGTGGTGCATAAGATCCAGCTGAATGGGCACGGCCTCATTGTGCGGCAATGAGGCCGTGCCCATCCTTCCCGCAACACCAGGGACAGTTAAAACCTCAGCAGGTGGTGACAAATGATGTTTATGTCATTTGCACACATAGCTTTATGCAGCCATGCCCAAAGGTGGCCATCAGAATGAGGGCTATGTTGGGTATGCTTTCCCCCCATTTTCTTGGAAAATTGTAAATCACGACCCACCAGGTGCGATGCATCTTAGTTCTCCAGATGAAATGAAAGATGGCTCAGGTGACTGCCATGGCACACGAGTGGGACGTGGGCCACATCTGCACCATGTATAGCAATGTCAAGAGAATTTTGCACTTGATGATCAGGTTCTTGCTCACCATTGAGAAGGAGCACTGCTCCCACAGTCCCAACTTCTCTTTGACCTTGGCCATCCACTCTTACCTATTCTTACCATGTATCCCAGCTACTCCAAACTAGATCCCCAACACCTTCACATAGTCAGACTTAGTGAAGGGAACAGAGAAGCAGTCAGGTTAGATGGCAGAAAATGTTCTTGATCACACCTCCTCACCTTCTTAACCTACCATCTGAATACCCCCTGATTATATCTGTTGTGTCCGATATGTCTTACTCACCCATCATACTTGTTCTTGTTGAACCACGTTGGCTTCAAATTTCTACAATTTCTCGATTTAAATTTTTTTCTTTCTTTTTTCAATCCTCTCATGGGCTCCCCTCTTAGCTCTAGCTTTCTTTATCCATAATACCACCCACCAAGCCAAAGCTCCCTTTTGTCTCATCATTGGCTCTGGCTTCAACTACCTTGGCCTAATGTTTCTGAAAATCCATTTTTAAAATTCTTTTCCTGTCCCTCTTCAGAATTAAACTTTTGGCCATGTTTCCTGATTATCTCCTCCTTTGACTCAGCATCTGTTTTTGATTATGCCTCTGTGCAGTGTTTTAGGATGCTTGAAAGTGTTAAGTACACTATATAAATGCAAGTAGTTGTTCTATTAAAATCATTGCAAAAAAATGGTTTGGAAACATTATTGCGTTGTACAAATGTACATTACTGTCATTTAAACCAGTGCCATAATAATAATAAAAATAATTACTCTCCTGAATTGTATCCAGTAAAACCGGAATACATAGGCCACCCATGGAAACATTAACAGAGGCAAGGTACGGAAGCTAAGCACTGAAACATGACCTTGTCTTTCTAAGTTCTAATATTGCTTGCTGATTAATAACTAAAGTTGGGGAGAGGAAATAGAAATAACACTTGAGAGCTCAGAAACTTTGCTTTTTGTGCAAATATATTTTGAGAGATTTACCATTGCTTAGAACGAACTCTAATAATGACTAAAGCTTTTGGCCGAGAAACTCTATTGTGCAGAACAATACAATGGCATTTAAGCTAAAAAGAATGATTGGCATATACTAATCAGGAATTGCATGTCTGCATAAGATGTTTGTTGAAAATATAGCATAGTCCTCCATATGATTGCCATCACTCCCACAGATTTCTATGGTGTTTCCAAATGGTGGGTGCCTTCAGTGCAGGAGCAGGCTTTGCCCAAAGGGTCAAGACTTGTTTTAGTTAAACAATCTGTCTCTGTTGTACAACTGTGAAGAATTCCAGCAGTGTATAACTGCACTACAACAGAATGGTTACAAAGTCATTGCCCTTCGAAGTAAGTACCTTTCTTTCCCCAAAGGGATCCAACAGCTGTGGTCCCAGCTTGATGCTCTGGTGACCACCTCTGATACAATGCTCAATTGGCTATCAGAGGTACATGGTTCCCATGTCCATCACACCACTGTCACTCAAAAGCAAATTTACCCTAAAGCCACCCTATGGAAACAAGTTCCAATTCCCATTGGGAAGTGCCACTTTCAGAGATTTCCTCAGCAGTGAAAAATTGTGGAAGCAAGTTTACACTTCTTGCATCACTTTGGATGTGCTTGCATTTTATGAGCGGTTATGCATTACTTTCTGATTTGTGAGCATTGGACGCCCTGTGTGTTAGACCATTGTTCTCCTAGAACTTCAGTCGAGACTGGCACAGGCTCCCTGCAGTGTCACTTTGGCATGTGTTTTTATTTGTTGTTTTACTTCTAGCCCAATGTGTCATTTTTAATTCTTTAAATAACCATGTAATTTGCATGGCAAACTAAGTCGCTATGTAATTAACACATGGTTAATAATAGAAACAGCTTTCTTCCACCCTAAGTTATGAACCTTTGCAACAGCAGTTCTGCAATGTTGTCCCTACCACCATATTAAATTGGTTGTTCTGATAAACAGTAGCTGCAAGTTTACCCTTCTCCCACTCCTGACTTGGCACCTGTGGGGTTTTTGCTCAATAACTGCATGAAGCATTAAATCGCCATGAGACGGAATTTAAAATGAATGAAAATTAAATTGCATCGACATATTTTATATGGTACTTGTATAGCTGTAAAACTTAGCCATACCTGCCCCATTTCCTGCTCCATCTGTCCAATTCTCCCTCTGCCCAAGTTGGCCCTTAAGTTCAAGACAGGAAATTGCCACTCCAACACCCAAGGCCCCTTACTGCAAATCTGAACTAGGCTAAGATTGAATAGACACTGGGAGAGTCTTTACTCTTTTTACTATGTCCTGGGATATTCCCTACAATCTTGCCTTGATGCATCCACTTCCAAGTTCATTTCAAGGCATGTTTTATAGGGAGAGTAGAGGGAAATTAAAAAATCTCAACACCTAATTTTTAGTATTTCTTACTTAATTTTATAAATGGTATAAAATTATATAGTAAAAATTTGGATATGGCCCTGGCTTGTGTGGAAGGTGTACAGTATGTCATTTGGAAACTGAGGGCAATCTAGTTTTTAGAATTTCTAATCTTTCAACTGTCAATTATTCTGTTGGTAATGTCAGTTATATTTTCCTGCATTTTGTTAGTATTAAACAGTGTCCCTACAGTGTAGCTGTGATATAATATGCCTGAGAAGTAGATATTAGTATTTCCTTTTTAGTTCAAGGCCACTCTTTGAAAGGTATTCTGTAAGAGTGTTGTGCAAACCTTTGATGGAACACAGATTTCCAGCTGCACTTGTACTCATGGAAAGCTTCTCATTTCAGTCCTGTTGACAGTTGGCAGCAGAGTTCAGGCACAGGGGAAAAAAAAACTAGGAGCAATAGTTTTACTAAATGATTTTATTTTAATAACTTATTTCACTGTAGGATATTCTAATAGTGTTCTCTTACTGACTTTTACCAGAGACCAAAGAAATATTATTCAAACTTAATGCAGTTAATGTTCCACAGGTGGGGGAAGAAAAGCTGCCTGCGGAAACTCAAAAGACACATGGATCATCATGTGCTGCGCCCACAAAAGAAAGGGAGGTTTTGAACATCCCATGGATATGACAACTGCTGTCTCTCGGCTAGCTAACTTGTCAAGATTCAGCCCTGGAGGTTGAACAAATCATCTAGACAAAGATAAAGGCATGTTATCTGGTATATAGGTATAAAGATAAAACATGGACAATGTCATTGTTAATATCTTTATCAAATCCCTTTGACCTTGCTATAGCCAATTTGGTATTGTTGCATTTCTAATGTATCTAATTGTGGTAATGAGTAACAATCCAGCACCTTCAAGCTCCTTAAAGGGTTGTTGTACATGCCACATTGAATTATCGAAACTGTTGAACTGTAACAGTGGAACCTCTGTAAGGTGATTGCATTATCAGTTTAGGTACACGGACATAGGGGATCTTTGTCATTGAAGGAAATGCTGATTTTGATCAGATCACAAAGTGTTACACAGCATGGTATCACCGCACTGTTTAGAACATTGTGCACTTTGTGGAATGATTGTATAATAGTTATCAATATGAGTATGTGAGCTAGTTATGCAGTACTTCACTGAAGAGCCTTTGCACCATGACCAATCTTGTTGATATAAAAGAGAGATTTTCAGAGAACTTTTTTTTCTATAAATGGGCATGCACAATTGCACTACTGGTTCAGAACTCTTTCAGAATCAACCAAATGCCATAGAGAATTGTGTGCTTTGGAACAAAATAACTTGACATCTACCAGTGAATAATCGTATAATATTACAACACTTTGCATTACGTTAATCCATTAGTAAATCTGACATGGCATTATTTATACATTACTGTATATGGATTCCTGACATTTTAAGTCATTTTAACAGTGCTTTGTTTATCTTCATGGTATAAATGGAAGATGTGGCAGGCAACCACATAATATTATCCAGCAACTAGGTGTAATACTCCATAATTTACTCTTTTCAGTGGGTCTGTAAACTGGAATATATGATATCCATCTGATAGGTTATTATATCTTCTCTCCATAGAAGATTGCAAAATAACAACATTCTTCTTGGTGGTCACAATAGCTGCAACTATCTGTTGTTTAATTTTCCACATTTGAGATGTGTCATTATCCATACAGCTTGATAAATTAATTAATTTAGAACTTTAATGTGATCCTTTTGCAGTTTCCTGTGAACATCTAGCTTGTCGTGTCTGGTTCATTATTCCGTTGCATTTTAGCCGATGAAATCAGTTTGGACTGTAGCCAGGAGGTGTGTGTGGGTCAGAGACACACTAGAAGCCACTTAGGAGGGGTACTGTGATGAATTTCAGGGACTTCAGATGGGAAGCGGGTGGGCAGTTAGTGGTCTGTGGGAGTAGGGTACTGTGGGAAGATTGTGATCAAGAGTAACTTGAAGCAAAGGATGGAGAAGCTTTGGAGATGTTGTGTCAATGACTTAAACACATTAGTCCATGAAGGAAATTTTCTGTTCATCCTGGCCCACAAACAGTACTGTAAAGATGTCAGCTGTTATTACCTCCTCGCTTGCTTTTAGCTGGCAAATTTCCCCAAGCCCTGTGAAATGAGATCATTTGCCTGTAGTTAAAAATGGAATGTGTTAAAAAGCCAAGGAGACTCATTATAACATACTTCCTGTGAACAGATTGGTCATCCATACAATGTCTCGCCTCCATTGAGATCAGATGTGGGGGATTGTTGCTGAATTTCTGTTCCAAACTCTCTTCCCTTTAACCTTCCCCAGACCATGTTCTCCCAATTTTGTGAGTTAAGATTCAGTCCCTTGAGTTTAGTCTCTTTCTGCTATTTACAGGACTTCCTGTCAATATTTTGAATAATTAAAACTCCAGTGCTAATCCATTTTTATGGTCTATAGTGAGATTGATTTGGAAGTGGGAGGGGGTTCAAAGTGTAACAGGATGAAGTGATGAACAATAAGCATGCATCAGAGTATAATGATGATGGTGTAGTTTCTGAAAGGTGGAAACGGGTAGGTGCAAGGACTTATTGTTAATAACTTGGGTGCGCAAGCAAGTTGTAAGCCTATTAAATAAGAACATAAGAAAATAGGAGCAGGAGTTGGCCACTCGGCCCTTCAAATATGCTCCGACACTCAATGTGTTCATGGCTGATCTGTCCCAGTCCTCATCTCTTCCCTGATCTTTCACAAATGCATCTACTTCCACATTAAATACCCCCAATGATCCAGTCTCCATAACCCTCTGGGATAGAGAATTCCAGAGATTCACCACCTTCTGCAAAAAGTTCGTGTGCACCTCCATTTTAAATGACAGCTGCCTAATGTTGTAACTATGTTCCCTCATTTGAGATTCTCCCACTAGTGGTAACGTATTCATATCTACCCTTTCATGTCTTCTCAGGATCTTTGAAGGTCTCAATGAGATCATCCCCATAGTTTTGAACTTCAAAGAATATAGGTGTAATTTGTTTAAATTGTCCAATGTATCCTAAGTGGTAAAAGCTTTAGGGTCAGGGTTAATGTTATCAGGTGAAGGGAGATTTAAGTTAGTTGTGCTGGTAGGTAGATGTGGAAATTAAATATAGTACCAACTTTCAAAATAAAGTATATTTTTGATAATACAATGAATTGCCCAGAATTTCATCATGAAAATAATATAGAGGAGCAATTTAAGAAAAAGCTAATAGGATATTGGTATTCATACCCAGCGGTTGTACTGGAGCTTTACAATGCAGGGCTCGGATGTCCTTTGGAGTACTGTATGGAGAAAGTGAGCTCCATGCTACTTCAAAATGGTCAGACTAGAAAGGCCAAGTGGATGCTTTAAAATTGGTGAAAATATATTTATAATGGACATTAACTCATTCCAAAATGCTGTTTTATCAGAGTTAAGGATCAGAATATATTTAGACACTCTTGGTTGTAAATTGAATAGTTTGGAAATGTTACCTGGAGCTAACATTCTTAAATTACTATTGTAGCTTTCAGAAAACTGAAGCTTCTCAAACTAAAAGAACGAACATCTTTATTCCTTATTACCAAAAGGAATTCTGCACAATTGCTTAAAACTAATATGTATTCTGTAATGGAAACTGCATGTAAATTATTGTGTTTACTTAAAAATTGCAGGCAATTCGATTTATATTTGCTTGTTAAAATACAGTTACTCTAGTAAGTGAGATTAAAAGCAAATTGATTCAAAAATGCTACTTATTGATCCTATTAAAAAATTGTATTTTTTGTTGGATAGAATCAGATTTATATTTTTGTGTTATAACAATTGGATAGATACTTTATATTGATATACACGTTTGAAGCTTTCGGTTTTTAGATACTGCATTCATAAATAAGCAGTGTAGTTTTCCAAAACAAAAAAAGTGCAAGGATTTAAAGAAAACCTGAATATTAGCATGATCTAGGGCAAGCAGTGCAGAAAGATAATACACTTGTAAAAATATTACATACTGCTGAAAAGGATTGCTTTCCACATTTATTTTTTTATATTATATATGAAGTGCAAGTCTCTGCTCAGTAGTAGCACTATTGCCTCTGATTTGGAAGTCTATAGACTTAAACCCAACTCTAGAGACTTCAGTATGTAATCTAGGTTGACACTTCAGGGTATTACTGAGGCTTTACATTTAAATGTGACTTTTTTTTAAGATGAAACATTAAACCAAGGCGCCAGTCTGCCAGTTCAAGTGGTCGTAAATGATCCTTTGACACTATTTGAAAATGAACAGCATTGGGCTGGATGGGTAGGTATGGGTGAAGGTGGGGGGTAGGGTTCTGATGCTTTTCCTAATGTTTATTATTTAACAAACATCACCATTTCATTTGGTCATTTATTTTATTGCTGTTTGTGTGATCTTGCTGTGTACATAGGGGCCACCAAAGAAGACTATACTTTTAAAAGTACCTTATGGATAGTTGCACACACTTATGGATATTTTGAAAATATAAAACAAACTATATAAATGAGTGTTCCATATAAATGCAACTGTAAAATTTACCAATTAGTAGCTGATTTGTTGAAGCTGAGGGAAACATTGGAATGCAAGTTGCACCCAGTCATATGATGCTCTCTTTTAGCTTGGGTAATAGTTTGGGTGTGGTAACTCTGTTTATATTGCTGGGTCAATGATCTAGAGAACATGAACCAAAAAATCAAATGTGTGGTGTCTTTTTTTTCCCTTAGCACTACTGGACAAAAAATGACTGATCCTGTTCCACTCTGGAGTTATCATTTCCATGTGGAATTGCACCAGTCTGGAAACTTGACCAGGCACTTCTGGTTGCGATTCCTTGGACGGCCAATGCAGTTCCCAGAAAATTGGATCAGATTGTGCTGAGCAGCCTCAGTTTTTTTTAGCTCAGCTGCCATTTAAAGGGGGTCTCCTAAGGGAGGATCTAGTCCAGTGCTGTTAAGCTGACTCAAGTCCCCTTTTTAACCTTTGTAACTTGTACCTCAAAGTTTACAGTCGAGTTTATTGTCATATGCACAGGTGCAATATGAAAAACTTGCAAGAGCATCATAGGCACGTAGCATCAGATACGCAACAGTCACAAGAAAAACATAAATTATACAGAATTTTTACAAGAAAGAACACAATTAGAACAAAGAAAATTCCATTATAGTGCAAAGTGGTCATAGTGTTGCTATACTGAGGTAATGATTAGAGTCGTGCTGGTTGGTTCAAGAACTGAAGGGTTGAAGGGAAGTAGCTGTTTTTGAGCCTGGTGGTGTGGGACCTCAGGCTTCTGTACCTTGTGCTCAATGGTAGCTGCGAGAAGATGGGATGGCCCAGATGGTGGGGATCTTTGTTGATAGATGTTGCCTGCCTTCTGTCCTCTGGTCACCCCACCAAGGTGCCCATGAAAGCCCCAATCTTGTGACCAGAGCTCCAATATCCATCCAAGAGGCCCCCCACCTGCACCTCCCTCACTGCCTGTGTCTCCTATAAGCTCTGATCTCCAGGGACTCTTACCTTCCTGAAAGCTCTGACCTAGGGTCAGTCCTTGCAATTACCCACCCCCATCCTGTTATCCTTGTCTCACCAAAATAACGTCACAGAGTCCTGCAACACTGATCCACTATATCTATGCTGACGATCAAGTACGCATCCATTTACCAGCACTTGCATGCCTTGGCAATTCAAGTGCTTGTCTACATCCTCCTCAAGTGTTGTGAGGGTACCTGCTACAGGTCATCCCCTCAGTCAGTGTGTAACAGGCAATTGGTACAATCAACAGAGGGGCTGAGGTCTGTGATGGAGGGCCTACAACCAAAATGGTTATTGGCACTCTGTACATCAACTCTACAATACACTATTAACAGCACCAAAGAATTTCCAGACTGATTTCAAATTCCACCATTGTAGTTGGATAATTTGGGCTCTTTTTCCTTTTTTTTTAAGGAAAGAAATTTCAATTAAAATCCTGAATCCATGAGAGTGACTGTGAAGCTGATAAGTTGTCCTTGGATCTCTACTGCCCAATTTATTGAAGGAAAGATCTTATCCCTAACCAGATTCGTGTAACAGTTCTATTGTTAAACCCAATCATAAATGGTGGTGGACAGTTTAAGGGCTAATGGGAGGAAGGGACACAGCAAAATTTCTCAGGAAGGTTTCCAAGGCCATCCCCCTTTAGCTGCAGCATCAATGATCAATCTTCACCATCAGGCCAAAAGTGAAAATGTTCACTTTTTTTTATTTGTATAGTGTTAATTCCATTCGAAGCTCCTCAGATGTTGAAGCATTCCATGTCTGCATGCAGCAGCAAGACCTGAACAACACTGAGGCATGTGCCGATTAGTGGCAAACAGCATTTATACCAGTCAATGATCATCTTCAACCAGACTGTCCGGCAACCTACCCATTTTATTTCGCAATATTAACACTATTAAGCTCCCACCCATCAACATCATGCATATTTATTAAGGAGAAACTTAAGTGGAGCAATGGCAAGTATCCTGTGAGAAGTGCCTCGCCTCCTGACTGTACAAAGCATTTCCAGTATCTACGAAGCAAGGAGTCTGGTGGAAAACTGTCCATTTACCTGGATGAGTCTAGTTCCAATCACATTCAAATGCATGAACTCATTCAGGACAAAACACCTGCTTAATTGACATACAATTCACCATTTCAAACTTTGACTCATTTTACCACCAGTGGCTGCCATTTGTACCATCCACAAAATACATTGTACAAGTCTTCTTTGATAGCATTTCCCAATCCCATGGTTTCTACAATGCAGAAGGATAAGAGGACAGGATCACAGGAACACCGCCATCACCTGCAAGTACTTCTCCATGTCACATCCCATCCCAGTTTGGAAATGCATCACGGTTCATTCCTTTGTTGGGTGTAAATCCTGGATCTATCCAACAGCATCCTGGGAGAACCATCACCATTAAAGGCAAAGATCTGGATTGCAGCAGTTCAAGAATATGATTTATCACTAGCTTCTCAAGGCAATTGGAGATGGGAAAATAAATACAGGTCTTCCCTGTGATGCCCAGTCACATCCCACCACTCGTTTTTGATTCTGGCCCCATTCAAGCCTGTTGATTCTTGAATACTCCATGAAATTGTTTAACAAGCTACTCAGTTGTATGAAACTGCTGTAAAAAGTTCACTGGGTTTGTCAAGCTAACTAGGGATACATAATAAATACAATCCTTTCCAAGTACATCCACATCCTGAAAATACTAAACTAAATATGTGCTTTTGGCTTACAGTGGGAGGAGAGAAAGTATTAGATATTCCACTAACTTTTAAAGAATCTGATTTTTAAAATTGTGCATCAGCCTTTTTGTTCAAGGAGAAGACTCCCTGTAAAGCAGTGATGAATTCGAGTGTAAATTACTATCATGTTCTACCTGGGCTTGTGCTTACTACAAAACAGATACAATCTGTGTTAGGGAGTATCACATTCCACAATAAAAATAGAAAGCAATCATTAAAGCTCCACAAAAAACCTAGATCTTCAAGTAAATCAAAATAATCTAACCATTTAAAATCTATAAATGAAAGTGTAAATATGCAAGTTGAGGTAACTTGGTAAATATTTAAAAATCCAGTTTTTAACTAATGGTGTTTTAACCCTTTGCTTTCCTGACACTACTTCTGTGAATGCCCTGGGAAAAAATCCCTCCCACATCACCTAAGCATTTTGAAACCTTCAGCTGTCAAATCTTTGGTCCTCACCTGTACCTATTACAACTTTTTTTTTGCAGACGCTGATCTGCTCAATCAAACTGTGGCCTCCAATGTTAGTAGCCTGATTCTCATTAAAATCATTACCTTGTCTCACCCGAACCACTCCCCTGGTAAATCCTGTGTCTCTGATTCATTAAGTCCAGAGGAGTAGAACTGAATGGATATTACTGATGACTAGTTTAGCTAAGCGCTGTCAGGTCTGGCTGAGCTGCATAAAGAACCATTGTCCCTGTTTCATCTGACAGAACTGTTCGTAACTCCGGGATCATCCTGGAAGGGGAAGATAACTTTTGCTGCAAAACATTTCCATGTTTCCTTCAGGCTTACCTGCAAAGCATGTGTAAAGAGTTTGTGGAGTTCTTTTGTCATTAAGATTCAAAACTGTCCAGTTTACTGCTTCTAACATCTCCCTTCTTCCCTCTCTCCTGTTGGAATCATGTTCATTCCAGTAACACAAATGTTCACCAATTATCAGCCCCTTCCAGAAAGTTGTATGGGTCTTGCTCCTTGGAGGTATGAACTGTTTCACTTGTGGAGGAGTTATGAAAGGAATTGAACATTGTGCATTTATTTTTAAAGATTAATTTCTGGAATCTCGGGGTCACCAGCATTTATTACTCATCCTTAAGTGCCCTTGAAGTTGATGGTGAGTGGCCTTCTTGAACTGCTGCACTCCTTCTGATGAAGGTACACCTACGTAGCTTGGATGGTTGTCCTCGAAACAAGGGAGACTTGAAGTAGATGTGCAAGATTCTGACAGGTTTAGAAAAGGAAGACAAAGGTTATTCCCACTAGTTGGCGCAAGAACTGGGAGGTGCAACTTTAAGATTTGAGCAGGAAATGTGGGGAGTTAGAACCTTTATTCTGCAGTAAATAGAAATGGCCAGACACTTGCTGCTTATAGAGGTAGTAGGGACAGAGACTTTAATAATTTCAAAAGGAAATGCATAGGCACTTGAGGGAATTACACTTGTAGAATGATAGGGATAGAACTGATAAGTAGGATTGGCTTGATTGCCCTACAGAGAACTGGAACAAACTCAATTGGTTTAATGGCCTTCTTAACCTTGATGACTGTGACCATTCCCCACCCAACCACCATTCTCTATGTATTTCCTTATCCCTGAAATCCACCATCTCCTTGCTGAACTGTATCCCCACTAAACTATTGATCACAAACTTCCCTTCCTAGCCCTTCTGTTGAATGATGTTAACAATTCTCCTCGAGTCCTGTCCTCCTCTCCATCAAATCTGCTGTTGTTGACCCAAACCTCCAAGAAGCAATTCTTGCAAACTGCCACGACATATCCATTCTCCCTTTCCTCTTCTAATTCTGTGGATGTATTATAGCCTCTCAAACGCATGACCTTCTTGCCCAAAACTGCTTATTTGAATCCCTCCAGGCAGGTTTCTGACTCCTCCAACAGAGTAACCAAACTGCTTTGATCAAAGTCCCTCTTGATTCAATGTGGTTGTGCCAAAGGGTAATCATCACTTTTCCACCTTACTGACCCATGTCCAACCTGTTCTGTCCTCCTCCTTACACCCTGCTATAAAGCTTCCTGTGTCTCTCCTCCACCCACCCCTTTCTCTATATATTAAAAGCTCATAAATCTCAATTTTTCCCCGTTCTGATCATTAAATTGAAATGATCATTAACCAGGCCATTAAATTGAAACACAACTCTTTTTCTCTCTCTATAGATGCTGCCTTATCGCAAGTATTTCCAACGTTTTAACTTATTCCAGGTTTATCTCCCTTCTACATTGATTATAGTGATTTCAGTGACAGTAGTAATAGGGGCACAAAGTCACAGTCTTGATGGGCTAGCTATGGAAGGCAAAACACATCAGTGTTCCCAGTTCTATTTCCTATTCATTTGAAGCTGTGCTACAGAAAATCTGTGGAATAGATCATGTTTATTTGTAATGCTCTGTCTGGCCATAGGGCCTGACCTAATCTTCTCTCTACATAGCATATTGCCGTTTGAGAGAAACATTCACTTCAGATGAAAGGAGGGCAGGAAAATTTTCCTTAATGAAAACATTAAAGCAGCCTAATGCTTTATGTTGGACACATGCAGCAGATTTAATAAACCAAATTTAAATGTCCTCCTAAGCTGCATTCGTATAACACTCTTTAGGAACTCAAACCAGTTTGAGCCAACTTCCTGGAGGAACTGCCACAGGCTCTGAACTTTATTGCACTGCGTGGTCTTTCAGGTTATTCTGCTTTACTTTTATTAGCATGGACCCATATCACTATGTACACACAGTATATATAATTGTGGTATTATTGTGTTCCATTTCACAGAAAGCTTAACATCAAAAATGTAGTGGAATTTTTTTGCAGATAGTGTACAAAACTAGCAAGGTGTTTTAATGGCAAACAACCCAATGGGTTGGGTATATACTTTTACGTTGCTGTTTATAGACAACTGTCCAGCTGATCATCTTGCCTGCATTGTTGAGTGTGATGTCACTGTTGTTTCTGGTGAGTTAGTAGTTCCCAGGGTTCATTCCATTTGTATATAATGGTCTTTATTATTTTTATCATTCACTTTGACAAATATATCTTGTAGCCAGCATTATAACTAATCATAAAATTTTTAAAGAAGTATTTGTTTGATGCCTCATTTAAAATAGCATTCTTTATTATGAAGACCAAGAAAATCATTTTTGATATATAAAAAAATAAATTCTAATGAAAGGCTGAAAATACCTGTAACAGAACAGAAAGTAACTGCAGACCTGACAAAATTTGAGCAACAATGGAGTACAGTCTATTTTTTCTATTTCCAGAGATCCAGAAGTTACCAATAAAGAGAATTAATTTGTTTGGGAAAAATCTAGAGTTTGATTAATTCGACTGAAAATGCAGACACTAGTTATAGAATCAACAGAAGGAAATAGGCCCTTTGGCCCATTGAGTCCCTGCTGACCATGCACCAATTTACACTGATCCTACACAAATCCTATTTTATTCTCCCTAATAACTTGGGCTTTGAATGGTGGGGTGGGTGAGCTGAAAAGTTTTTTCATTGAGTTCATGATATGAGTACAACTTCATTGGAAGTTAATTGGCTAGCTGGGTTCTAATCACCTTTCTGTTGAAACATATTCACGAATGGTCCTGATCTCTCCTTTCCTGTATTAATATCCACTTTCCTTGCATCTGTCAGTGAGGTGGCTAAAGACTTTATAAATTAAATTTGCTACACAGGTGGTAAGGAAGTGGAAACTCTCCAATTACTCAATTCAGATGGTTTCGGCAGTGAGTAAATATGCCATATGGTATGGGGAGATCTTGATTTTCCTCCGTCATTTGTGAACACACAGCTCTGTCTATCAGCACCCACTGTTGATGGTCATTGATCGAGAATGACGATGTTGTTAAGGTGTAGGCAATTTTCAGCATTGTTGAAGCGTGTTAAAGAATGGGGGGAAAAATATATAGTAATGGAAAATGATGGCCTCGTAAGATAAAAACCAAGACTAAGGTTATGTAATCTGGAATGATTGAGAGGAGACATGGAGTCTTAGTCAATCAGTATTGAAACAGGCCCTTCGGCCCACTATGTCTGTGCTAGCCATCAAGTACTTATCCATACTAATCCCATTTCCCAGCATTCAGTCTATAGCCTTTTGTGTCATGGCATTTTCAAGTGCACTTCTAAATGTCTTAAGTATTGTGAGAGTACTTGCTTCCACCAGAGATGCTGGAGGTCAGAATAGATAGAAATATGGGATATGCTGAAGAAACTGGAGCAAGGCTCATATTAGAAAAAACTGCCAATTTGGGCTAGGTGAAGGTAATGAAAGGGATAGATGCTGCCGTAACATTTAAAGTGAACAAGAAGGATATTGGTTTATGCAGTGGAGAGATATGGATGTGAAAGCAAGAATTTACAGAAGAGCAAGAAAACGATCAACTCATCTAAAATTCTGTGCTGAAGAAGATTGCTCAAAGTCCCTTGCACAGCAAGGAAGGCCAAACATTCCTTCCAGGACCAAATAAGGCCCATTTGTTCCCATGAGATTGTGAAAGTCAAGGGAAGCCAGCATATTTTAAACATAATAAATTAAGATGATCATCACAGTTGTGAAATTGGAAGGAAGCAGAAATGCAAAACCGCAAATAAGATGGATGGATGGGGTCAAGAAGTCTATCGTATTGTCTCTGCATTGGCTTTAGGATGTATTTGGTGATGGGTCCCATTGAATGAGCAGGAATCAATACTCAATGGCACCTCAAGGACTCTGGTTGCCAGCAACTGGATTCACTGATTCCTCCATGACTGGAGATAGGTATAGAAATGGTACTGACATTTTAAGTTTTTTAAGTTTCTGCATACTATTTTTGAACTATGGAGTCTGCCTTGAATTTACATCAAAATTATGAATGTTTGTAGAGGAAGACCTTTATGGGAAGGAATGAACTCTACTAATAAATCATATGCTTTCTATAATAAATTTCATGCATTAGAAGCTCTGCAGTTGGTAGTTGTGTTTATAAAGTTTTCAGCGTTACTGATAAACTACAGCTGTGGTTGAAAAGCACAAAGGAGATGTAAAACATATTGAAGGGAAGGCATTTTGCACAACTTACCAATACAGTTATTGCAGCCTGGAGGAATGGCATCCTTTTATTCTCATTTATTTAGCCTCTCTTGTTCATTGCACTGTTTCATCAGGCTGGTTTCTGCAGATTGTTGCTCAGTGGTTAATCTAAATATTTCTCATACTTGTCAAAGCTAAGGTTGAATTTGAAAAAGTTTGGCTGTTGGCACCTTTTCCACTGTGCAGAACTGCTGTAATTATTGCCATATTTTTCAGATGAAGATAACCTGAATGCCACGATTATTGTGTGATAATGAATTTTAAAAAATCTGTTTTTCTGACTCTTTATAATGTTTACAGTCTGTATTTGGGTCATATTTTAGTGCCACAGAAGGAAGGAACTAGGTTGGCCATTGTGTTTGTATCCTTGTACTTTTGAGTGACAAGTTCATGTACATTCATTCTCCTTTGTTGCAGTATCAACCAAATTACTGTCATTCATGTACCAGTCTTGGCTGTAAATATTCATGTTTGGGGACATCACTCCAAGCCTAATCTTGTTTCAACCAGTGCACACACATAACTGGTTTCAACGTGATGATTAAATCGTGTTCAGGGTTGGATGTGATGCCCTCAACAATGCTTCCATTGTCAATATTTCTTATTCACTGAGCCACTGGGAGAACTGCTGCACTTTGATCTTTATAGTGGAATAGTGGTAGATTTTTTTATGACCAACAATTTTACTTCCAGATGAAGTTCACCAGTCTGATCCAAGTGGCTCCATTGGAACGGGAGGAGACCAACACAGTCCTCTGCCTACAGCTGAAGGTAAATGCTTTTATTTTTCTCTTATTTGTCAGAAAATGAGAATTTAGCTAGTTTGCCTTGCAATTGATCAGTAGAAGTGCAGCTTCTCTACACCAACATGTTCCCAAATTAAAGGGAAGGTGGAAATTGTCTGTGACTTTGAGAGTTTCCAAACAAACTGCTTAGTGGTTATATAATCATTTCTCCAGCATGTGTACATAAGCAAATTTTATTTATTGGTGTCCACGTTATTTTATTTGTATAGTTAAGGGAAGGAGCATCTTGCAGTCAGGGGAACCAGCACCCTTTGCTTATGTCTTTGGAATATTGTGAATGCTATAGAACTGCTAACTTCTGATACTTTTGAAGTAGAGTTTTATCAGACCAGTTTACTACTACTAGTCATGGTTTGTTATTTTTCTTGTATTGATTTCCAAAGTAATCAGTAAAATTCTTAAACATGTTGCAGGACGAATGTGGAGGCTTTGGAAAAGGAACAGAAAAGGTTCACCAGGATGCTTCCTGGATTAGAGGGTATTAGCTATAAGGAGAGGTTGGACAAACTAAGATTGTTTTCTCTGAAGCATCGGAGGCTGAGGGGAGAACTGATGGAAGTTTATAAAATTATGAGAGGCATAGATAAAGTAGGCAGCCAGAATCTTTATCCCAAGGTAGAAATTTCGAATGCTAGAGGACGTAGCTTTAAGGTGAGAGGGGGGAAGTTTAAAGGAGGTGTGCAGGGCAAGTTTTTTTTAAGAGAATGGTAGGTGCCGGGAAGTGCTGCCGGGGTGGTAGTAGAAGCAGATGCAATAGTGGTGTTCAAGAGGCTTTTAGATAGGCACATGAATAACAGGGCGGGACGGTAGCGTAGCGGTTAGCGTGACGCTATTACAGCACCAACGATCAGGGTTTGATTCCCGTTGCTGTCTGTAAGGAGTTTGTACATTCTCCCGTGTCTGTGTGGGTTTCCTCCGGGTGCTCCAGTTTCCTCCCACATTCCAAAGACGTACGGGTAGGTTAATATGGGTTTAAAATGGGCGGCGCGGACTCATTGGGCCGGGAGGGCCTGTTACCACGCTGTAAATAAAATTTTTTAAAAATTTAAAGAATATGGAGGGATATGGATCATGTGCAGGCAGAAGGGATTAGTTTAATTTAGCATCGTGCCTGGCACAGACATGGTGGGCCAAAAAGCCTGTTCCTGTGCTGTACTGTTCTATGTTCTACAATATATCTTTATTTCTGGAAAGATTTGATGCATTCATTGATATTTTTGCATGACATTTAGGCTCTGAATCTGGTCCTTTCTACCTCTCCTATACTTCTACTCGCTGCTGAACATTCATGGCTACTGCTGGGTGGTCTTTTGGTCAGCACTGTTGTCCTCTATTCGCCCCCAACCCCATTGACTTTTTGTCTTTAAGCACTCTTGCAACAGCCTCTTGCCCAACTCCTCTTTCTCCTTTCAGACTCTACTGAGCCCTTCAGGACTTTAATCACATTCAGCCTCTTCCTTACCATTTCCTCAGGTCTTGCTAAACTGTTATGTTTTCTCTGTTTGCCTGTCTGTTGAGCAGTATATTCTCCCTTATTGATCTATATAAATTCTGGATTTTAAAATAGCACTGAAGTCTGCAAGCACAAATTTTTGTTGGGCTCTTATCTTCCCCTCCCGGCAGTGATGAGTGCAATATCTATATGGTAACAGCAGTTTGCACTATAAGTACTCAACAAAGTAAAAAGGAAATTTTAATACACACACACACACACACACACACACACACACACTCCCTCTCACTCCCTCTCCCTCCCCCTCCCTCCCCCTCCCTCTCCCTCTCTCCCCCCCCTCTCTCAAACAAAAAGTGATATTTATCTAATCTTAATACTGAAAAGTGTGTTAATAATCTCAGAAGGTGACCAAATTAATGGCCCTGCACTTTTATCACTGTATTTCCCCCACTTCCTTGTTCTTTCCTCATTTCTTGTTGCCCCACTTTGCTTTTCCTCTTCCTTTCCTATTATCTCTCTCATTGTGCTCCCTGTTCCTCATTACACTTCCCCAACCCCATCCCCCTATCACTTTTCTCATCCTCGTCCCCATTTGTTCTTCCCCCATTACCTTCTCGCTCTCCATCTTCACCTTTTTGCCATTTGTTTTCCCTTATCCCACTGGTCCCACCACCCCTTTTCTTTTCCCTCTCTTGCCCTCTCGATCTGCCCATCACCCACACATTTCCCCCCTCCGGTTCCCCTCCTTGCCTCCTTCCCTTTATTCCATGGTCCACTGCCCTCTCCTATCATCTTCAGCCTTTTGTCACTTCCACCTATCGCCTCCCAGCGTCTTACATTATTCCCACTCTCCCCCTCCCCCACTCTTCCCCCTCTCACTTGGATCTACCTATCACCCTCCAGCTCTTGCTCCACACCCTCCCTCTATCCTTTTATATTGGCTTCTCCCCTCTTTCTTTCCAATCATGATGAAGGGTCTCGACCCAAAACGTTAACTGTTTATTTCCCTCTTTAGATGCTGCCTGACCTGCTGAGTTCCTCCAGCATTTTGTGTGTTGCACCAGATTTCCAGCATCTGTAGTCTTTCCTTGTGTCTTAATTTTATTTTCTGCAGCTCCGGTAATGAAGTTGACTCCGAGAATAACGGTGCTGGGACTACTATTGTTTACAATTTATTGACATTCCTCTCATTTGCATTAATGCTTCTTCTCATGCCTCTCTACCAAAGTCATGGATACTTTCACTAGCACGCACTATGATACTGTTATACGGGATGAACAATGAGAGCACTGTTGGCAGTCAAAAATACCCTTGGGGCTCCAATGTCTTCATATCTGTCATAGGGTCATATATGACTGAAGTATTAAAAATACTTATTGGGGATGAAGCAACTATGCCAGGCCAAACAGGGATAAGTTAAATCAATCAGCCACTAATCTCAGATGGATTAATTATATGGATAATATAAAAACGAAAGTCTGTCGTTCTCAACCTGGTAATACAATTAAATGAAAATGTCTTGATTGCACTTGTTTTTTTTCTAACCGTTTCTTTTCCAGCTTTTGTACTAAATTATTTCAGATCATCAGGCAATATATATAGAACGCTGCCTCTTGGTTTTCAGTATCATTCTATGCTCTTTGTGCCTGCTTCTTCTCACATTGTGTCAAGTTTCTTGAAATGTTGTATAAGGTAAAGGGATGCAAGTTTTGCAGATCAGATTTCTTTTGGACCACATCAATGTTGAGTTTTAGAGGGTTGATTTCAATTAATTACATGGCATTGTCCAGGAACACAGCCTGCTGTTCATTTGGATCTTAATCCCAGCCATATGGCAATAAATATTTTCTTTTAAGTCTTTACACTTCATCACCTGCTATTGAAAAGGTAATAGGCACCGTCTCCCTATATTTGTTTGTGTAATATTTTGTTTACACATCAGCATTATTACTTAATATTGAACCATAATCTCTTGTATGGAAGATCTTTTCTGACAGAATTGATGCAGTACACTTGCTAATATCTTAATATCACAACTTTACATGGAATTGAAGACTGACTTTATAATTTTCCTGGGTGTGAGGGGAGGGTCTGAATGAGAAAATTCTTGAAAGATCATAAAAGGACAATTAATCTATTGTTCATTGGGAAGAGCTTAAAATATAGTACATCCTACTGCCTGGATGAAATGTCTACAAACATTTTATTTCTCAGGTTATCCTGGATGTTTGAGGATCTTTTTGGCTGAAGTGACATTCATTCAATAGCGTTAGGACCAATGTTACTGTAAATTTTTGAAATCACATGGGTTTCTGTTTACTCCTGCTTTCCCCAACTGCTCATTGACCCTAAGGAAATTATTCCCTTTCTGTGTGATCCACAGGCACTAGTCGAGTGCTTGAGCCCAAATGAAATATTTAACTGTTAATAAGTGGCAGTGCCAGATCCAACCAAGGGTGAATCTATTACCAGAGTTCACTCAGCAGGGATTTAATGTGGAATGTTTCTTGTTTGTGTGGAATGTTCCATGGTGGTGCGGTATGATACTTTAAACTGTGTGTTTATTCAGTCATCAAATCAGTTTTCAGCTTTTAGAATCTGTATAGTTTTTGCTTAAGCCATCTTTAAAGCCATATTTAAAGCCGTTATCTAATATGATTAGTGTGTAAGTTGTAAATAAGAACCATAAGTCCAGAAACTGCATCCTTTTTGCATAATTCTTTGATGGTTATGGCTGGGTGCACTTCAGTCCTCCAGCTACCTAAGCCGATTTTACACGCTTTGCTTAAATGTTACATACTTGGGTATTTTAGCAATACTCTGGGAGATATTCCAGGAATACAGGCAGTAATTTCCACTAGTCCTAATGAGACTAGAGTCTGCTTCGCACCTCAGCACAGAAGAATCATCTTGAAAAACTTCACAGGAATTAATAACTACAGCGGTGTTCACTTTCTTTCTTGGGAGGAGAGAATATTCTTTTAGCAGTACATTTCTTGGGCTGATCTTAAGCCTCCAATCAAAAGCCCCCATCTCTGACATGAATCATCTCTGAGGGCTGGGCATCCTTGTTACATTGCTACCAGGGAATGAGGATCCAGTCCTATTAAAACAATCCCATATCTAAAATTTGAGATGGGTTGTAGGAGGTGAGTTTGGTGAGAAGTTGCTCCAGCCTGCTGCATGTTTGGAAGCATTGTGGGATTTTTACCATTGCTTGTTCTGGGGAAGGAGAATTAGATATTTGCATTATATAGAAAATACATCTTCTTTCTCCCCTATTTGAAGAGCATTTGTTTTTAATATATACCCTCATGTGTTCGAATTGTTGGTCATACTAACCTTGGGCGGCACCCAAAGCTGTGAAGTCTGCAGTAGCTCCCCCGTGCTCCATCACCCTTTATGACTGGGTTTGCACTCCGTGTGTTCCAGGTACATGTACATCAATGTCTGTGTAATTTTATGTCCTTTTTTGGTTAAGAGTTATTTCAAGAATGGTTTGTAATTACATTCCGTCTTTAGCTAACTGGTAAAGTTGTAAAATTTTGTCTACAGGCATAACCACAAACCTTTCATTGTTCTAGCAGCACAGCGCAAAAGTAGTGTCAGCTTCATTAAAACAATGTGGGAAACACAGAGACTACATAAAACATTTTGCCACTTAGGAAATGGTTTTTTTGAACTTTGTTTTACTTATTTGTGACAGTTGATTATGAAGTAGACAGATAAATCTGCTGGATTTTTGTTTTCAAGTGCTTATAATATGCTGAAGGGGCAGACAGATGACAGAGTAGGGGAATATTAGTTTGAATTACAGAATGAATCACTGGATTAAAGAACTGAAGAGGAAAAGCTTGATTGCTGAAAATATTTTTGCTGAACAATAGTCCTGCTGTGTGAGAAATTGGTTCCATATGTGACATTTCTCCAACATACTTGAAAGGCTCTCCACTATCATTTGCATAAGTTTGTTTTATATATAAAAAAACTGATAGCACAAATGAAATCAGTGAAGAAATCTTAAGTGCTACTGCAATGAGAATATGAGGGCAGTACTGATCATTGTACATCAGTTTATAATGGCGATGTATAATTCTTCCCTGAGTGTTGGATAGATACGGATATAGTGTTCCATGCATCTCTGTAGATCTGAATGCCTTTACCAGTGCCTTATGCTTATGAGGTAGCTGGAGGACTGAAGTGCAAAGCTAGTGTATTTACCTGCATAATGTCTGTTGTCTTCAGCGAACGCACTCCTGTCCACAAATCTAAGCAATTGTATTTCTGTCATGTATTTGGAAGATCTCTGCCTGTTTATAGAATCACTATAAACAGTACAATGCACTAAATGTTGCATTAATTTTGAATTGGTATTCAACCAACTGAGTTAGCAGCATTTGTAAAGGTTTGATGTGAAAATATAATGGTCAAATCAGAAAGTTCTTGCATTCTTAGTTAATTCTGATCATGAGGAGTACTGAATATTCATAATTTGATGTAATGAATATCACCATTGTTGTCTCTTTACTAAATCTTTTTGCATCGATCCATAATCTTCTGCTAAAGTGCACTTGGCTTTTAAGTTTGCGCGCAGTGGTGAAAAGAAAATAAGAGAGCAATCTGGTAAATTCTAGCATTCTTACCAAATATTTTGGAAAATCTTTGGATTTTCCACTCATATGATCTGAAGTGGCTCTTGCTATTATCAAACTTCGAAATCTTTGAACCAATCTTTTATTCATAAAAGAAAGTTTTCTCATCTCAAATTTCCCCACTTGATATTTTGACATTTAAAAATCATGGTCTGTCATTTCTTTTCTGGCTTTTCCACTCTTACCCAACCACTCACTGACAAACTGACAAGCAATTCAACTCCATGACAAAGCTATAATCTGATTTTCCAGTGGGGATGTTACGCTTCATAATCACTGGATGACAGACAGGACTACTCTTATAAGCATTAGCTTTAATGGTTGTGTTGATCTATTTGCTGTTGTAAAAATTGAAGGCGGCTAGTTATATAGCTGCATAAAAAGGGAAAAATTTACATCGTTATGGAGGAATTGGGTGAGCTGGAATAAAGTGCCAGCTGAGTCATGGCAGAGGTGGAGTTTTTCCAGTGTGGAACTTTAAAGGCTGGTCAGCAAGATGTGGAAAAAGCTGAACTGTTTTTTGGAGGGGACAAAAATTTGAAATATTTGAAATAATTTCATTTCAATTTTGTAACTGAAAAATTGGCACAAATTATAGAATTTTATATTGAAATGTTTCATTTAATTCACTGAGCTGCAGTCATCTCCATTTCTGCATGCAAACAAAAATGATTTATCTGTCCAATTTCCCCTTTCTCTCTCAAACTAAAGCAAGAAATTCATGAAGCACTCAACAGGTCATGCAGTATCTATGGAAAGAGATAGAGAGTTAATCTTTTAGGTAAAAGACCCTTCTGCAGAATTGGGAAGAGAAAGTTACAGAGAAGGTCAGAGGGGACAGTGGTTAGGGCAAAGGGAATATCTCTGTTCGGGTGAGGACAGGTTGTCGTGGGGATAAGATGTAGATGAAGTTAACTGATTGATAGATTAATGAAGGAAGCTAGAGAGAAAGCAGCTTTGAAGAAACACAAAACCTATGAAAAGATAGAGAGCACAAGAGAGAAAAAGACCACAAACAACAGATCATAAAAGCTGCAAAATGCCCAGCAGGTCAGGCCATGCTAGTGGATAGAGAAAAACGGAGCCATTATTACTTACTTTCTCTCCACCCAAAGATGTCAAATTTTCTTCAGTGCCTAAAACTTACCTTCTGATCAAATGGATTCCGCATTAGAAGGTTATGCTCCCCTCATTTACAGTTTTGTCTAATTATGTTATCGGAAGATTGCAAAAATCCTCCTGCATCTTAAGGTAGTAAGGTGGGTACCTGATCACCAAAGCATTAACTAAATTTTAAGAAAATTTGTAGCAATCTTGATGCAGTTCCAGCAAATAGAAATGGAATTATTTGAAGAACAAAATTGGACAGAGCAAGTTTTCTCTGTACAGGTCATTCATCAAGTAATGCTGGATTCTTCTTGTAATAACTTCACAGTTGGCTTCTGTTCCTATTGGTAAATCATAGCAGCAATTGAAAAATTTTGAAGGTCATCAACCCTTCCTGTGACCCAAAGGTTAACTTTTCATGAGTGTGCAGATGGCTGGTTAGTATTTCTGATGGAAGATATCAGGGTCCTCTGGATTATATAAATTATAGCACTCCATTTCCAGCTTCCATTGCCAGTGAACACTGGTTACATTATGCTTGTTGTATACATTTCATTAGGGATTTAATGATTGCTCGTTATTTGGCTGCTAGAATTGAATCTTGGAAGCCACTAACAAAATCGGTAATCGACTTTGTTGCTTGTATTTATGGTGTAGTGGGTGTGTTTATTTGCAGAGCGTCACCCATTTTGTTTGACAGACTTCCATTCAAAATTCAATGTGTTTTGAAATTACCCTATCCTGTGTATGTTTTTTTTGATATCACAGGGAAAATTTGCCTAAATTACAGAACATTTTTTCACTTTTGAGACTCTTATCTATTAACACCATACTATACTTTCTAAAGATCCTTCTGCATAGGCCTAAAGCTCCCTCTCCTCTCACAAAAAAAAAGAACTTTATAGTTCTCATGTCAACTTTGAGTTAAAAATGGCACATTGATGCTTTATAGTTTTATGCCTTGGGGTAATATACACAAAGGGAAAATGTAAACAATACAGTTACCATGCTGCTCTTGGTGACTGAGGAGGGATATCAGTAAACTTGGCCTTGAGCATTTTCATGATGCTATGCATGCTGGTCACAGATAATGCCTGATAATTCTCATTATAATCTTCTGGTAATGATCTCTGTAGATAACTCCCTGTAAAGGCAATTGAGTAGTTAAGCCCAGAGAAATGATGATCCCTGATTTTGTTTTAAAAACTTGAATTATTCAGTCTGGTGTAGTGATATGTACACTGACAGAGAGAGGATCCATCATTAAAGGTTTTTTGAGGTGATTCCTTACAATAGTGTAAAGGCATATCCAGATTTTATTCTCAGGTGTGGTGGGGGTGGGGGCAAAAGAAAAAAATCAACCAACTGATAATTATAAAAGGCAATAGACCACAAGGGGTGTTTGGCTACAACCATACAGGATTTTGGCAAGACCACAACTGGAATATTGCCTTCAGTTACAGTCTCTATATTTCATATGTTCACAGGGCTTGAGGAGGCCGTTCGACCCATTGAGTCAATGCTGGATCTCAGATCTATCAGTCCAATTCCTCCATATATTTCCCTGTAACTGGTTCTCTCTCGCATGCCCATCACCATAATCCCCCCCCCCCCCCCCGTTTCTTCTTCCACATTAAGCTGGGGGACTTTGTCCTGTGGAGAAAAACATGACCAAAATACACATGCTCTCCGTAGAGTTAAAAATAAGAGAGAATCTCATTGAAATGCATAAGAATCCAAGAGGACCAGTTAAGATAATGCTGTAAGAATATTTTCCTGGAAAATATTGTCATCTATAATTAAAGATAGAGTAACTGCCGTGAAATATTTTAATTGGTCAAAAATGGTTTTATAAAGGATAAATAATTCTTGATGAACCTGTCTGAGTTACTTACTTTGAAGAAGTGATGAAAATATTAGAATGAGTCTGTCTGTGGATATTTAAGTCATTTGAATGATTTCATAAAATTCCAGAGGAATTTTATAAAGTCATTCGACAGACTGTTAACTAAGGTTGGTGCTCATTGAACTGATGGCAAATAATTGTCCTGGTTAATAAGTTGGCTAACTAGCAGATGATAAACTGTGTTCATTGGCAAGTACTCAAACAGACAGGTTCTACAAAGGGCTGCAACAATTCGTTGCATGTATAAGGTAAGTTGATGGATAGAAAGCCACAAATTGAGTTTGCTCATAACCAGACAAATAGGCTATTAAGCAATTCATTTTGGTGCTCAAGATTTTTAGATCATCATGCCGTTTGCTAGGATGTTAATAGGTGCAGGTAAAGGAGATAGAAACTGAGCCTGTTTTGTTGGCTGCACCTCAGAGCATGGACACCTGCCTGCCAGTTGATTTCATTGTATTGCTAGATCCTTAACATCTTTATGCATGTATGATGCTCAATTTCTGATAAAAGTTTTGAGTGCATCCCAAACCATCAACAAGCCCACATTCTTATCCAAATATTTTTTTTATCACTTAGGAATTTGTTGAAAGTAGAAAGAGATTGCATCTTCTTTGCAATGTACACTGATTAAGTTCTGATTTGGTTGTTACGCCCAGAGATCTAATCAAGGCTACCACCATACCTTGTGGGACAAATGAAATGTGGGGAATACATTGCAAGTGCTGCAGCAATTATAGGTGAAAGCATTGATCTCAGCTCATGCTCCCCAGTTAGATTAATCTAGCCTGGTGTAAGGGATGATAGGCCATAGTTTGATTTCTGCACCGTACAAATAACATCTGCTGTTCATTACACTTGTCCACAGACCTGAATTGGGACATTAATTTGTAACTTAATGAAAAGAATTTACTGTTGGGGTCATCTCGCACATCTCTGCTTATTGTGGCTTTTCAATAAGCAGAGTTATGTGAGGTAACCTGGTTCTAGCCCAGTAGGTTTTAGAAGTTAAAAAAAGTCTTGGTTTAAAGAAAGAGGTTATGAAAAGAAATTTCAGCTATCTTATTCCTGTGTATATTTTGTAGTCTTCATTTAGGATGAATTAAAATGTTTAAAATACTTCACAAACATTGTGCTTTTTTTCCTTTGGTTTATTACTCTGAATATTTGTAATTGGCTGCTTAATCAGCTTGATGACATCAGAGCTGTTGGAAGTCAGGGAACTCTGAACTCTCTGAATTCAGTATCAGATAATGGGAAGTCCATGCCACTGCAATTGCTGGGTCTTTGTGGGCAGCTTTCTTTAAGGTCAGCAGGGTTGGTGCAACTATTTCACAGCAAAGTGCAAGATCCACACCAGACTGTTAACAAGAGAGCAAGCCAGGTAGTGAAGAGAAGATGCCATCAAACATTTTGGAAAGGCTAATCTTTTTACTTAGCAGATAAGGCCCCATAGGTCTTTCCAGGATTTTGTTGTTTTATACATCTGTCCTGCTTTTCTATATTCCTTTAGTGACGCTCCTTTATCCAACCACCAAGCATCACAATCTCTGTCTGTCTCTGTCCTTTCCTCTATCTGGGCTGAAGGCTGTATTTTCAATTACAATAAAACACCAATAATTAGCTATCTGCCTATTCAAAATCCCCATGGTTAGGCACTCGCTGGGGTCTTGTTTTCCATTCTCCTTTTAAACTTATTGAATTCATTGGAAAACATTAATAATGTGTAACATCTTAAAATAAAGTGAATCAAAAGTGTGTTGGTGTATCAATAGGAATAACATGTAACAATCCAGAAAATTGACCAGTTGCTAGGATGGCTGATAATCGGACTTCTACTGTATTGAGCAGATAAGAGTGAATGTACTATATTTTTTAATGATCTCTGTCCAGTCATAAAATGTTCTCTGTTCAATAAGGAAGGTTCGTGACCAATCTCCCAGAGAAGGATCATCTACTTTGTTGTAATCTGTCACCATAGACCTTGTCTTCTGAATACTATACAGTTAAAACTGCCTGCCAGTTTAATTCATTTCATTTGCTTGGGACCACTGCAGCACTTTTGTCCAGCTTTTTCCCTTGTGACCTCAAGCACACTTTTGATCTAATGTTTAAAGCCAATTAACTATGTATTATTGTGCATCTGTGGCTTTTACAAAATTAAATTAAAATTGATTAGATGCTGTGAAATTTGAAACAATGTGTTCTGCTTATGCAGCTTGTGCTTGAGTTTTGAACTGATTGTTTCTGACTTTTAACTTCCAGGCTATTTTCTGACCTTTCTGGCTCCTGTGAACAATATCACAATAGTGCAAGGCCAGACAGCAACCTTGCACTGCAAAGTTGCAGGGAATCCACTTCCGAACATAAGATGGCTGAAAAACGATGCACCAGTTTTTCAAGAAGCAAGGCGGATCACAATAAGGAAAACGGAATACGGTTCCCGGCTACGAATTCAAGATCTGGATACAACTGACACGGGCTACTACCAGTGTGTCGCATCTAATGGGAATAAAACCATCACAGCTACTGGGGTACTGTATGTGAAACTTGGTATGTATCTTTTTATATGCATATATGAACAATAGACCTTGGGTGTGGTCATTTCATGCTCCCTCCTATCCACACTTCACAAACTACACTGCTGACGAAAAACAGAGCTAACGTTTCAGGCCAAAGACTGCTTATCAGAATAAAGGATCTGCAATCTGAAACATTTAGCTCTGTTTCTCTTTCCATAGATGCTGCCTAACCCCCCCTCTCTCTCCTCCAGCCCCCACCACCCCCCCTTCACCTCCGGCTCTCCACCTCCACTGCCCCCCCCATTCTTCCTTTCACATACCCCCCGAGCCCCCATCACCCATTTTCATCTCCCAGTTCCACCAACCTGCTACCCCCTGACTTTACCCACCGTATCCCCTCCTCCATCTGGTTCCATCTGTCCTTCATCTCTCCCCATTATCACCTTATCAGATTGTAGCTCTTGTAGCCTTTATGTCCCTGCTTAACATCCTCCAGCCACTGACCCCACCTTCATCCTCCCCTCGTCCCACCTGGCTCCATCTGCCTCTTTTATTTCCTCATCTGCTTCCACCTATCACCCACCTGCCTCTGTCTCCCAACTCACCCCTCCCACCTTCCTCACCTGACTCCTGCTCATCATCCTTCTCCCCTATCACCTACTGGAGCCCATTGTACCCCTCCCCCATCCTCTTCCCTCTCCACTCTCTATCCTGATGCAGGGTCTCAAGCTGATTCCCCCCCCCCCCCCGCACAACAGTTTTAATTACAGTTAAATAACCAATACAGAACTAACAATTTATTTCTCGAAGTGGTCTCCTTCCTTCAGATTTTCATTATCGTTGGAGATATAAAAATTAAATAAAATCATTTTATTTAAAATCCTAACTTTTCTTTCATCTCTCAATAGCATCTTCCTTCCATACGTCATTTGACATTTAATTAAATATTCAATGTAATATTTGCTGTTCTGGACATTGCATGTCTTGGTGAGTATTTTTCACTCTGGTTGGAGAGGAGATGCAATATTGCTTGCTACATTCACAAACATCTCAGAAACCCACAGAAGTTAATGTGCTGTTCCGGCTCTAATTACTTCAAGTCATAATGCAAAAACCCGCAAAATTTCCATGGATAAGTGTTGTCAGTGATGAATGCCAGTCACTCATCTCAGACTGACAGCAAAATCCTGTGCCGGGAGGAAAGTCTTCAGACAATTACCCTTCAAATATTCTTGAGACAAAAAAACATTGTATGGACCATGTTACTTAGCAATGTTTTCAGTATTTTGTTCAGTATTCATTTTATTTTATATTCTTTTCTTATAGGTCAGTCTCCTACTCGCAATCCACATCACAGTTCACAGTAAGTATTACTAGCTGATGAGTTGACTTATATTTTTTTCAAAAATTTTGAGTGCCTTTTTCAAACATTAGGACTTTATTACTTTTTGTTTAGTTTTTATTGCATATTTCCAAGATCAGCTATGATGGGTGTTCTTATTTATTACGTTTTATTTTAAAACGTTGGGAAACATCTTCTTGTGGCACCCTCCCACAATGATGCAGTTGAAGTGAATTCATCACGCAAGAAAATATGTGGGCAACAAACTATGTTCCTCAAAGCTTTGCTTCTTCTCCAATCCTTTCTTCCCACCACATGTCCCCCTACCTCACCAGCTCTTTTTTTGCACTTGCGTTGGAAAAAGTTTAGAACTGCAGCGTAATATAGTTTCCCATTTGCCTTTTACTTCTGTTTACTTCATTTTAATGTCTGGGAAAGAAATAAATAATCACACATTGTGGTTATTTCATTATTTCCAATTACACAATTTTGTTTTGCTCTTGTTACTAGAGAAACCCACTGGAAGTGACACCCATTAAGGGAGGGTTTCAGTCTCATGCTAAGGAGTCAGTGTTTTGAGTTTGTGTGGAATTTTCTGTCTGAACAAAAATATTCTGCAACAAATCCTCAATTCTTACAGCTTATTTTTTTTTCCTTTGGCTTCAATGTCTTGGGTTAATTCTTTCATTACACAGACCTTGTTCAGTGCAGCCACCACCCTCAAACTGCCAAGTGATATTTGTTGGTTTTGGCAGCTTCCATTCCTGACAACCTGGCAACACCGATCTTAAGACGGACAGAATCTTGGAGGGCTAGGTATACAAGAGGTCAAAGGGAAAAGGCTGAAACAAAGGCTTCATTTCATTCGCATGTAATTCATCTCCATAAGGAGGTGAAATAAAAGTGTACAGTTCCAGCCAAGATCAACTTCTATTATTAAAGTGCATTTTCCAGTTTTTACTTCTTTAAGCTTATTGTGCTGAAGTGGAATGGCACCATTTTTATGCTTTGGACTTGTGACTCCTGGATGATGATTCATTGCCCCATTTATGTTGAGGAATCATTTCCCAGTTTTTCCATGTTTATACTGTAGGATGGTTTCAGAGCCCTGGCAAGCAATATTGGAATGGCCATGCATCAGCAAAATTTAGTCTTCTGCTATTCAGGAAGTGTGAATGCAGTGTTGAACAATTTTGTGTGCACCTGGCTACAGTTGAAACAGGAGCGATAGGGAGCAGAATTAAGAGAGAGAGAGAGAGCCATACACTGGAGCTAAAACATAAATTGAAAAGTGGTCCTGGTAAAATCTCTGTGAATATGACTGATGAAAGAGCAGGGCAATATATTAGAGACCAATAGTATAGGAAAAGAAAGAGCATGAAATTTGTAAACAGGTTTGAGACTAATAACATTTTTTTATAATTGTTAAAGATTCTATTTATCTATAGAAATAGTTTGATAAAGAAAACGTGGTGAAGGGACTGTTCTGTATTTTACTGCCATGTGTCATGTCTCCAGCAAGGAAAGATCAAATTTCAATAATAGTTTTTTCCATCTGTTTCTAACATCTCACTAATTATAATCATGAAATATAGTTTCAAAGGATTTGTTCACAACTATCACAACCAGTGCTATGTGCCTGATTTTTCAGCTTAAAAACATTTTTCTTAGAAATTCAATCATGTATCCTGTTCAACCTTGGTGTTACGTCATAGAATTTCTATGCCTGTGTCCAATGAAACAAACTGATGTTTCCAAATATTGTGTAAACTGCCAAGATGTCTCTCTGATTCATTTGTTGCATTTTAGCGTTACAAGTTTTTATTGAACCAGTGGCAACTTCGGTTATGTTGAAAGATGCTTTAGTTATTTGTAATAGTAACTAAATGGATACACAAGTAGCTAACAGTAATACAACCATAATTCAGTAAGTGGGTGTATTGTTAATATTCATGCAGATGTATTCCTGATGAATACTAATTTTTAAATTAGTATTTTGAACCTCGCATTGGTGTTTATTCATTACAGATCATTATTAGTGATCGACTTAAATGTGCTGCAGTTATCATTGTTACCAAAACACAACACATGAACAATGGAATCATTTTTTTTTATTTCAAAAGACTTTTTTTCAAAAAAAAAATGTCAGGATGAATGTTGCCCAACTCTATCCTGTGAACTGCTGGTGCCTCTTGACTCGTGTACAGAACAAATTAATCAACAAATGAAGTTTTACTTAACTGCTTTCACAAATCGACTGCACCACCTTTAAACAAATGGAAACTCATTTTATTGAATTACAAAGCAAATGCACCCAAAATGAAAGTGTCATAATTATAATTGAAAAGCCAATTTATCACTTCTGGAACCTTTCAGTAATCTTTTCTCTTTCCCTCAATACCAGTTGTTTTCCCTTTTTTTTACTGGATTATCATCCATCCTGTAGCTGAATTACCCCATAAATTGTACTTTTTCATATATAATCCACTGGACACATTAATGCCTTGAGCCAATTTGGTGTACTGTGTTCAGTGTTGCCTCTGCCAACACTGGAGAAACCAAATGCAGATTGGGTGACAGCTTTACAGAACACTTCCATTCAGTCCGCAGCGGTGATCCAGTGTTTCCCGTTGTCTGTAACTTTAGCTCTCCATCCCACTCCCACTCTTGAGTGTGCTGCCTTTGGTCTCTTACAGTATTTCAACAAAGCTCAAACATGAGCTCAAAGAACAGCATCTTATCGCATAACTGGACACAAAACAGTCCTCAAGACCCAACATTGAATTGAACAATTTCAAATAATCACCTTGTCCATTTTGTATTGGAACTGGCCAGTTCTGATGAAAGATCATCATTGTGTAATATTAACTTTGTTTATCTCTCCACAGACATTGTCTGATCTGCTGAGAATATCCAGCATTCTGTTTTTTTTTCCAGATTTCCAGCAACAGCAGTGCTTTGTATCTCATAGTTCCAGCATTGCTTTTCTTCACTTTCCCAGGTTCTCCTTTATCTCCTATTCACATCAACTCCAGTCAGATTTGCTGCAAGTACCAAATCTTCACTATCACCATTTTTGTAATTCACTCTTTCTTGGTCTCCACTCTATCACAGACAGTCCCTTTGTTCTCTCCACACCCCCACCCCCAATCTTCTCTGCAGTCTGATTTCTAACTTTTCATGATTCTGATGAACTGTCATCAACCTAAAATGCCAAATCTGTCTCTCTGTCTACAGATACTGCCTGACCTGCTGAGTATTTCCAGCATTTTCTGTCTTTATTTCAGCTTTCCAGCATCTGTAGTTTTATTGTGTCTGTGTGTGGGGGTGGGGGGTGGGGGATTGAATTCTTATACTGGTGTTTCAGATCATTTTGCTACGAAACTACATTAGGGTTAGTTTATATTTTAGGAGTAAGAGGCTCAGCTTACGAGCTGGTTCAAACTATTTCAGTTGGTGGATTTTTCAATCACAATTTTGTGGTACTATTTCAGACATTCTGTTAGGACACTTGTCTATATTGGTTTAGAGATAAATGTGACACTCATGAAGATGACTGAATACATACTGAAACACTATGGGACTTGCATCCATAAATATTGCTGAGCACAAACTCTTGAAATCCTGAAGGCTAATGTTGCCGCTCTGGGAAAGCAAATTAGTCAAATCCTGAGAATTTGTTTGCAGAGATTCTCCATTTAAATCAATGTATTACAATAACAGCAAAAACATTTTAAAACCCCCACAACACAAATCTAGTTTTGTTATCCAGAGACAATATTGTTATACTATATTTATTTGTATTTAGGCATCTGAATACTTTGCTAATATTACAAAATAAGTTTAGGGGTTTTAATTAAAAATAAAGCTATTGGGTTATCTTTGTTTGCTGAACTTGTACAGATGTGTCAGAAATATATAAAATGCCATCTTGTATCAGATGTTTAATAGTGGAAAAACTCCATGCTGAACAATATTTTGGTGTTGACCTTGCTGTTTGTTTATACACTAAATGGTATCCAGGGTTTGTAATGAAATATATAATATTGATCTGAGTAATTACAACCATCCCAGGTACTGAAGACTAAATCTTGTGTATACAAAGAATCCTTTTATTTTTCCTTTCTTGCTTGCTGTTAATCTACTTGGCTATAACATGGTGTGTTCATTTGGAGCTCTATTTCATCTACTTTGTTTGCAATGATATATATCCAGTCGTTTCAAGCCAATTAATAGCTGCTCTGCCAAAGATAGTGAAGTTTCAGCATAAAAAATGTGATTATATTAGTTTTATATTTGTGTCAGCTGACTACAATGCAATTTTGGGTACTGAGTGAATTTCAGTCAGTTGAATTCCTGGCCAACATAGAAGTCCTGATGTAGGGCTTCAACACGAAATGTCGACAACCACCACTGCACCCCCCCACCCCCCCCACAGGTGCTTCTCGACCCACTGAGTACCTACAGCAGATTGTCTGTTACACCAGATTCCAGCATCTTCAGTCTCTTGTGTCTCTTATGCCAACATAATTGAGCTCGCTTCCTGGAAGAAAATCATTATTTTGCTTCAGATATTTCTTAATGTAAATTATTATTATTGTTTAGATCTTCTACACAGTTTCCATGAATACTTTTTAGTCATAAATATACACTTGCATTAAATTCACTGTTCTTAAAGTGCTGATGGGGGATCTCAACTATAATATTATAACTTGATCTCTCAATCAAGTTTTGTCCAATTCTAGAAGCATGGGATAGATAAGTTATGCTACCAATGTTCAGATGCATAGACAGGAATACCCATAGCACTGTAAGATTGTTAGATAAAAATTCAGTACAAGGAGTATTGTAGGTAAGGCAAATGAACTTAGAGCATGGATCAGCACATGCATTTATGAAAGGGATGACCACATTAATGGGACTATATTATAGACCTCTCAATAGTCAGCGGGATTTAGAGCAACAAATTTGTAGAGAGATAGAAGACAGTTGGAAGAAAAATAAGGTTGTGATAATAGGTGATTTTAATTTTCCACATATTGACTGGGACTCCCATACTGTAAAGGGATTGGATGGGATATAGTTTACCAAATGTGTTCAGGAAAATTTCCTTAGTCAACATGTAGAGGTCCCAACTACAGAGAGCATGATACTGGATCTCCACTTGGGGAATGAGACAGGGCAGGTGACAGAAGTGTGTGTAGGGGAACACTTTGGATCTAATGATCATAATTCCATTAGTTTCTAGATAATTATGGAGAAGGATAGGACCGGTGCTCTGGTTAAGATTCTGAATTGGAAGTAAGGTCAATTTTGATGGCATCAGAAGGGATCTGGCAGGTGTGGATTTGGGATAAGCTGTTCCTGTTAGAATAAAACACAAGGCTAGTAGGCTTAGGGAACCTTGGTTATTGAGGGATATTGAGGCCCTGGTAAAGAAAAAGAAGGTGGTGCATATCAGGTATAGGCAGTTAGGATCAAATGAGGTGCTTAAGGAGTATAAGAAATGCATGAGAGCACTTGAGAGAGAAATCAGGAGGGCAAAAAGAGGACATGAGGTTCCTCTTGCAGACAGGGTAAAAGAGAATCCCAAGGGCTTCTAAAGCTATTATAAGGAGCAAAAGGATAGCAAGGGACAAAATTAGTCCTCTTGAAAATCAGCATGGTCATCTATGCATGGAGCCAAAAAAGATGGGGGAAGATCTTAAATGAATTTTTTGCATCTGTATTTAGTATGGAGACAGACACAGGGTCTATAGAACTGAGGCAAAAGAGTAGTGAGGTCATGGACCGTATCTGGATTACAGAAGAGGAGCTGCTGGCTGTCTTGAGGCAAATTAAGGTGAATAAATCTCCAGGGCCTGACAAGGTGTCCCCTTGGACCTTGTGGGAGGCTAGTGCAGAAATTGCAGGGACCCTGGCAGAGATATTTATAATGTCCTTAGCCACGGGTGAGGTGCTGGAAGATAGCTAATGTTGTTCCATTGTTCAAGAAAGGCTCTGAGAATAAGCTGGTGAGCCTGATGTGAGTCATGGGTAAATTATTGGAAGGTATTCTAAGGGACAGGATATATAAGTATTTGGATAGACAGGGCCTGATTAAGGATAGTCAACATAGCTTTGTGCGTGGTAGGTCACGTCTAACCAATTTTATGGAGTTTTTTTGAGGTGGATCCAAGAAGGTCGATGAGGAAAAGGCAGTGGCGTTGTCTACATGGACTTTATCAAGGCCTTTGACAAAGTCCCACGTGGGAGGCTGGTCCAGAAGATTAAGTCACTTGGCATTCAGGATGAAGTAGTCAATTGGATTCGACATTGGCTTGGCAAGAGAAGCCAGAGAGTGGTCGTAGATGGCTGTCTCTCTAAATGGAGGCCTGTGTCTAGTGGTGTGCCACAGGGATCGGTGCTGGGTCCATTGTTGTTTATCATCTATAATAATGATTTAGATGACGTGGCAAACTAGATCAGCAAATTTGCGAATGACACCAAGATTGGAGCGTAGTGGACAGTGAGGAAGGCTATCAAGGCTCGCAGTGTGATCTTGACCAGCTAAGTAAATGGGCTGAAAAATGGCAGATGGAATTTAATGCAGACAAGTGTGAGCTGTTGCACTTTGGGAGGACAAACCAGGGTAACACTTGCACAGTGAATAGTAGGACTCTGAGGTGTGTGGTAGAACAAAGGGAACTGGGAATACAGATCCATAGTTCCTTGAAAATGGTGTCACAGGTAGATAGGGTTGTATAGAGAGCTTTTAGCACTTTGGCCTTTATGAATCAGGGCACTGAGTACAGGAGTTGGGATCTTATGTTGAAGTTGTACAAGATGTTGGTGAGGCCGAATTTAGAGTATTGTGTGCAGTTTTGGTCATCTGCCTCCAGGAAAGATATCAATAAGCTTGAAAGAGTGCAGAGAAAATTTACAAGGATGTTGCCAGGACTTGAGTACCTGGGTTATAGAGAAAGGTTGAATAGGTAAGGACAATATCCCCTGGAGCGTAGGAGAATAAAGGGAGATCTTATAGAGGTATACAAAATTATGAGGGGTATGGATAGGGTGAATGCATGCAGGCTTTTTCCCCTCAGGTTGGGTGAGACTAGAACTAGAGGGCACAGGATTAGGGTGAAAAGTGAAATATTTAAGGGGAATCTAAGGGGAAACTTCTTCACTCAGAGGGTGGTGCAAGTGTGGAACGAGCTGCCAGTGGAAGTGGTAGATGCAGGTTCAATTGTAACATGTAAGAGAAGTTTGGATAGGTACATGGATGGGGAGGGGTTTGGAGGGATTTGATCTGGGTGCAGGTAGATAGGACTAGGCAGAAAATTGGATGGCATGGACTAGATGGGCCAAAGGGCCTGTTTCTGTGCTGTAGTACTCTATGACTCTAGAAAATTATCAGGTTGAACTGGGTCTGTGGGGAGAGAGAAAGAGTTATTGTAACAGGTTGATGAGTCTCCTTTGGAGATAAAGTTGGCTCTTTTGCAACTATCTGATATTTGGTCAATTTATCATTGGTAATTCAAAATATTGAATGAAAAGAAGTCCTCCTGCTTTGCTATCTTTCCTGTTTTAGTATATTGTGCATGTTCATTGGATCATATTTGAGACTCAAATCATTTTGGCTTTAGCCTTTTGACGTGAATACCATTTAAAGGTATTGAACACTCAGGGGTTTCTTTCTTGGGCAACAAAGCCACTAACTTGATTTTGAATATTATGCAGTCAGCTGCAATTAATTTTTCTCCAACCTACCCAATTGGGCTGAAGGGCCTGTTTCCATGCTGTACGGCTCTATGACTGCAACAAATAGCATAAGAAAAAGTACTGCAGAAAGAAGATGGGCCACTAAACCCTCAGTCAAGGTTCTCTCCTCAGTAGCACAGTTTGTGATTTTCCCCTGTGGCTTTTCTAATATCTGCACCTTAAGAGGGTGCAGCAATGTACTGAACAATACAAAGAAATGAATATAAAAGGTCTTTGAACACAGATTTCTCAATTGCACTAGGTGCATCTTGCCCTCTTTGTAAACCAATGCTGTTGCTACAGCTGTGATTTGTGTTAATAATTGACAGAATAAGGAATTTACTTGGAAGAGTAACATTCATTGCACATCCCTAAGGCTACCTCAGTACATGCTTTTGGTGATCAGATCTCTGGAGTGGAATGTGAGCTCACAACCTCTGAGAAAAGAATGTTTCCAACTAGGAAAGCCCAAAAGTCATCAGTGAACTAGTTGGATTCGTTTCTAATACTAACCTGTTATTCCAGATTGTGTTACCAAATTCAAAAAGACAAACTGTTATGGTGTAGATTTGAAGTCACAGATTATCAGTTAAACTCTAGATTATTAGAACAGTAACATGACCTCTGTGCTACGGTAGCACCTAGCATTTAGTTGCTATCTCTATGAAAGGAACAGACTGCATGGCCAGCTGAAGAAATAGTTGTTTGCTTTCATTTTGCTGTGTGAACATGTCATTCCCACAGTACTGAGGGAGACTTGTTTTCAGTCTATGTTGAAATGAACCTCTGGCAAACACTCACTTTCCATCTGTTATGTTTCACGTAATCAGCAGAGGAAAATTGGATGACAGGTTAAGAAAGTTCATCAGGTGGAGGATGCTTTCAATTCAGCCATTCTCCTCTCTCAGATGTCCAGTGCTATTTCTGATCTATGTGGTGTCCCTTGGTGACATCATTTGAAAATGTTCTCATGTCCCATGTGTGTTGACCAGACCCAGATCAATCCTTCCAGATCCTCTGAAATACTTTTGTCTTTGATTTGTCACACTTCTTACCCAATCTCTAGTAATGGATGAGCAGAAATTTCCTCCTTCAGGGGAGGAAACCTGCCATCATCAGCTGACATGTATGTGACTCCAGACTTTCAACATTTGATTGACTCGTAAATGCCCTTTGAAGTACCTCATAATACACTCAGTTGTACCATTACCATTATGTTCAAACAGAAAGGATATAACTGGGAGAACGACCTGGCATCAACCTAAACACTGAATTCAGTCACAGCAAAGTCACATCCAGCCCAGACAATATTACAAAATCCTCCTCACAAAGATCTGATGATTGGCGTCTTAATTGGGAGGGCTGACGCATAGACTGCTCAACAACAGCCTGAAGAAATCATACTCTCAGAATCGTACCTTGCAGACAATCTGCCAGACTCCTCCATCATCGTCCCTGGGATGTCAGCAACAGAAGTAGCAGCAGGATGGTATACAGGACATCACCACCTGCTCTGCTCCCTCAATTCAATAATCAATGCTCCTCCATGTTGACCAACACTTGGAAGAAGCACAGAAAGGAGCAAGGGCGCAGAATATATTCTGGATGAGGGGTTTCAATGTCGGTCACTGGGAGTGACCTGGTAGCACCATGACTGACTGAGCAGTCCTGAAGCATATCACTGCTGACTGTGGACACAAGAGACTGTAGCTGCTGGGATCTGGAGCAAAAAAAACAAACTGTTGCAGGAACTCAGTGGGTCAGGCAGCATCTGTGGAGGGAAAAGGATAGTCCGTGTTTCAGGTTAAGATCCTTCATCTGGACCGTCAATGCTTAATGGGACAGATTCAGAACAGACCTGACAGCACATAACTATCTTCTACGAGGTGCTGTGGGCCATCAGCACTGCCACAATCTCATGGCCTGGCATATCCCTCGCTCTACATTACAATCTGCCCAGGGGATCAACCCTGGTTCAGCGATGAGTGCAGAAGGGACACCTGGCATACCTAAAAATGAGGTGCCACGCCAGTGAAGCTGTAATGCTAAACAGAATAAACGGTATGCACTGGAATGAGCTAAGCGATCTTGCAACCAACAGATCAGGTCAAAGCTCTGCAGTCCTACTGCACTGAGCTGCAAATGGTGGTGGATAATTAAACAACTAACAGGAGGAGGTTGTTCCAGGAAAATCCCATCTTCAGTGATGCTAGGACCTATCTTACAAGTGCTTGAGGCAAGACTGAAGAATTTACAATCCTCCCAAGGTTCCCACCAACCTAAAGGCCAGTCTTCAGCCATTCAATTCACTTTAGGTGATATAATGAAATGGCTCGGAGCACTGAATACAGAGAGGCTATGGGACCAGTCAATACCCCAGCTGAAGAATTTGAGACCGAAACTAGCTTATTCCCTAGCCAAACTGTTCCACCACAGTTACAACCCTAGCATCCACCCAACAATGGGGAAAATTGCCCAGCTATATCCTGTATACCAAAAAATGGCAAATCCAGTTTGATTAATTACTGCCTGACTAACCTATCTCAATCATCAACAAAGTGATGAAAGGTTTCACTGACTGTACTGTTGAGCAATGCATACTCACCAATAACGTATTCATCAATGCCTCCCTTAGGCTTTCCCAGGACCACTTGATTCTAGACTTCATTGCAGCTTTGGCCCCTCAATAAGCTGAATTCCAGAGGAGTGATGAGAGTGACTGCCATAGAACCATAGAGCACAAAACAGGCCCTTCGGCCCACCATGTTGTGCCGTCCATCAAACCACCCTCACGCTATCTAACCCTTTCCTCCCGCATATCCCTCTATCCCACATTCCTCCATATGCCTATCCAACAAGCTCTTGAACCTGTCCAATGTATCTGCCTCCACCACCTTAACATCAAGGCAGCATTTCATCAAGCGTGACATCAAGGTGCCCTCGTAAATAGCTGGCCAGGGGAAAACTCTCCAATATTGGAGTCATACTTTGCATAAAGGAAGATGTTTGTAGTGATTGGAAATCAGTCATCCCAGCTCTAGGACATTACAGCAGGAGATCCTCAGGGTAGTGCCCTAGACCCGACTGTCTTGAACTGCTTCACCAATGACTTTCCTTCCATCATAAAGGTTAAGTGTGGAAATGTTTGCTGCTGATTGCGCAGTGTTCAACTCCTCACGAATTAAGCAGGCTATGCCTGCCTACAGCAAGACCTAATCAACTTACTGGCAAGTTGGGATGATTGAAGTTGTCTTCACGAGCAGATCTGAAGCAAGAGAATGACACAAACTGAAAGTGAAGTTCTATTATATAAATTCAAGTTGTTTTGGATGGATTTGGAAATAGTTTTAAAAGGATTGATGGTGGATGTGCAATGCTTAATATTTAAAGGAATATTTTTTAACTCTCAACATATTAAAAAAAAAACTTGCATGTCGGATAGAGCCAATATAGCCTTCCTGTCCACCACCTGGAATTTGCTCCATTTCTAACTGAAGGGCTTACACTGCCCATTTTGTAGTACGTTGGGATCCATTGACCCATGCATAGACCTAAAGCAGGAAGACATGCCTGGTGCAGAAGTATCTGCTGAAGCAGTTGGTATTAAAATAATGACAAAATCCTCTGGTCGTGCCTTTTACTAAATTTCTGGGGCTGATAAGGGCCATAAAATCAGCAGAATCTGGTTAAACTATCAAATGCAAAACACAGCATCATTATTCCCTGAATTTTAACTATGGAAAGTCATTATTTGCTATCAATCCAAACACACACTGGGTAGCCATTAACTGTTAGCATGTGTTTCTTTATACACACTTCTCAATATCTGATTACTTGGATAAGTTTAAATGATACCTGTTTCACTTGAGTGGCCATCAGGAAAGATTCAGATTTTCAATCTGGCCCTCATATTAAGAAGTTTGTGCATCACTGGGTTAAATGAATTACCCAGAGCAGGAAACACACCATCCCTTTGACGTTCCTAGCATAGGCTCAAGTGAAATGTATTTATTTTGCAGTGATGATGATAATGAAGATGGATTCTGCCAACCATATAGAGGAATTGCCTGTGCCCGATTCATTGGAAACCAGAGCATTTATGTTGATTCCCTCCAAATGCAGGGAGAAATTGAAAACCGAATTACTGGTAAGCAGTGTATCCCCCTATCACAAGCTATTAACCATTTGCAATTCTCATTGAAGAGAGAACGCTGCCATTTTTTAAAAATCAAAAATAGGTTGCAAGACAAACCCCTCATCATTCATATTTAAAAATGTCTAGACATATTGTTTGTTTTTAATCTTTGAAAATATATTTATACTATTGTGCATGCCACACAAACTGATTTGTCTGCATGTTCAAACAAAGAGCATTTTTCAGTGACATTTCTTTCTAGTTTTTGAACTCTAGCCATTGCTTGTTGAAACGGCTGTACTTTCTCTTTCTGTTTATTAAAGTCCTGTTTAATGATGTAGGACTATCATCTTGAGGTATATCATTAAAGTTAGAGGAATAAAAAATATGATTGGAAAATTTTAAAATAATAGTTCTTTAACTTTTTGATGACGTGTCTATATAAGAGCTACACAATTTAAAAGCTGAAACAAAAACAAAGCGAATTGCCCAAGTTTGTTGTGCACTAGTTCATCTGCCTCTTACTATCATATGTACTATCTCCTTGTGATGTTATCTGTGTCTTGATTTGACTCTGTCTCCCACAGTGTGGGTCAGAAGCTCCAACTTTTCCTTTCCCAGCAAGGCTGCCATTTAGTGATTTGAAATACTGTTGATGCCTGTATTTATAGGAAAGAAGTTTATGTAAGATGCTCATGGAATTTACAGGAGTGCAATTTACTTTGGCAAGAGCAAAGTCGTACCTTTTGTGATCTTGCAGTCTGTTTGTCCTTTTATTTAAACTCGGTGGAAAAGAAAATCATGCAGTTTGTAAAACAGACTTTTTTTCATCTTAACACACAGGTCAAATTTCACCCCTTTATTATTTCATTACAACTAAAATGCTTATTGAACAATTTTGACATGACGGAGATACTATTGTATTGCCAGGAATTATTTTTAAACATCAAAAAATAATGAAACAAATTGTAATTGTGCAAAACAGAGAGGGCCTGAGAAATTTAGCTTTGAGGATAAAATTACAGAGTTCTTGCTTGAGTCACGTTTTCTGATCCATAAGATTTGTGCTACTTGCTTTTTGTTACGAGGTATTCCTCCACTCCCTTCATAAAATGAACTATGACACCTTTGCTTTGTTTTTGCCTTTGATTAATCCTTTTTCTCTTTCTACTGCTTCCCAGCCTGCCCCTTGTCCTCTTGCTATTTACAAGTCTTCAGTGAGCATGTTATTGCTAAGATTGTAATACCACTATAACAGGCACTGCTTTCAATGCTGATGAACTATTTTATAAAGATTCTATTATCTCTGAAATGATTAAGGTGCCTTCAAATTAATGCCAGATAAATGTTTCCAACATGTGCAACAAATTCCTTTCTCAAGACTGAGCATTTGGCACATTATCCTCCTTCCTTCTATTGATCGGTTTGTGCAAAAGTTTATTTGAAATGTGCAATTCCTGTGTTGAACAAGGTAGGATTTTCTAGCAATACAAGGGTCTACTGTGCTGACAATATGAATGCAGCAATGAATATTCACTTCCTTTAGTATAGAGACACCATATGGTAAAGTGAAGCAATTGCTGCCTTGTAGATATTTTGAGACGTGGTAATTAAATATTGCTTGATAAATGAATGAAATCAATGGAAAAGGAATGATTTACTGACATGTTTTCAAAGAATAAAGATCTAAAGTTGTTGAATGATGAAGCTTTTGGTTTTGGGTGTTGATTTTATTTCACAACGCATTAGAATTAGTTTGGGTTGCACCCTCCATGCAATGAATCTTTATTTGTCCATGATAGACTTCAGTGCCATTTTGCTTCCAAGCTGATAAAACTTTGTCAGCTGTCACTGATAGTATTTGATGGGAGGAAATGGGTAAAATCTGGCCCTTGTACAGTTTAATGTGGACTTAAAGGTGGGATACTTTTTGGGGATTCTGGCTCCCAGTAGCCTTAATCCAAACAATTTTGAGAAGTGTATGTGGAAAAGGTTACTCTGCGTATCAGTATCAAAATAATATTGCTTGCATTTGTTTTGCATTAGTCAGTCTATGTTACTCTGAACAATTAGCATTTATGACCAACAATATTAAATTGATCAACTGTTGGATCATTGATAACACAGGTATGTTTTGTTTGAAAGCATCATTTGCTTTGAAGTGAAGCTGTCCTTGGCTGGAATTCATTCCAAATAATTTTGTTGAACTTTCTGTAAAGAAAACCACTAGTGTGTATGTAGTTTTGCTTTATTTTGATTTTCATGAAAAGTTCACTATCTAAAATTTCAATTTCTCACATTTTTAGTGACCAAGCAACATTGGGGGGAAAAAAAATTATCTCTTTTCTGAAGGCTAATGTTATTGATATGAAATATTTTCACTTTAGACCAGTTGAAGCTTGAAGTTAGTGTGATAATCAAAGCGAAAATGTATAGCTGGTACAAGTAAATTATAGTAATGTACTTGATAACTATGGTTTAAAAGCAGTAGTATTCAAATCAATTGTGTTTTCCCATTTCAGCTGCATTTACTATGATTGGCACTTCCACCCACCTCTCGGATCAGTGCTCACAGTTTGCCATCCCATCCTTCTGCCACTTTGTGTTCCCACTCTGTGATGATAATTCCCGTAACCCCAAACCACGGGAATTATGCCGGGATGAGTGTGAAGTTCTGGAAAATGATCTGTGCAAAACAGAATACATTATTGCAAGGTCAAACCCGCTCATTCTTATGCAGCTTCAATTGCCGAACTGTGAGGACCTGCCACTCCCAGAAAGCCCGGAGTCTGCAAACTGTATGAGAATTGGAATTCCCGTGGATAGGATTAACAAATGTAAGTATGAAAAAGATCATTTGTTGACAAATCACATCAATCATTGACTTGTTGCATCTTCCCAATGATCTTCCTTAGATCAAGTTGTCATTTAACTAGATATCAGGTGTTAAAAGACTCTTACTGATCACAAGGCATGCAAAATCTACTTTAAGGACAATTAATGCTGAACCTGAGAGAATATATAATCTAGAGCTACAAAAATTTGTAACCTGATGCTCAAAATAACTCAACAGCAGCTGATCCTGAACTTGCATTACCTCAATATGCTTTTTTACTGATATCATCATTTTTCTAGTCCTAGTTCTCAAATCATTAACCTCATTCTGAATGTTGAAGCATCCACATAGCTGGTGATAATTCTGTACATTTCCTTCCCTAGATATTAATCTCAAAATAACTTCCTGTCTGAGCTCTAGGCTTTTGTGCTTACATGCACACCAGTTTTAACTGGTAATAAGTCAGTGTAACTAAAAATGATAAGGTTAACTGTGTTGTTCCACTCTTCTAGATTTATGTTACTTTGCATCTTCGCAGGTTTTGTTTCATAGAATTTTAAAAAAACCTTTCAAAAGAGTAACCCAAAATAACTTTTTGATCCAGAGAGATAGAGATGGAGAAGGGTGTATACAACAAGAATGAAATATGTTTGTACATATTTTGCCTTGGTTTCACAAGGGTGAAGTTCCTCAGGGTCTCATCCACCCTATTGTCACACTGGATTTTTTTTTGCAGAAAACTTTTCTTATGATGCACATATGGTTTCTACAGAATTAACTACAGAGTTTTAACAGCCAGCTAAATTAGTATTTTTGTGAATGTGGTGTTTTAAAATTTGTTACTGTTTTTTAGCTAACAGACTTGGGAGGAAAATCTAAGTGTTTCTTGCATGTGTAAACTTCAAAATTAGCCCTGTTTAGTTTTTGAATTTAAAGGCCAATTACTCAAAGTCAAGGCTATCGCATGAACACTATTCAGAGATGTAAACAACCAAATTTGACTCAAGTCTGTTGGAAGTAAATAGTAGTTAACACTTGAAAATTTGCCAAAAAGCATCCTAAGACAGTTTGAGAGAATGAGCAGGTTGATATTCTTGAAAGATAATAATTCTATGTGTATTTAACAGTTAATTTATAAAACTTTTAATTACAGTTTTTACAGATATACTTCAAGTATTGGATAAAATCCAAGTACATATGCATTTTTTATGTTACATAAGTCTCTTGTTTATTGTTTAATGAATGCCTCAAATTTTAACATTTGAAAACTGGTGAACTTTTACAGTTGCTTAAGATAATCTGGTATTTAATAGGAAAGTTGAGAATGTGCTGTTCATTTATTTGTGTGAGGTAACTGAAATGCTATGAAGATCTTGGCCAGGCTAGATCTATTTGAAATTAGAAGTTGCAATTCACCCATGAAACAAGATAGGTTAAAAATGATCGAATCTGACAGGGAATTATGACAGCCTGGTTTTGTTCGGATACAGATGTGATTTTCTGTCGTGAACATTGAAAAAGGAATGTATTTGAATAGTGACACAAATATTGCTTCACAATTGAAGAATAAAGATTTCTAATCAATTCCACTTAAGTAAAGTAATGAAATGGTGTGAGTTTTAAGTGTAGTATCAATGGAGAAGCCTTCCTCTCCCAACCCAATTCAAGGATTGTAATACTCTGAAAATGGAACTTGTGCACTGGACTTTGTAGTGAGTAGAACCATTGGTTGTGATGTGGTTGCAGTAACTAGAACAATTTTGAGCCTCAAGTTTTCAAAAGTACACCTCCTTAGTAGTTAAAGTTTACTCTCCCAGTTGGCTGAACCATAAGTTCATTCGGCTAACGGCTAAATGCTTATTAATAGATCCTTTAAAGCCATATCATTGACCAGCAATCAGGATGTTAGCAAGTGATAAGAATCTCAGCAACAGCACTACAAAGTTAGATGACATGCAGCCACCTATACTTTTTATTTTATTAAAAGAATTCTTATGATTCCATCTGACTAAATACTAGATTTAAGTTAGTAAGCCTAATTTGCAAATGTATTTGTAAATTCCAGTAATATCCTTGGAACATGAACTGTTTTAATGAAGATTGCTGTTGAAGTTTGTTTTTACCGAGTCAACTGACTAAGATAAATAGGAAATGGTCAAAAAATAGATTTAAGCAAGAAAAATAAGAGCTGAGAAAGTTTCCTGTACATAGTGCGCACTCTCATCTGGCTACATATTCATTTTGGGGGTTACCCTATGTAAAAGTAAGTTATTGAATTAGTTGTTATTGTAAGATGTAGCATGCAATCAAAAATATTTTAAAGAAACCTGACACCAAGACATGTCAGCCACTTTGCCCTACTATTACATGTGGATTTTACTAGATTAACTGGAGAAGATTAAATTAATATTGGCAAAGTGTAACTTTTTTAAAAAGTGGCTTGATTGAAGGTGGTGTAATAGAAGAACCAGCATTAACTAGTGGAATAACTGGATTAGTTCTGACCATTGAAGTGCAAGGCATTAAGTCTAGTGTTCCCTATATGCTAAGTGTATCTTTGTTTAAGTTGGCCATACAGATCACAACTGCTACAATGGCAGTGGAGCAGATTATAGAGGAACTGTCAGCGTGACCAAATCTGGGTACAAGTGCCAGTTGTGGAATTCCCAATACCCTCATGCCCACCAGTTCAGCAGCTTGGAATATCCAGAACTTGGAGGTGGCCATGCTTACTGTCGAAATCCTGGTGGGCAAATGGATGGACCTTGGTGCTATACCCAGAGCGAAGCTCGTCTCGAACTCTGTGACATCCCTGCTTGCCGTAAGCATAGTAGCCTGTTTCATAATGTGTAACCTGCACCATAAAGACAAAAGTTAAATGTTGATAATGCGACAATAAACATGTTACAGTATAATGGTGAATTCACCTGTTTGTAATTTGAGCATTAAATAAATAAAAAGACAACCTATCATTGACCCAGAGACAAGGTGGTTGAGTGGATTAGCTTGCTAACCCTTCAGTTTTGGAGATGTCCTTGATGTGAGCTCTTGACTATACACTGATTATCTATTTCCACCTCTGTAACCTCTTCTGAATCTGATCTTGCCATAACTTATCTTTAGCTGAAACCTTCATCTATGCCTTTTGTTAAGTTTAGGCTTGACTATTCCAAGCAGTCTTAGCAGTCTTTCTCAATCCAGTCTTCGTAGACTTGGGGCAGTCCAAAAATGTGCTACTCATTCTTTAATTTGCTCCAACTCCCATATTAACCACTAATCCTGTGTTTCGATCTACATGGACTCATAGTTAAGTAAAGCCTTGGTTTTACAATGCTCACCCTTATTTTCATATCCATACATGGGTCTCACCCCTCAGGATCTCTATTATTTTGTCCAGCTCTGTAATTTTCAGAGCTATCCATGTTGTACTGATTCTGGACTTTTGACCATGCTTGAATTTAATGTCTTCATCGATGATAGCTGTGCATTCACCTCCCAAACCTCTCAGATATTGCACCCCTTCCATAGTTTTGCAAGATCAAAGATGTTATTTAAATCCAAGTTTAAATCCTGTGAGAGTGTGGCAATGGCTTTTATTAGCAAAGGGAGTAAGTTATGTTTAAAAGGCAGACAGTGCTTCAAAGACAAATTATGGTTTTGAAACTGTACTCTGGGATTACCTGGCCATCTGCTTAGGAAGAGGTTGGAGCCTCCAATAAGGATTTGAAGTTTTTGTCGAGCTCTTGTGATGGTGCCAGTTTACTGATGTTTAGCTGGACAGAGCTCTGGCTCACTTGTGGCTTGATGAGACAAGTATACCAGTCAAAAAACAAAATGCTGGAGGACTTTTAATTTTTGCTCCAGATTCCAGCATCTCTTGTGTCTCCAAGTATACCAGTAAGCTGGGGAAGTAAGAAATTTATTATTATTTTAAATACTTAAGTTTACTCTGTTATGCCTAAGATAATATCTATTGAACTACAAAATTACAATAAAATTTGCATGCTTACCTGTTATATTTTAGAGCACCTACTGAAATAATCAGCAGTAAAGTTATTCCAAAAATAATAGATTTGGGAGTTTGAAGAAATATTGATAAACGATTGGTAAAGAAAAATGGCTGAAAGTAAACTTATTTTAATGGTGTTTCAACTTCTTCCCACTTTCTCATCAACTTGCATTTTATTCAGAAAAATATTTATTGCAATATTAAAAATATGTTTAACATTTTTAATGACTATTACTAGAGTTAGTAATTTAAACACTGTTCCCATCTATGATTCTCCAAATTAAATTATGAATTAACTTCTGCAATTATCTTTTAAAAAAAACAAAATCTAAGTTTATAAGTAAATCTAAGCATATTTTGTAGTTATTTCAATTTGTATTATGAGATGCTCTAGAAAGGCAAACAGCCATATCAACATCACATCTGTGTTCATCTCTGCAGATCCACGTGAAAATAGCAAAATGGAGATTCTGTACATCCTTGTCCCAAGCATTGCCATTCCATTGGTCATTGCTTTGCTATTTTTCCTAATCTGCATGTGTCGAAACAAACACAAGGCTTCTACACCTTCTCCACAGAGGCGCCAACTGATGGCATCTCCTAGTCAGGATGTGGAGATGCCACTCATTAGTCCTCACAAACAGGTAACTTCTGTACTAATTTCTTGCAATCTTGTGATGATTTAAAAAATATTTTCTTCTCGCCTGTCAGCTTAGCTAAGTGGCAATATTCTCATCCTTCAACACTGTGAAGGTTTATGTGCATAATCTACAATGGCATTCTGGTGCAGTGGTTAAAGGGTGCTCTGTTATAAGAGGTGTTCTCTTTGTCATGGAATGTTAAACCAAGATCTTGTTTGGTTGGTCCAGTTGTGGAAATGGATTTGAAAATCCAATTGCACTATTCAAAGAAGAGTTTGGCATTTCTCAGCTGGCATTCCCTGGTCATATGTCTTATTGCTTATTATAGTTCTCACTGGTGGAGAAGAGCTGCCACATGTGTATGCAGTTGTAAATTGTCCCAATGTAATTGGCACTGTGAAGGGCTTTGAAACATCTTGGGATGAAATTTGTTTAGAACTACAGCTACATGATCTGTTCTTGGTGCTGTATTTAAATAAACACTTCTAAACTCAAGATCTCTTTGGCACAGCTACAGCTTAAATTCCAGGCTCTTGTATTTCCACAGAGTTTGTGCTATTTGATGAACACAGTTGGCTGGCTTGGTGTAGGCTAAATCACCGTCTGGATGGAAAAAGGTCCTGGATGACTGGAAATTCTACCCCATTTAGACTGGAGATTTGTATTCCATTTCGCAATTTTGACCCAGGGTTCAGCCGCCCACTCCCAATATTCTGTCAAAGGGAGTTTCCAAGTTCTCCCAGGAAGTTCCTTTCTTTATGTGATCAAGGTCTCATTAAAATTGACTTGATTTAAGTCCCTTTTGATGTCTACTTGGCTAAGTAAATGTCCCTGTCCTTGAAATTCAGGACAGCGTCTCCCAACAAATTGGGACCTTGCGAATCTCTAATTTACTGTGGCAGATCTGATGCACTTTGGGAACTTGACCAGTTTTCCAAAATTTCTATTTGATGACGCTGCTTGGAAGACCTGCTGTCAATCTGTTTATGCTTATAGATAATGATCGTATTGCTCTTGGCATTTCTACATTAGAATCCTGACCACTGTGACATTGAGATAAAAAATTCTTCTTTTGAAATTCAAGGATTCCTCTTAAAACCAGACTAAATGTTAAGCAATTATAATCATTCCTTTTATTGAAAGTATAATTCACCAATTCTAATGAAGATTTTCTGATGTACCTTTTTAATTAGAGCCAAAAGCACTGAATCATATGTTTTAGCCAAGTCTTTTCCATCACCATTGCACAAGCACGAAGCCTTGTATACGGTCACAAATATTAACATTGGACCTTGTGAAATCTTGTGCTAATTGCCACATGCCTCTCCCTAAGCTGATGAATCAGTTTCTTGTCATATGCAACACCATTTGGAAGCATCAGAGAGCACATCTGGTATGACTGGAAGTACCATTACCAAAAAAGCTGAATAGACTGTACTCACTTTCCCAGATGTATATATTTTGTAGAAGCTAGCTATTGTTCACCAATGAAACTACTCGAAGAATAGAGCTGCCAGACTAGGTGACAGGGGAAGTAAAGGGAGGTGGGGTGGGGGTTGGAGGAGAACTATTTGACCACGTCCTTGCTAATCTCCTTAACAGAGAGTAACTGTAGGAATGACCATCTCAAAGGCCATGTGGAGAAATGGCCCTAACCTCTCACTGAAGGTGACGACACATTGTTGGGAGCCATGGTCAGAGTTGTTCTGGCAGGTCAAAAGTGGCCATCCATGAATCACTGGGCCTGTAGCAGCAGCAACAGAATTACATTCCACACCAATCTGTAAGCTCTTGTCCCAGCACATGCCTCCCTCTACTAACAAATCAGGCAACTATGTGTGGCAAGGACCATGGAACAACAATCAGAATTAGTATTAGCCTTAAACAAAAATCATTGCTAAACTATTGAAGTTGCCACACAGGACTTCATGCAAACTGAACTAACGTGTTGCAGATCGAGGTAAATTATTCCATGACCAACATCCTGCCCCAGCGAGTCGGGAACGGTGGTAGACATTTATATAACCAACAGGAAATGGCAGCGCCACTTATAACCCCAGCCTCACTGATGCTGAGTCTCAAAATATGAATGCAAAGAAAACAGAACCAGAATTCCAAATGGATTGTCCAACTCGGTCTCATCACGAGCCACCCACCAACAAAGCAGCCAGTCTTTGGCTGATTGACTGTACTCACTTTCCCAGGTGGTTAGATGTGTATATTTTGTAGAAGCTGGCTATTGTTCACCAATGAAACTACTAAGTAGTTCAGTACAGATTTTTTTAAATGGCATTTCCAGTGATTTTTTTCTTAAATCCAGTTAATCACAGGGGTGGAAGATTGGATATTGTCAGTAAAAATGCTCACTTTCAGTGACAAAACCATTTTTAGCTGTATTAATAAAGGAATTAAGGAATTATTTTCTAATGGAGAGACAGAATCGACTGCATTCCATCAAACTGTCCTATTGCCTTGTTTCTTTGAAGATTTTTAATTTGGAGATGGGCGACTTTGTTAAACTGTAATTTAACAGGCTCAATTTCCAGATTGTGCACAGGTATGCACTCTTAAGGTAACCAATTTCTTTTGGGTTGTCTTTTTAGGGGAAATTGAAGGATATTTGCCTCTCTGCAGTGCGCTTTATGGAAGAACTTGGAGAGGATCGGTTTGGGAAGGTGTACAAGGGGCATCTGTACAGCACTGGCCCTGGCGAACAAGCACAAGTTATAGCCATTAAAACCATGAAGGATAAAACTGAAGTGTCACTCAGGGAAGAATTCAAACATGAAGCTTTGATGCGATCTCGGCTGCAGCACCCAAATATCGTTTGTCTTCTGGGCATAGTTACCAAGGAACAGCCCATGAGCATGATCTTTAGTTACCCCTCCCAGAGCGACCTTCATGAATTCCTAGTGATGCGATCACCGCACTCGGATGTTGGAAGTAGCGATGATGACAGGACAGTGAAGTCTGCACTGGAGCCGGCAGACTTCCTGCACATTGTGACGCAGATAGCAGCCGGCATGGAATACCTATACAGTCATCACGTTGTACACAAGGATCTAGCTACTAGGAATATCCTGGTGTGTGATAAACTCCACATCAAAATATCTGATTTAGGCATTTTCAGAGAGGTTTATTCTGCAGATTACTACAAGTTGATGGGGAACTCCCTTCTGCCAATCCGTTGGATGCCGCCTGAAGCTATCATCTATGGCAAATTTTCTGTCGATTCCGACATATGGTCTTTTGGCGTAGTGGCGTGGGAAATATTTGGCTACGGGCTCCAACCCTATTGTGGGTATTCCAATCAAGATGTCATAGAAATGATAAGAAACCGCCACGTGTTGCCTTGTCCCGATGATTGCCCTGCCTGGGTATACAGTTTGATGCTGGAGTGTTGGAACGAATTTCCATCAAGACGACCGCGATTTAAAGACATCCACGCACGCCTCCGAGCATGGGAAAATCTATCCAACTATAACAGCTCTGCTCCTGCCTCTGGGGGCAGCAATGCCACACAGACTAGCTCCCTCAGCACAAGCCCAGTCAGTAACGTTAGCAATGCAAGATATGTGGGACCAAAGCAAAAAGCACATTTTCCACCACCTCAGTTCATACCAGTGAAAGGACAGATGCGGCCAATGGTCCCACCGCCCCAGCTGTACATTCCAGTGAATGGCTACCAGCCAATGCCAGCCTATGGTGCCTATTTGCCAAATTTTTACCCAATGCAAATCCAGATGCAGATGCCTCAGCAGTTACCCCCACAGCTGGTGCCAAAGACTGGTTCCCATAACAGTGGAAGTGGATCTACAAGCACGGGCTACGTTACAACAGCACCCTCAAATGCTTCCGGTACAGAGCGCATTGCTTTGATCCCAGACCAATCAAACGGGACAGAAGATGAGCCTAATGAGCCCACTGTTGTAGATGAAGTACCTGCACCCGAGAATCTCCAAGAGGAGGAAATGTTGGTACCAGAAACAGAATTACTCGGTGATGCTGACACACCACAAATTGCTGATGTGGAAGTGGATACAGAAGCATGAACCATTTTTTCCCCAAACACAGATAGGCCATATCAATTTCTGACACATTAGTATGATAAGAAAAAAATGTGAAACAACAGTGTTAAACCTATAATTTCTTTTACTTTATCGAGAACATTTCTGTTCATTACTGACATGGGTTTAATTAATCTGTGGCCTATCTATTTGTATTATGCTGCCCTCAAAGTTGTCATTGGTAATAAGAAAGCCCCAATTCTTGCAATTTATATTCACTGTTCAGTAGAGCATATGCACGCAGCAATGGTGGGCAGTTTTGCAGACTTGAACAGATGTGTTCTGGAGGTTTGCATCTCGACTGAATAGGCAGTTTTGATTTTCTACTGTTGCTATGCAACTTTACACTGTCAAGCAATATCTTGTATTTATAAAATGGTATCCTAGATGCTGAGACTTTGAACTGTAATGAAACATGCTTTATGAAGTAAAAAGTGATACGTGGGGAAAGGTTACCAACAAATATCCTCCAATTCTAAGGGGAGGTGGTTTTGTTTTATGTATTTGTACATGTGGATGGTAGTTACTCCATTGTCTTGTTATGAACATTTTAGTAGAATGCTGAGGAAAGACATTTGGATATCTTAACGGTATTGTGAATCACAACCCACGTCTCAGGCTCCTGATAAACAATCAGCTGGCTGAAATGAAAAAGGCTGGATGTAAATAACATGAAGATATTTTCATGGGGAGAAAAGAAAAATTAAAGAGGATTCTGAAATATCCTACCATTTCACAAAAAAAAAGAACCAGTATGTAGCTAGCTACTGTATGGCATTTGACAGAGGAGAGCTGCTCTGCTTTATAGCAACACTGAGAAGGCAAAAAGCTATGTTACAAAGCAAACAACACTTCACTGTCACGTATTAACCAGTAAATGATGGTTTAACTGCCTAACTCTATTTTGCGTGTATAATGTCAAGTAATTGATTACAGATTTCCATTTTTAAACACTAAATAAAATATTCTTTGTAAATACAAAAATGGATACTCACTTTTAAAATTCCTACAATTTGTCTTAAATTGCCAATCTTTTATGTTTGCAAACTCTTAACTATGGAGTTCAATCTTTATAACTTTTTGAAAGGAATTGTGCTGTACAGAAAATGAACTTTGCATTTTTACAGACATTAAGCCTTTAATTGTAATTTATATTTCATGATATTTGATAGATTTTTGACATATACCTGAATGCAATAAAAGTTTGATTTTATAATTTAACTGTAAACATGCTAAGTAAATACATATTTCATTTGATTTGCCCTTTATTGTGTGGCCTTTAAATTTCCTGTTTAGTTTATAAGGAGGTTCTTGCTAAGCACATCAAAAGATTTGCATTACTGTAATGAGCACACTGTTTATATATTTTGTAAACCAAGCTGCATAGCGTTTCAAATAAAGTGATTAAATACCAGGCATATGGAGTGTTCTTATTATAAGTAGTGTTTTTGGTGATAAGCCACATTAGATACGATGCAACTCACTTTCAAGTGATTCTTGTACCTTCAAATGAACAATGTGAGGCAACTTTATAAACTTAATGCAATTTGGTCAATGCTAATTCTTTCCACATGCAAAATAGTTTTCATGCAATTCTTGCATTTAATCCATACAAAATTGGTTTATTGATTTCTTTCCTCTTTTCAGAGTCTCTTAAAATCATCTTTATACTTGTGTTTTTAGTCTATGTGGGTGTAAGAACAGAGAGGCAAAATCAGACTGCGTGAATTAAAACTGAATGAGCTCATTCCACCATTGCCATGAAAGCATCATTACCACTGGACCTTTTGATTTCAAATAAGAGGTTTCCCCTATTGTGGGAGTGACTCAGCTCCAGGAACCACAGGAAATAATTATATGTTTACTCTAAAATAAAATGTTCATGTGCCATGTTGGTGCAGATATGACAAACATTTATACCAACTTAAAAATAAATCTACTCTTATAGCTATATTGGTGGAGGTGGTTCTGCATTTCTTCTTTACCCAGTGTATATAATTATTTCCTGCACTTTCCCAAGAGCCAAGAACATTGTTAATCATATTCAGGACTAGAGGCTGCTCTTGCTGAATGACCAACAAAGATTTGCCCTCTGACTGAAGCCGGGGAAATGATGCACTGAGCTGCTACAAACCATGAAAGATGAAAAGCAAAACATTAACAATCCCAGCGATCTAACAAACAAATTCAACTGGAATGAACCTGGGTGCCAGTAATACTGAGGCTATAGAGGAATCTTCACCTCCAGTGTCCAGGGATACCATTCTAATTTGTACCTTTAGCAGGATTCGCCACTCAAATTCCATGTCCTCACTGAACAGCACATCCCTGTCCTAGTAGGTTGAACAGATGAAGTGGCCGTGCAAAGACCTGGACCATCTTGTGTAAACTTGCACCACAGTACTTAGTCATCAGTACAGCAAAACATCTACTGAGTTACTATAGTGAGTGAGTTGAAATACTGGATGAGGTAAATATTGTAAAAGAAGAAATGTTAAGGAGTTTTATTGTCTTTGAAACTGGATAATCAAGCCTGGGTCACAGACTTTAAAAGAACCAAGGAAGGAAATTGTGGAGGCCCTGACGATATTTTTTCAATCTTCTCTGGCTACAGGAGAGTTGCTAGAGGATCGCTAACGTGGTATCATTGTCTACAAAGAAAAGGTTAAACCAAGCAATTACAGGCCAGTCTTTTTAACCTTGGTGTTCAGGAAAGGACTGAAAATTTTAGCTACAAGGGAAATTTAGGAAGGTTGGAGTTGTTTTCTTTGGAACAAAGGAGGCTGAGGGGAGATTTAACTGAGGTGTATAAAATTGAGGGACTTACAGTAAATGGGAAGGACCTACTTAGCAGAGCGGTCAACAACCAGATTTGAAGTAATTGGTAGAAGAATTAGAGAGGAGGTGAGGAAAATGTTTTCCAGCCAGAGGTTGATGGGGATGTGGGACTCGCTGCCTGAAAGGGGAGTAGATAGAGAAACCCTCATCACATTTAAACAGTACTTGGATCTGTACCTGAAATGTAGACCTTGTTTCTCTTTTCTCAGATGCTGTCTAACCTGCTGATTTGTTAACAGCATTTTACATTTCAATTTCAACATCTGCAGTTTTTTACATTTTTATTTTGCATACAAATAGGCCTCTAATCACATGACAACACTGAATTTCAATAGTGATTCATGGGCAGTAGAGATTTAGAATCTGCTTATGCTCGGGTTTAAATTAGTTTTGCAGACCAGATCAATTTCCTTTATTCTCTTGTTTTATTTAAACCAGTAATTTATATTTGAATTTCACTGTGGACTGTATTTTTTTTAAATTCTATAAAAAATGCTTTCCTTAAACTAGAGTATCTTCTAGAATTCACATTTTTTCTGATCTATTTAATGTAAAACTATAGCTCTTAAAATGTTATTTTATATCTGCAATATATAAGGACTTCAAGTAGAATAAAATAGTGCACTCATAATTTCTAAAATAGACTTTAGAATAAACAATAGCAATTAGGAAGCCTATAGAAATATTTTCAATAAGCAAATGTCGGATTTGACTGTTTTAATTAGTTTTTTTTTAACATGTATAGTGTTTAATACACCTCAAGTGGCTGCACAAGGAATGGCCGCTTCCTAGTTTATTGGTTCGTCTATTAGGTGAATATGTGTTTTCTCATTGGTTGGTTTGGCCACAGGTATCTAATAGGTTTCCTGATTTAGACTATTGTTAGCTAAGGAGTACCCTTTATCTCAGGTATAAAAGGTGTCTTTTTTTTGTTAATCACTCTCTTGCTTATCTCTCTCTTGCTTATCTCTCTCTCTTGCTCTCCTCCCTCCTTCCCCCCACCCCACTGGCCCTAACTCATCTCCTAGTAGTAAAGCTAGTGCCACGTGCTCTGTTACTGTTTCTTTGTTTTAAACTTTTCCGATAAAACTTTGTGAAGCACCAAGTTGTTTTCAACTCATTCCTGGAAGAACCTGTAGATTCGAAAATAACTGGATCCGACACAAACGATCATATATCTTTAACGTTACTAATTCCCACTATAAATAAACAACTTTGCTATAATTGTGAGGTGTTACATTTTGAGAAGCCAAATGAGGGTAGACTTTCACAGTGAATAGTAGGGCCCTGGGGAGTGTTGTAGAGCAGAGAGACTTGGGAGTACAAGTACATGGTTCCCTGAAAATGGTGTCACAGGTAGACAGGGTAGTGAAGAAGGCTTTTGGCACACACTGGCATTCATCAGTCAGGGCATTGAGTATAGAAGTTGGGATGTTACAGTTGTATAAGATGTTGGTGAGGCCGCATTTGGAATATTGTGTTCAGTTTTGGTCACATTGCTGTAGGAAAGATGGCATTAAGATGGAAAGAGTGCAGAAAAGATTTACAAGGATATTGCCAGATCTCGAGGGCTTGAGTTATAGAGAGAGATTGAGCAGGCTTGGACTATATTCATTGGAGCATAGGAGAATGAGGAGTAATCTTGTGTATAAAGTCATGAGGAGCATAGATTGGGTGAATGCACACAGTCTTTTTCCCAGGGTTGGGGAATCAAGAACTAGAGAGCATAGGATTAAAAAAAGATTGAATAGGAACCTGAGGAGCAGCTTTTTCATCCACAGGGTGATCAGTAAATGGAATGAGCTGCTGGAGGAAGTGGTTGAGGCAGGTACATGAACAACATTTAAAAGGCACTTTGACACATACATGGATAGGAAAGGTTTAGAGGGATATGGGCCAAACACAGACAAATGGGACAAGCTTAGATAGGCATTTTGGTCGGCATGGGCTGAAGGGCTTGTCTCCATGCTGAATGAATCTATACCTCTAACTTCCTGATGCAGGGTCTCGACCATCCCTTTCTATTGATGCAGTTAGTTTTTTTTTGCTTCAGATTCCACCATTTACAGTCTCTTGTGTCTCCAACTTTGATTGATATGGCAGCCTTAACATAGCAAAACATTCACATAGGTGCATTGTCAAAATAATGTCATCGGACCAAATAAGATGATGTTAAGGAAGATATCCAGCAGCTTAATCAGAGAGTTGGATGTTCGGAATATCTGAAAGGAGGAAAAGGAAATTGAGAGCTGGAGAGATTGGAGGTTGAGGGTGAATTCCAGCAAATCGTGCTTTGGCAGCTGAGGGCATAGCTGCAAAGGGCGGAGCAATTAAATTTAGGAAGGACAAGATGATAGAACTGGGGCAGCAACGATACCTTTGATTGTAGGGCTGGAGGAGATGCGAGATATGGTGGTGTGAGACAATGCAGAATTTTAATTTTAATGTCAAAGCAATGCTTAAATAGATGGCAGGCATGGTGTAGCAGTTGGCGTGATGCTATTACAGTGCCAGCGGCCTGGGTTCAATTCCAGCTGCTGTCTGGAAGGAATTTGTACGTTCTCCCCATGTCTGCATGGGTTTCCTCTGGGTGCTCCGGTTTCCTCCCACATTCCAAAGACGTACAGGTTAGGAAGTTGTGGGCATGCTATGTTGGCGCCGGAAGCGTGGCGACACTTGCAGGCTGCCCCCAGAACACTATGCAAAAGATGCATTTTACTGTGTTTTGATGTGTGTGTGACTAGTAAAGCTATCTTATCTCCTCTTAGTACTGGTCAGGAAGCACAGAGGTGAATGGGACATGGTGCAAGCTGGCACAAAGGGAGTGTTTTGGATCACCTTGTGTTTGCAAGGAGTAGAACAAAGGTAGGCTGGGATACAGAGCAGTGGAATAGACATAGAAGTAGTGAAGAAATGGATGAAGGTTTTAGCAGAAGATGAACTGAAACAGAAGAACATTGTTACAAAGATATCATAATCAATCTATCCTGGAAAGTTTACTCTCCAGGGGATTTGTTACCCAATAATTCTAGTGCACCCAAACTGATGTATAAGATGGATGTTTCAGCAGGCTACTTTTCCTTTGACTGTATTTATGTTCCTTGTCACCAGATGCAGAGAATGACAATAATGAGCTTTATTTATTGAAATAAAAGTACCCTATTGAAGAGTGCAAAATAAAAAAGGAGAGTGGATGAATTAAAATGGAAATACTCAGCAGGTCAAGAGGCATCTGTGGAGAGAGATTTCCAGCATCTACTTTTTTGTTTTGCTTTTCAATTATTTAAACCCACAAAATTTTAAAATAAGCATGAAGACCTCAAATACCATAACAAATAATACGCTTATTTGATGTTGGAAATGCACAAACTGGATTTGAACTGCTGTAGTTACATAATATTTTAATATGAAGTTGTAGCAAGATTTTCTCTGGTAATCATATTGTTAACAGGTCTCAATTATTTTTTCACTTTGCAGCTTTAGTCTTACAGTGATTCATAATGTATATTTGAAAAAAACATCTGTGGTAGAAAATTCATTTAAGCCAGAGCAGAACATGCTTGTGACCATTTCTGGATCTCGTCATACCTCATTATTAAGCCAGCCCCAGGCTATCCCATTGGGTTTCATACCAGTGATAGTGATAGGTTTCGACCATGAATCACCCATCTAATGATGCAACATAACTTTTCAGTGTTGCAACATGATTTTCAGATGTAAAGAACAGTAGCAGTTATTAACACTTTGCTCTAGACATATTTTACTTAAATGCAGCCTTAACTCAAATTTTATTACAGAGTCACAGAGCTCTACAACACAAAAACAGACCCTTTGGCCCATCTAGTCCATGCTGGCCTGGTTTTCTGCCTAGTGCCATCTACCTGCACCTGGACCATAGCCCTCCATACCTCTCTCATTCATGTACCTATCCAAACTTCTCTTAAATGTTACAATTGAACCCACATCCACTACTTCCACCGGCAGCTCTTTCCACACTCGCACCACCTTCTGAGTGAAGAAGTTCCCCCTCAGATTCCCCTTAAATATTTCACCTTTCACCCTAAACCTATGACCTCTAGTTCTGGTCTCACCCAACCTGAGGGGAGAAAGCCTGCATGCATTCACCCTATCTATACCCCCCTCATCATTTTGGGTACCTCTATAAGATCTCCCCTCATTCTCCTGTGCTCCAGGGAATAAAGTCCTAAGCTATTCAATCTATCCCTGTAATTCAGGTCCTTAACTTCCGGCAACATCTGTGTAAATTTTCTCTACATTCTTTCAAGCTTATTGATATCTTTCCTGTAGGTAGGTGACTAGAACCACACACAATACTCTAAATTCGGCCTCACCAACATCTTTGCCAGTCTGCTTCACAGCACTCCAGATGCTGCCAACTTAATAGGGAGAATATTCACAATCTACGTTGAAACTTCCGTGGACCACCAATGCCATTTCTCCAATTAGAAATCATTTGTAATTGGTGTTTCTCGTGCTCCTTTTGCTGGATAACTTGGAAATAAACCATAGGCTCTAGAGAGATTGGAGGCATGCATAGGGAATACATGGGACTTAATGGATAAAGTCTTTGATAAGCAGGGACTCGAGCTCATATCTGGACTTTTACAAAGAGCAGTCTCTATGCAAGTTACGCTTCAACAGGATGGTTCACGATGAGAGTTGTGACTTCCTTCAACTTGAAATTCAAGCTTGCATTCATGCCTGGACTGCTCCAGGCATTCATGCCTGGACTGCTCCAGACATTCAAAGTCAAGATCGTTTGCACACTCAACTTCCTAGCTTTGGGCTCATTCTCGGCCACCAACACTGATTTGTGCCATGTCTCACAATTGCCTCCTCTCTGCATTAGGGAGGGTCACTGGCGTTCTACACCCAAGGAATGATGACTTCATTTACTAGTGTCATCCTAAAGTAGGAGGTAGAGAAGGTGTAGGGATTTGCCAGCATTATAGACATCCATAGAGCAACTTCATGGTCTGATAAGTGGCAAGTAACATTCATGCTACAAAACTGCCAGGTAATGGCCACCTCCAAGAAGAGAGATTCTAACCACCCGCCCTTGACATTCATTGTTATTATTGTCACCAGGTATACCACCATCAATATTCTGGGGGTGACCACTGATAAGAAACTCAACTGGAACAAGTCAAGTTGCGTTTATTGTCATTTGCACAAGTACAGTCAGATAATGGTACAATAAAAGAACATTGCTTACAGCAGCATTACAGGCACATAGATTCAGATAACACACAGAATGTAAATTATACAAGACAGTGAAGGAAAAGACTGCAAAACAAGACGTTAGTAAAAAAAACAATCAGAAATGAGTACATGGTAGTGCAAGAGGTGGTACATAGTGTTTCATTGCTGAGGTAGGATTAGGATTGTGCAGGTTGGTTCAAGAACCTGATGGTTGTAGGAAATTAGCTGTTCCTGAATCTGGTGGTGTGGGACTTCAGGCTTCTGTACCTTCTGCCCAACGGTAGTAGGGACTTGTGTCGATGCTTTCAATGGTAGGGAGGGCTGTGCCTATGTTGGACCGGGCTGAGTCCACTACTCTTTTCAGCCTCTTGTGCATTGGAATTGGTGTACCAAGCCATGTTGCAACCAGTTAGGATACCTTTTACACCTGTAGAAGATTGTTAGAATATTTGGTGACACTTCAAACCTCTAAGCTTCTAAGAAAGTAGAGGCAGTGGTGTGCATTTGTGGTTACATCCATGTGCTGGACCCAGGACAGGTCATCCAAGATATTAACACCTAGGAATTTGAAGCTACTCTCTCCATCGCCAATCCACCAGCGCAAACTGGAAGGTGGTCTCCTGACTTCCCCTTTCTGAAGTCAACGATTAGATCCTTGGTTTTGTTGACGTTGAGTGAGAGGTTGTTGTTGCAGCACCATTCAACCAGGTGTCCTATCTCACTCCTGTACGCTGACTCATCACCACCCATGATTTGGCCAACAACAGTGGTGTCATCAGTGAATTTGTAGATGGTATTGGAGTTTTGCTTAGCCACACAGTCATGGGTGTAAAGAGAATAGAGCAGGGGCCTGAGCCCTGCAGTGCACCTGTGTTGATGTTCACACATAAATAGCCTGGTGACAAGAGTAGGTCACAAGTTGGGTATCCTGCAGTGAGTGACTCACCTTCTGACACCTCAATGCTTTTCTCCATCAGCTAGGCACACGTCAGGAATATGGTAGCACACTCTCCACTTACCCAAACAAGTGCAGCTCCAATGACTCTCAAGAAGGTTGACACCATCTAGAGCAAAGTAGATTGCTTGACGGGCATGTTATCAACCAGCCTAAATGTCCATTTCTTCCATCAGATAGACTCCTTCACAAGTCATGAATAGCTCTGGATTGTAAATGTAAGCTTGTTTATTTTTCCTTTTATTTATTCATTTTTTTGGGATCCAGCTGACACTGACAAGGTCCGCACCTGTTGCCTATCCCTAACTGCCACTGAGAAGGTGGTGGTGAGCCGGCTTCTTGGACCACAATAATCCTTCCAATGAAGGAACTCCTATCGTGCTGTTGGATTTAGACCTAGCGTCTTTGAAGGAATGGCTTTATATTTCCAAGTCAGAAAGGTGCATGAATCTGCAGGTGATCATGTTCCTGTGGCTGCAGTATGCACTATCTACAAAATGTAGTTACTCACCCAGGCTGCACAGAGCACACGTCCCAAACCTGCAGTCTTCCATTACCAAGAAGGATCAGGGCAGCAGATGTACTGGAACATGACCACCTGCAGATTCCTGTCCAAGTCATGCACCTTCCTGACTTGGAAATATAATGCTAAGCTCCTCAGTCTGCATTCCCAATGGCCTTCCCCTGACTGCTTCCCTCTTGTGATTCTCGTTCACTTCCTCAGAGCCAACGTCATTATGTGGACTTACCTTCTAATCTGCTGACACACATCTAGATCCCCCTGCACTTTTCCCTGACTGCAGTTCACTACTGCCCGGTGTTTCCTTCTGTGCTATTCCCTCACATGAGCTGCTACTCTGGGGTACATTTGTGATAATACAGTCACCTCTCCATTTCTTGACAATCCATCTCCTCCTGTTCTTGCACTATTGACCGTGTCGCTGTTATCTTTCTTCAACCCCTGTGTGCAGGGAGCTGCAAAGATAAAGCTGATGGTAATTAATGCTTTTAAGAAAAAGTATTAGAATTATTTAATATTTCAATTGATATTTCGATCCTGATCCCTCCGCCTAACATACAATCAGAAGAAAAGTCCCTTATAATTAACCTCAGAATACTTCACTCACAAATAAAAAGAGTTTTGCTCATCAGTATTTACTACTGTACCTATAGCTTTAAGAGAGTTCATGATGTGATGAGATAAGGTCTAAGGTCACTAACTATAAAAACAGTATCCACTACTTGTAAACTCAGAACTCCATGACCAGAATCTATGATGAGTATTTGCCTGATTATACATAGTTGTGAGTGGTCTGTTCCATGTAATAGAATTATTGTTTAGTTCCATACTAAGTAATCCAGTATGTTGAGGCATGGAAGAAGACAGCAACAAAGACCATGATTTATACATTATTTTATATTAATTTTTTTCTCACAAGTCTTTGAATCATGGACTGCATATTCTAACGCTATCCAACACGATCCGACACTAGCAAAGCCCCAAGGGTGCAGGATTATTGGAGTTTTACTGTAGCTTTTATCTGAAGACTGAAATTTAGATTCAAGTAATTACATAAATCTGCATTATTTTAAAAAAAAGCAAAGCAGTCTCAGTAATTTCAATCACGTAACTCTTAGATTGTTACCAAAAGTCCACTTGGTTCGCTATGTCCTTTAAAAAAATGTCATCCTTACCTAGTCTGACCTGTGTATGAGTCCAGGCATCTGCGGAGGATGAATTCACAGAGTTTATAAGAGATGATTTTCTATTTCAGTATGTTGAGGAGGTAACAGATAACATGCTATTTTAGATGTAAAGTTATGCATTTCCAAAGGGTTAATTAATAGTCATGTAGTTAAGTGGCCTTTAGGGAAGCGTGATCGTTATATGATTGAATTTAATATAAAGATTAGAAGTGATTCAGTTCAATCTGAAACCAGGGTCTTAAATCTAAGCAAAGCAAATCATGAAGGTCTGAGATGTAAGTTGGCTATGGTAGATTGTGAAACTAAATGAGCAAATGTTAACGTTTGGAGAATCAATGCATAGTTTGCAACAAATATAAATCTCTTTAAGACACAAAACACAACAAGAATGAGTTCCAGCTATAGTTAACAAGAGAAGTGAAAGATAGTATTAGATTAAAGGAAAAAACTTATTGCCAAAAAAAAGTATTAAGCATGAGCACTGGTAAAATTTCAAATTTCAGAATGAATGGCCAAGAAATTGATAAGAAAAATGATGCTAGAAAATGAGAGTTATCTAGCAAGAAACATAAAACAGATCATAAAAGTTTCTATCAATATGTAGGAAGTTAATATGGATACCTCACAGACTGAGACAGAAGAAGTTATTATGGGGAATAAGGAAATATTGGAGAAATTAAGGAAACTTTTTTTTCTGACTTCATAGAAGAAGGTACAGAAAAGCTGCTGGAAAATAATGAAGAATATGTCTAGAGTGAACGAGGAGCTGAAAGAAATTAGTATTACTTAAAAAAAGTATTGGAATCTGAATGCCAATCAATTCCCAGGACCTGGTAACCTGCTACATGAAATTCTGAAAGAGGTGGCTGTGGAGATTGGGAATGCACTGGGCATCAATTTTCCAGAAGTCCATAGGGCCCAGGACAGTTCCCACAGGTTGAAGCTGGCAAAGGTAACCCCACAATTTAAAAAAGGAGAGAGAGAGAGAATGCAAAACTATAGACCTCTGTTGCTATTTCCAGTCTTCCCTCATCCATCTGCCTATCACTGCCTCCTTAGTTCGGAGGAATTGGGGATTTGCAATAATAAATGTTGCATTGACAACGTCATCCACATCCTATGAATAGAAATAGAACATAGAACAGTGCAGCACAGGAACAGGCCCTTTGGCCCATGATGTCTGTGTTGACCATGATGCCAAGTGAAATTAATCCTATCTGCCTGCACATAATCCATATCTCTCTGTTCCTTTCATGTCCATGTGTCTGTTTAAATGCCTCTTAAATGCAACTATCATATCTGCTTCCACCACCACCCCTGGCAGTGCATTACAGGCACTTACCATTCTCTGTGTAAAAAAAAACTTGCCCCATCGCCCTTAAACTTTCCCCCTCTCATTATTCATGGGCTATATGAATAATTGCATAAAATTATGGGATTTTTAAAACTGATTATTGGTTTAAATAAATACCCATCTAACTACAAACTGGACCAGGAAGGGTTTAAAGGATTAAACAGCAAAGTATAAATGTATTCCCATCATCCCCTCTCATGACTACCCCAAGCAACCACAAAAAAATGACTTAGTGGTTTATTTTTAATAAAGCCATTACAAATACTTTTATATGCATTCTTGTTAATGCAATGACAAATGATGTCATCGAGAATTAGCTCAAAGAAAATACTGAAATCAAGGGCATGAGTAAGCTGTAATTAAAAGCTGACTAAAATTCATTGTAGCCCTGTTCTATTGGCAAACGTTTGGTGGAATACTGTCAAATTCAGCCCACACACTGAATGCCAGAATGGATTTATCCTCATGGTCTCTGGTGAAACTGCTGATGCCTTCCTTGTCCTGGCTGCAGAGAGTAGTGTTGTCCATAGTTCCTCTATTTAAAGACCCTTTACACCCTTCCAATCCAAAGAAAAGTCATTTTTACAAAGAACCAGGGACTAAGTTTGCAAATGCATTCCCGTGATTCTATGATTGGTAAATTGGTTTATTATTGTCACATGTACAGAGAATACAGTGCAAAATTTTGTTCTGTGCGCCATCCATATGGGTCATTTCATCACATCAGTGTGTTGAGGTAGTACAAGGGAAAAGCAATAACAGAATGCAGAATAAAGTGTTACTGGTAGTGGTGTACATTCCACCCCTGGCAAACGTCAAGCTGGCATTGGGGGAGTTGAACACCGTGATGTCTTCTCGATCATCACGGGGACTTCAACCAGGCCAGCCTGAAGAAGTCTCTGACCAACTACCACCAACACATCACCTGCAGAACCAGAGGAGCCAACACTTGATCACAGTTACACCACCATCAAGAACACTTTGCATGCCATCCCGCACCCACACCTTGGCAAGTCCGGTCACCTGGCTATGCTTCCACTCCCAACATATAGGCAGAGACTGAGGATCACAGCACCAGTGGTGAGGACCGTGAAGGTGTGGTCAAGGGAGGTGGAGGAGCGTTTACAGGACTGCTTTGAATCGGTGGACTGGACCATGTTCAGGGATTCATCTTCAGATCTGAATGAATATGCCACGCCGTCACTAATTTCATCAAGACCTGTGTGGATGAGCGTGTGCCTTCGAGAGTGTACTGAGTTTTCCCAAGCCAGAAGCCTTGGATGAACCAGGAGATTCGCAGTCTGCTGAGGGCTAGATCTGTAGTGCTCAAGACTGGTGATCCAGAATCCCACAAGAAGTCCAGGTACGACCAACAGAAGGTCCACATGAAAGCAAAAAGACAATTCTAAGTGAAGCTCGAGACACAATTAGATGCATGACAGCTATGGAAGGGTTTGCATGCCATTACTTACTATCAGGTGAAACCTAATGGCATAAATGGCAGTGATGCTTCACTCCCCGATGAGCTCAACGCCTTTTATGTACAGTTTGAAAGGGAGAATAACACTACACCTGTGTGAATCCCCACAGCAGCCCTGTGATCTCTGTCTTGGAAGCCAATGTCAGAACATCTTTCAAGAGGGCGAACCCTCGCAAGGCGTCAGGCCCCAATGGTGTACCTGGCCGGCTGCTGAAAACCTGTGCCGACCAACTGGCTGGAGTGTTCAAGGACACCTTCAACCTCTCACTGCTGTGGTCTGAGTTTCCCACCTGCTTCAAAAAGGCAGCAACCATACCAGTGCCCAAGAAGAGCAGAGTGAGCTGCCTCCACAACTATCACCTGGTAGCACTCACAGCTGCCATGATGAAGTGCTTCAAGAGGTTGGTTATAGCGAGAATTAACTCCTGCCTGAGCAAGGGCCAGGACCTGCTGCAATCGCCTACTGCTGCAGCAGGTGTACAGCGAACGCAGTCTCACTGGCTCTCCACTCTGCTTTGGAGAACCAAGACAATGGCAAACCATACATCAGGCTGCTGTTTATCGATTACAGCTCAGTGTTCAAAACCATCATTCCCTGAATACCAATAATTAAGCTTCAAAACTAAGCCTCTGTACCTCTCTCTGCAACTGGATCTTCAACTTCCTTATCAGGAGACCACAGTCAGTGTGGATCGGTAGTAACATCTCCTCCTCACTGGCAATCAACACAGGCGCACCTCAAGGATGCGTGCTTAGCCCCCGCTCTACTCTCTCTACACTCATGACTGTGTGGCTAAGCACAGCTCAAACGCCATCTATAAATTCGCAGATGACACCACTGTTGTTGGTAAAATCTCAGATGATGATGAGGAAACATACAGGAGTGAGATAGATTGGCTGGTTGACTAGTGTCGCAACAACAACCTCACAATGTTGTGGTTGGTGTTGACCACAAAACCAAGGAATTGATTGTGGACTTCAGGAAGGGGAAGTCAAGAGAACACACAACAGTTCTCATCGAGGGGTCAGTAGTGGAAAGGGTGAGCAGCTTCAAATTCCTGGGTGTCAATATCTCGGAAGATATATCCTGCCCAACACGTTGATGCAATCATGAAGAAGGCACTCCAGCAGCTCTACTTCATTGGGAGTTTGCGGAGATTTGGTATGTCACAAAAGACTCTTGCAAATTTCTATAGATGTGCAGTGGAGAGCATTCTGAATGGTTGCATCGCAGCCTGGTATGGAGGCTCCAACACACGGGATCACAAGAGGCTGCAGAGGATTGTAGACTCATCCAGCTCCATCACAGGCACAACCCTCCCCACCATCAAGGACATCTTCAAGAGGCGGCGCCTCAAGAAGGCGGCATCCATCATTAAGGATCCTCACCATCTAGGATATGCCCTCTTCTCGTTACTACCATTGGGGAGGAGGTACAGCAGCCTGAAGACCCACATTCAATGATTTAGGGACAGTCCATGGAAGGGAGGCTGGTTTTTGTGATGTGCTGAGCTGTGTTCACAAATCCCTGCAGTTCCTTGCGGTCTCGGGCAAAACAATTGCCATTCTTCCTCAAAGGCAGCAATTTTATGCCTTGTACTTAATTCCACAGCTATTAATTAACTTTGCTGTCTCTAATTTTGGGACCTTTTGTGGTACCTATGGAAAAAAAATACATAAACTGCCATTATAACCCTTTTTGAGAATAATGGGTACAATTTCCCAAATAAGTCCAGGATCCAATCCCGGCTGCCCCCCTCTACATAGTGAGGTGCATCAGTCTATGCAGTTAAAATAAAATTGCTTGTGTGTTCTTGTATACTGATTTTGGCAATCTTCCCTGACACTTTCAGACTCAGTAGCATCTCTGAGTCAGTTCTCATAATGTGTAAAAGGACTGAACGTATAGCCATTACCACCTCCAATGGCAAATTGGACATCAAGCTTTTGGCCCAAGATTCCTCTTCAGTTTGCTGAGTAACAATGGCTTTGTTATTTTCAAGAGTAAATATCAGTGTCAATTCCACCTCCGAAAACCTTTTTAATAATACTGATGAAGTTTCTTTTAATAACCACTACGTGCTTTGAAAACAATTGTGACTAGTGTATAGAACAACATGGACTATTTGTGGCAAAATATATTGCAGAACATGGGGAATTATCTTTAAATTATTCCTCCCTTCTTTCTCTTTGGTGCAGGAAAACACTTAAACTAAAACTTATGAAGATTAATTGTATTTTTGGCAAGTTAGTATGAATTTTGGGAGGACATCACATACATTAATAGGGTCAGTATAAGCAAATTCTCAGTGAGTGACTAACTTGTATTTATATTAATGTGTCATTGTTTAATAAGTCATTTTTAACACAATCTTCAATACATGCTGGTAAAATGTTGAGATCACTAAAGTTGATCAATGCTCAAAGGATATTTTTAATGTATACCTCATTTTACTAAAAAAAAAGCCTGACATTGTTAATGAATATGTTTCTATGTTCCGTTTCTGATATGATTTATGATTGTGTTCTTGTAATATGTCTCTTGGCCAGCAGAGAGCACCAGCGGGTCAGCTGAGTTACTTGTTCCTTTATTTCTGTGATGATGGGAAACTATACACATGGAGTATTATATTTATGAAATGGTGAACTTGGCATTTGTTGACTGTGTTGATTCTGCTATTTTACCTTGGAGTTATGCGAGGATCTGGACTCTTATTTGTTGTGGTTATTATCATAAAATGTACTGTTGGCAATATTAAGTGGATGAATGTTCAACAAGTTTGTTGTTTAATCTTCTGCTCTTTCATTATTTGTATCTCTCTCTCTCTCTCTCTCTCTCTCTCTCACTTCTGTTTTAGTAAGGATGATAACCTGTCTAACATAAACAGATAAATGTCCAGGTAATATTGCACAAAAATATCATGTGATGGTTAAATTTTTATCTAACAACAATCTTGGCTTTTATCACCATGTAGGATGTAGGAGAAGAAACATTAGTCAAAGGAAAATATCTTCCAATAAAATATTTTAATAATTGATAAAGCAGTAGATGTCTTTCAAAGATTTGAATGGATGTTCACTGGAATATTTAAGTCAGCCTCATTTACACCTTGGAAAGGCAACAATAACGGCAGTGCTGTATTTGGAAGAATTATTTAGTTGTGTTGCAAAAATTTAGAAGATGTTGTCAACAGAATTGTTAGCAAAGCAGATAATTATGTGCTACAAATATAGCAAGTAAAACATTAACCCTGCTTGAATTGAGGAACAAACAATATACTATAATAGACTCTAATAATAATTGTAATAACTATTACTCAAATTAACACACATAGCTGTCAGTGCACAGCATGAAACAATGCAGCAGTGGGCTCCTGCAGCCGATCTTGAACCAGTATATGACATTTCCACATTCACACTCACTGTTCCTGCCTCTCGAATCCAATATTAAGTGCCACATTCGTGACAGTTATGTGCTGTGAATCTGTATCTGTTGACAAGAAGACTGAGATGCCTTTCCACCTCTTAAGACTGCTCTCCTTGGGCTAGATTTAATGTCTGGTGGTTAACATTGTTTCTTTCCATGTTAATTATCTTGCAAAAAATGATGAATGTAAAAGTGAAGAAAATTAGAAATGATTGCTATTTCCTGCTATGACATTTATTCAGCATCAGGATGGGCCTCTAACTGAGAGAAAGTTTCACTGCTCTAAGCTTCGAGATCTAATGGCTACAACACAATTAACTATAGTTTTAAGCCGTATATTTACTATAGTGAGAAATGTGTTTGTCCTGGACAATGCTCGACATCTTTCCTTTTAGATAACTGCTGTTCTTCAGCCAATATGACCAGCGCAAAGTCATGTTTCTTTTCAGTGAATAATGTTTGGAATTAATCAAACAGCTACTTTTTCTAAGAAGAAGAATTTAAGCATTGCTGGATTTAGCCTGAAGCCGACTATTTGTACACACCATCAATTATTGATGTTCGAGTCCATAATCAGGAATATCAACCACCAGGTACATGTTATTACCAATTGTTAAAGATATATTTTTCTTGCAAGTTTATATTGGCAATTTATTGTCCAAAGAGCAGTACAGCTCTTCTATCACTTGTATTAATTGCATATATTTTGTAATTGTATTTAAGTCTTGTCCATTGCCCTCCGTACATTTATAAAGAGAATAATGCCTTGTGAGAGTAAAGTGCTCATAAGATGCAAGAAATTTGAAATAAAGCTAGGAGTCACTCTATGACGCTCATAATTATTTAAAATGTATATGCAATGAAATTCAGTGAAGTATATTCACTTCTGGTCTTATAATGTCAAAAATGTGTTCACAGTTATTAATTCATGATAACATCCACACACAAAGTGCAGCAATGGTGACTTAATCACTGCAAGTACAATATAACAAGTAAAATCTTCTTTGCTAGGAAATGTTTGGTCAGAACAAAGTGCTCTATAAATAAAGAAATCCTGTTTATTCAGTGGTGATTATCTGAGCCAGTTCAATGCATTTTCATGCAACAGGAGTAAAAATAACTTGGAGTATTTATTTTTCAATAGTTTTCCTGCAAATTCCATGGAATTGTGTTATGTGTGGTCTCATGCTTTTCAAATAAATAATCATTTCAAATGTGGGCACATTACCTGGAAAAGAGTCATCCCTTATTACAGCAACCATGCATAAAACTGAGAAGTATTCAGAAAGGTTTTGTGCTGAACCTTAAATGTTGACCATTGTTCTTCAACATACTCTTAATCATAATTATACATTATTGTGGAGAGAACTTACTTAAAAAATTGAGTTTCTAATGCCTGCAAGAATTCTAGGCACCATGATTTGGCAATTAAACTTCTGCTGATGTTCTAGTAGATGCTTATGACAGAAGATTGACAGATAATTCAGTTCAAGTGATTAATTAAGCATTTGAACATACAATTGTCTGAGCAATACACACCACTTTCTATTTACTGTAATAATACAAAACCTTTAATTTAATTTATTTTAATACATTTTCTAGTATATGCATAATTTACATCAAGATTTCTTAATAATGTCACAAGACCTTATCAAAGGATAATACTCTTCGGAATTCAGTGTTGAATTTTCTGCTCATGTAGTTGTTGAAATCCATTTTCTGCTCATGTAGTTGTTGAAACAATTATTTCATTCCACAAATTATCAGCTGATCTGCTGAAGGCTTCTTCAGGAGCAGTAGACTAAGTAAAGGCAATGTGATTCTAGACTGCAAATTACATCATGAGTAAACGAGGTCATTCAATCAATTAGTGACAAAGTCCAGAATTCACCCATGTAAATTCAGTTCCGTAACTATCAAAAAGAATCCCATTGCAAAACTAGAGTTCTGTATCATATTAATATCAAGGAAGTCCTTATTGAATTAATGCAGTTCGTAGAATAGTTTGAACACCAAATGATGTCAAAGAGTGCAAAATGGATCATGTGATTCCAGTTTGATAAGCAAATGTAAATATATCCTGATAAAATACAGTTCAAGTAGTAAGTCATACCTTATTGCTCCCAAAATAGCTGCCTGTAGTAATTATTGTTGTTTATATTAGAATCCAGATAAGTTGGAATCAGTTTCTAGAAACATATAGATTCATAATCTTAGCTGGACAGTCATAACTTTTACAACCATCTATGAAAATGGCAGGCAGGGGCTCAGCTTAACATCTTATCTGAAAAAAGGCACATCTAGCATTCAAAAATTCCTTCAGCACTGCACTAATTTAGTGGCCTAGCTTTTGTTCTTGAGTTTCTAGAATGGTCTTGAACATACAAACCTCCAGTGTCAGAGACAAAAAGGCTTGTGAAATGTACAGATACAATATTGTAACTAATTTTGTCTCTCAGGGTTTGAAGTGTGGATGAGCAAGTTAATGTCACCGGCACTGACGTTGTCTGGCGAAGGAAAGGCATCAATCAAATGGAAGTTATTTGAATACGACACAGGCAGACAGAGAAAAACAACTGTGAAAAGAACCGTGGCGGAGAAAGATGATTTCTGTGATGAAGAACATACAGGGTTAGAAACTTGGCTTAGGTTGATTCAGATGTTGAGATTGAAAGCAGCCTGATTCAGCCTGAGGCAGCAGTCAAAGAAACAGTAAAAGCAGCAAAGTGAGTGATCTCTATCTCGATGACACAGAAATCCGTAAGTTCCTTCTTCTCTTACCAGACAACCCTTCTGATTCAAGGATAACTTGCTTCCACAGCAATCCTGTGGGTTCTGAAGTGACTACGCAGGCTCTTCAGATAAGGCAGCTCAATGCAACTAGCGTATGGGCTGCTGAGATAGGTGTATGCTCCTTCCTCTCTTTGTCCTTCTGCCTCCATGCCCTCCTGTCAAAGGGATTTAAAGTTCCTGGTGCATTCTTAGATGCCGAGATTCTTAGAGCAGCCATAGGCCAGTGACTCCCATAAGTAAGTGGAAATGTTGAGGATGTCCTTGTCGTACTTTCTCTGTCCTCCTGACAATCGCCTGCACTGCTGGAGCTGAGAGTAAAGAGAAACAATGCAAGGTTCAGGGATCTGCTATTACTGTATGTTCCTGTACATTTTTGCTCCAGATTCCAGCATCTGCAGTCTCTTGTGTCTCCATTCATCTAAGGCCTCCTTGCCACTGGACCAAGACCTTGTTTATCCATAATATGTGAGATCTGGTGTAGCACAGTCACCCTGTGATAATATGCACAGACATAACTAACTCACAATATTTAATTGAATCATCAGGGCCCTCACCAACAATGCCAACACCAACAGACCTGAATATTACTCAGCCACCAAAGCTCTGAAACTCACTTGCTTTGATATCACTCAAGGGGCAGGAAATGTGCAGCTAAAGGAAGAAAACTTCATATACACCTTCATCTGGATAGACAAACTGGAAGAACATCATATAAACAAGGTTGAGTTAGTCAGCAAGAATGAACTATCCTGGTGTCTTGGCGACTCCCCCATCAGATAAACAAACGCCTTGTAAGCCTCTAGCTCCCTTTGTCATGGAACCATTGGTCACACTCATCGGCACGTATGTCCTGGTCAAGGAAGCAATGGATAAGAGTGAACATCAATTCTAATCTGATCCTTGACTCAAGTTCCAACCAGGTGACAAGTTGACTCTCCTTTGTAATTTTGGTGCCACTGCCGTAAAAGACACAAACTTCTCTGAATGGCAGGAAAGAGATAGGAACAGCTAACTCAAACTGAGTTTTTCTCCTGGCAGAATGAGCTGGTAGGACTTATTTTCCTACCACACCATCTTTCTGCTACTGAAATGAATTGCAGAAATTGCAACACTTCTTACACTCACAGGAATAGAATTCCAGCTTTTAATCACATTATTAAGGAAGAATTTGACTCTGTTGCTGGTCCTGAACTTGCCCTTTACTTTTGCCAGTTTGAGTCTTCCTGTCCTATAGATGTGCTTTAACTTGAAAAAGAGGTCAGGATTTGATTTTGTTTTGTTCTAATTAGGAACTAAATCAATAAAATACAATTCTAAAATCTGTCTCACTTTAATGCAAATAAGAGATCAAATGTTTTCAGTTAAGCCTCACCATTCAGGAAAGTAAAAACTCATCCAAAACAATAGCCATTCATGGTAATAGTATCTAAAGAAATATGATTTCTTCCATACATTGGGAAAAGTTTTTCCATTTCTGTAACAGTACAAATGAACAATCATTCATTTTGTTGGCCCAACTTTAACAGCAGCAATCAAAATATTCTCCATCTAATTTCCAGCTTAATCACTTGTGGAGACAACATATAACCCTGAAACAAAAAAAAAAGTTTTTTTCTTCCTTAGGAAGGATTCCCAAATCAGGCATTATCAGAAATGTTCCTACTTATTCAAATAGAAAGTATTAGCCAAAACTGACAGCATGCAGGGACTTTCTGGAATTTGCACTTGACTAAAATCTCACTGAGGAATTAAGTCAATTTGGATATAAATATATTGATTTACAACTTCTTACAAGTTCAGACAAAATTTCCTTCAGAGACCACATTACTGCACTATGACACAGGTATGCCATTTAGACTCCTGGCACTCCTATTTCTAAACCAGCACTCTTATCTGTCTCCACAGGAATGTACAGTAATAGCAGATCCCTGACCCTTGCATTGTCTAAAATGACTTGGGGCTGTTGTTTCTGAGTAATCATTTGTACATGGGTGCCAATGGGAAATATACCAGGTGGCGTTTTGGTCCTGAATTCAGCCACAAATTTGACAATGCGCAGGTATTGTTCCACACAAAGCCCTCTCTGTCTTCATTTTATGTTATTATTATTTGGAAAATGGGATGACATTGCCTCATTTTGGCAAAGGCCCCAGACTGTAATTGACTGCTATTACTTATAGCATGGTTTGCTTTTTAAGATTTTTTTTTGCTTGACCTAGTTTTAACTATAGTCTGAATTTATCTTCAGGGTAGCACATGAGCAATATCTTGAAAATCTGCCAGTGTGAATGAGGCATCGAAATGTGGAGCAATGTCTTCCACAGCTTCCAAGTTGTTGAATAATTTTGATTTTTTGAATATGTTCTTAAAGGATAATGACCTAGAAATTTATGTTTGCTTAAAAAATAAACATTAAAATGGCAGTCTAGGGGAGACTCTGGCCAGTTTGCTTCAGTTCTGCTAGGGAGTGATTTTTGTGTAAACAAGTTGTGCAAAGGGTTTATGTTGAAGCATCATAACTTAGGATCTTCTGTGTATCATTTCAGCTGAAGCTTTGAAACTGATAGTTCTCAACTGCAGCAACTGTTGGATTTAGTTGGCCAGCAGTGTGTGAAGTGCAGTGATGAATTGCTGATTGTGTTTGAAACCCTGCATGAGATCTCCAGATGTATGGAGAAGCCTAGCTCCAGCCTAGTTTATGGATTTACATGTATCCAGGAGCCTGCCACTTCCAGTGTGGCACTGGTGGCCAACTCCATGCCTATGTTCATGGACCAACTACGATACAGTTTCTGAGGCAGACGTCACAACTTTGATTGCACTGCAGACAGTCACCATGCCGTGTATGAGCACTGAAATGGAAGCTCTGACTCAGGCACAGTGACTCGAGATTCCACTGATGGCAGGAACTTGGAAGGTATTATGGCACTCTAGCAGATTGCTCAGCTAGCTAATGCCCATCCTTGTGGGACTGACAATGGCTCCATGCGTTTACAAATACATCATAATTTCTGAGGATGACAGTGCTTACACCCTTACTACTATAGTACATAATATGTCAGCCAGCAAGCCCAGTATTCTGCCACTCATACTGAGATGGTGCATTCCCAAGCTAAGCCTAAGCTACCTTGTGGCCCAGAGCTGCTCACAATTGCCCTTCTCGGTGATTGTATCCTCCTCCATTCCAAGGAAGAATGCATCCACTATATTGGCTGCAAGTACAAGGAGCGTACTTTGCAGAAGTAACGGGCAAAGTCATGTAGAAGGGGCATAAAGGGAGTGCACAAGTGTGATTAGTCCAAAATTGTGTGATTTTTGGCATTGATTTGATGTTGATTTGCTTAGTTCTGGTTTTTACATAAAGGGACACTGGAATGATCAGTAACAAGGGGAGCCAAAATGGGAACAGAGGAACTGGGGTGCTGGGTGTCACTGAGAGGTCAGCATTTGCTGCTCATCCTATTTGCCATTGCCTTTTGAGGAGTCACCTTCCCAATCGCTACTGTACATGTGCTGAAGGAACTTACATTCCTGTGACAGGGAGAGCTCCAACGCTGCGTAAGGACAAGTACACAGGAAAGATGAGGGATGGGGGCAGATTTAGTCCCAAGTGAGGATCCTTTGTGACTTGAGGTCTGCCTTGTAACTGTTAAAATATGCAAGCAACAGCTACTGTTATCTTCATAAGTCTCAGACAGGGAAATGACATACAAAGGACTTCTGCAGCTCCACCTCTGAGGATACAATGGAAGAGTGACGCTGAAATCCATCCTTATACATCTTGTGGCATTGCTTCAATATGCACAGGTTGATTTCTGCCATTGTCAATCTAACATAATTCAAGCTATTGGAGCGATCGGTGGGTTAGACCATTCTGTGTAGTTCAGAGATCCTATGTGATTGGTGGGCTGATGAGGCTACATCTTTGAGGTAATATGTTTGCATTGAAGACTTGATATCAGCTCTGTGGAAAAGGCAGGGCATGATTCTTTACAAATCCAGTGACAGAAGGTTTTGTAACCAAGAACTGCAGACTGTAGATTCATATTTGACACCCTCCTTTTCTTGACCTATAGACAAGCAAGCAGTTGAAGGGTAAGTCAACTCAGAGAATTTGTTAATAGCAGGTAAGCATATAATTATGTTTCAAGAGCCAGTTGTATGTCAGGTATAAATTTTGACATTTTGAAGCGGTTAATCAGCATGTAATTACTGAAGATACAAATTCTGCAAATCTGCAGCTCCTTTGATACAAAACTGTTATAAATTGCATAGGAATCCAGCTGCAAATTAGTTTGGGACCTAAGTAAACCAGGACCCAATCTGCACCCAATTTCATGGAGAGCTTGCTTGAAGCAGACAAACATCAGTTTGTCCGTTCCCATTGTGGTTAAAGGACTTTTGCAATCTTCAGGCCATTAATATTGTAGGAGTGAACAAAAATACAGATTTTGGGATTAAAATAAATGTGAAACTATTAGTGGTGAATAATTGCTTGCATTGTATGTAAGGCAGTATTCCATGTTCGCTTGTAAGGACACAGAAACACCCCCAACTAAGCTGACATCATTAAAAAAAATACTGAAGGTGAAATCAGGATGTAGAATAGCAATATTTGAATTAGTTTCTAGTCCATCCAATACAGATTTGAACATTAATGGTGTTTGAAGAAATGTTTATAAATCAGGACATAAACTTCTCAACAGATGACATTTAACCCCTTGTAACTATTAATGTATAAATCATTAGTCTCTCAATAATTCAGGAAATTTGTGACATTTTCACATTTGGAAGATGGAAAATCTTTCAACGATCGATGATGGCACTACCTTAGAAAATGTCAACATTCGGTAATATTAACATTTCTCCGTTTCACAGTTAATACAAAGGCTGATAACTTTGCAAGAAATATTTGCAGTGGTCTACACAGTTATAATTGAGTGAGCACCCAAACTAATCTGTCCAAGGTTTATACAGCAGTTCCACATTATTAGATGTAAAGCCTAGAAATCATAACATATGCACATTGAAGCCTACATTTTAAGTACAAGTTGTCACAATGCAAATTATAATTAGGAGGAAACGTCAAGACAGTAATCATATAAATACAACCATTATCCATTTTCGTTTTGCAATGATAAATTCTTTATGGCACAAGTATCTTTCAAAGAATTAACCTAAACAACATTTTACTCTTGCTAATCCATAACCTATGAGTCAATTGCATAATATTTACTGCAATCTATACACACCTACATGTTATGAAAGCAGTCTTGCTTTCAGATTGGGTAAGCTCTCTTCCCGTGAATCCTGTTTGGCAAAGGTATGCTTCTCAG